>NC_056746.1:694860019-695173789 GCF_019279795.1 Protopterus annectens
AAGTTCTGTTTTATATTTGTAAAAGTATTTTAAAACTATCTTTATTATCTTTCTGTAGTTCTAATTTTTCATTATATAATTTGTCTTGTAGTTTTCATTTCATCAGCCCATTTTTAGTCATAGTTTTACACCAGGTTCTAATTATTTGTAAAAGATAGACTTTTAGGTAATACTATAAAATAATGTCATTAAAATTATTATTATTAAATGTGTTCATATACTGTTTAAGTTTTGCTGAGCAGTTAAGTAGTCTGGAAATCTAGTTAGTAAAGAAAATGGCTTTGTTTTGAATGAGATGTTAAAAAATATAGCATTGTGGTCTGATTTGGGGTATGGTATTACTAATGTTTGTAATTAATTTGATACAGACATTCATTCCAAAAGCATAAGAATAGTAGTGAATAAAAGAGAATTATCCTCTGCAAATAGCTTTACGTCAGTTAAATTTCCTATTCACTTTTTAAGAATCTTAGCTGGAAAACAATATCCTAGGTTCTTTTAAATATAAAAGATATAAACAAATCATTCCATGAGCTCTATAGCTCCATCCGATTATTAGAAAGGGTTTTGGAATGAAATTTAGTGAAGATAAAACATTTTTATGTATAAATCATATCTTAAATGTAAAATTAATTAAATATTTTATTTTTTGGTTTGGGTAAAAATAGTAATGAATATATAGGTGTTCAAATTCCAGATATTGTTGAAGAAAAAAATCATAATAAAGTTTTAGAAGAAAATACCTTCTTGGGCTAATAATGGAACAATTTATTTCATTTGAAAATTGATTATTACTCACAAAGTAATTTTATTGCCAAAAAATGTATATAAACAGCTATTACACCTTCAAAAGAAATAAAAATAACTTACTGAAAATATTTTTTATATAGTACCCTTCAAACCCAGAACTGCATTTGGAAACATTATCATGCCGTGTAATAGAGATGGTATTGCATTTTGAAATATAGATGTTCTTCATCTCACATTGCTGCAGTCCTTACACTTGGGCAGTCCGCTGACCACGGTCGACCCGAATATCAAAGTATAAGGCTGACGTCGATCAAGGCGCATTTGACTGACATCAGGACGTCAGGGTACAAATGCGCATGACCGGCGTCATATCCTCAGTCTTTTTTGCCGCATGGTCCGATGCAGAAGCAACATTGCAAGTGCTGGTTGGCGTTCTGAAATTTTTCGATTTCGGAGTTTCAGACCGAGTCAAAGTTGGCTAAGTACCCTGTTGGGGAATATTTTAGTTTTTCTTGCCTCAGTGGTTTTACGGATGTCAGAAAAAGTAAATAATTGTATTTCTTGTGGGAAACAGATACGCATAGAGACTATCATACTTTGTGTATTCCTTGTTTAGGGCCTGAGCACGGCGTTGTTGGGTGTCGCTCTTGTGCTAGATTCAATAAGCACTATAAGAGAAGGTTAGATTGTGCCAGGTTAGTCTTGGAAGCGGTGCAATTATAAAATGCCGTCGGATGCTCCGGCGCCCGCCTTCGGAAGCGCAAGGACAAAGCAGTTAAGCCTAGGCTAGAAGAACCGTCGGTACGGACGCGGTTCTTTAGAGGTGTCAGTGGAGCCAGTGGTTCCACCGGAGGTTTCTTTGGGATCCCAGGGAGAGACTTTGTTATTGCAGGATGTGGCCTCTCAGGAGGCAGGTCAGGCTGATGGGGCTTCTCAGGTTACTATACTCCCCTCCCTTCCTAGGGTGGTTAGGCCCTCTCCTTCTGTTTCCAAGGCTTCTCCCAGAGGCAGGCCAGGTTTAGCTTCAGTTGGTGTCACCCCTAGTTCTTCAGGAACTGTGCCCAAGAAGCATATGCTTAAAATGGCAGAAGATTTGATTACTTTGATTAGGGGTTCTTTGCCCCCTCCTGATAAGAGACCTAGGGTGGAGCCTGAGCTAGGAGTTTTGAGCAGGCTTGGATGTTTCAGAGTCTTGACTGAAGACTTGCAGGAGTATTCTCCTTATTCTGATTCTGATGTGGATGATTCTACTCCTTCTGCTTCTCCTCCTGAGGATTTTTCTTTTCAGAAACTCTTCATTCCATGAGGGAGCATTTTAAGTGGGAAGGTCAGGACTTCTCTGATTCCAGGAAAAGGCTTAGGAATTTTTGTTTTACCCCAGCATAGGCCTTTGGCTATACCTCCTGTTTTGGATGTGGTGGAAGATGTTTTACGAGGCTTCTCTTAATCCTGATTCTTTGCCTCCTGCTCCTGTTAAACCGGATAGGTATTACAGGGTGCCTGAAGCTCATAAGTATCTTTTTAAGAGTCCTAGGGCAGACCCAGAAACTGTTAGTCAGGGGCCTAAAGGTGTTAAGGCTTCTGTTGTCAAAAATCCGGTTCCTACAGATAAAGAGGCCAGGGCCTTGGACAGATGGGGAAAGAAAGTTTATACTTCTTCCACCCTAGCTATGAGGGCTTTGAATTGCCAGTTTCACATGTTGAAATACCAAAACTATCTCCTTTCACTATTGAAGTCTAAGGTTGATGCTCTGGCGGAAGGTATTGATTGTAAAGAGTTACAAGATTTAGTACATGTTTCTGAACAGGTGGGTAAGCATTCTTTGCAATGTGGTTTTGATGCTGTACAGGCCTCGTCTAGGGTGGCTGCCACTGGGTCAGTTCTTCGCAGGCACGCCTGGCTGAGGGATCAGAATTTATCTGACCATGTTAAAACAAGGATTTTAGATGCTCCTTTGCAATCTGATGTGTTGTTTGGTTCTCCTGTTGAGGCCGTGTTAAAGAAAATGGAAGACAAGGCTAAGTCTATGCAGACTGTTAAAGATTTTTTGCAGGTTCAGCCTCCAAAGTTTAGTAGAAATTGGCCTACTAAGGGGTGGACGTATCCTTCTTATGACTCCCAGTCTAGGGGTAGATCTAGACGTGGTAGGGGCAGAGCTCAGGGCTCCTTCAGGCCTAGAACAGGGAGTTCTCCTGCACAGTCTTCGGGTGAGGGCAGGGGTCAGTCCTTTCGTAAACAGACCCAATGACCTACCTTTTCAGCTGCCAGAGCCTTCTCGTCTGGCAGCACCTTTGGGAGGAAGGTTGGCACTTTTCAAAGAAAATTGGAGTTTACTTACCCAAGACAGATGGGTATTGGATATCATACACCATGGTTACAGGTTTTACTTCCATACCTTGCCTCCTTTCAAAGGCATGCCAGACGTTCCTCCTCGACAAAGAATAGAGGCTCACAAGCAAATTTCTCTGTTACTCCAAATAGGGGCCATACAGCCGGTCCCTATGCCAGAAGTGGGCCTAGGATTTTATTCTCGTCTGTTCCTAGTACCAAAGAAAGGGAACACGTGGAGACCAATTTTGGACTTATCTATCCTCAACACTTATCTGGACATTCCCAAGTTCAAAATGTTGACGTTACAGCAGCTTTTACCTCTGCTGGGCAAAGATCATTGGATGGTAACTTTGGATCTCAAGGAGGCTTATCTTCATGTTCCTATCAGACTGAGTTGCAGGAAGTATCTGCGTTTTCGAGCTGGGACTTCTCATTATCAGTTCTCTGCATTGCCCTTTGGCTTATCTATTTCCCAGAGTGTTCACAAAAGTTCTGGCTCCAGTGATAGCTTTCCTCAGGTTAAAAGGAATACAGATCTATCCTTATTTGGACGATTGCCTGATTCTGGCTCAAGGAAGGACGAGCTTCTTCATCATTTGGATTATGTGATAGCAGTGCTAAGATGCCTGGGGTATTCTGTGAGCGAAATAAAGTCCAGTCTAGTACCCTCTCAGGACATGTGCTTTCTGGGTGTGAGACTGAATACAGCATCCCAGATGGCCTTTTTGACCCCGGACAAACAAAAGAATCTTTCCCTTTACTTTCATCAGTTGTCTCATCAGTCCAGGCTGACTGCAAGGACAGTCCTTCAAGCCTTGGGGTTCATGGCATCTTGTATTCTGGTGCTTCCCAATGCCAAACTGCATATGAGGAAGCTACAATGGTATCTCAAAAATGTATGGACACAGCACTGCCAGGATTTGGACACTGTCATTCAAATAATACCTTGCATTCAAAAGGAATTGTTGTGGTGGGCTCAGGAATGTCACCTAAACAAGGGACTCTCTGTGACCCGGCCAGAGGCGAGTCAGATTCTAACGACAGATGCCTCAGACAAAGCTTGGGGAGCTCATCTGAATGGAAAGTGGATACAAGACAAGTGGCCTGCCAGACTACAACATCTACATATCAACTTGAAAGAGATGTTAGCAGTCCAGTTTGCATTAATAGCTTTCAAGGATTTACTTCTTCCAGGGCAGGTGTTGATTCTAACAGACAACACAACTGTCATGTGGTACATCAACAAGCAAGGCGGAACACATTCTTATCCTCTATGCAGGCAAGCAGTGATTTTGTGGGAGACTGCTCTCAGTTTACAGCTAAATCTTCAGGCAAGGTTTCTGCGGGAGCACAGAACTCCTTAGCAGATGTGTTGAGCAGACAAATTATGGATCCCCACGAGTGGAAATTGGATCCTCATGTATTTCAGAAATTGACAGTGTCATGGGGAACTCCAGACATAGATCTGTTCGCTTCTCCACTAAACCACCAGCTGCCAAAGTTTTGCACAAAAGGTTTCATCCCACGGCTTGGAAAGTGGATGCTCTTTCTTTCAATTGGAGCAATCTTCATGTGTATGCCTTTCCGCCTCTGCCTCTCCTCCCAAAGGTACTACTAAAGGCCAGACAAGACAAGCCAAGGATGATTTTGATAGCTCCAGATTGGCCTCGACAGCATTGGTACCCATTACTGAGAAGCCTGGTAGGAAGCCTCCATGGCCTTTGCCTTCGATTCCACACCTGTTGTCTCAGGAGGACAGTCATTTGCTCAATGTCAACCTTCACTCTCTGCACCTAACAGCCTGGCATATTCTGTTTTGAACCATAGTGGGCCTCCACTTCCACAGCAAGTTTTGAATGTTATTTTGGAAGCTAGAAGGCCTAGTACAAGGAAAGTGTACGCAGATAAATGGAAGAGATTTTTATTTTGGAGTGCAGCAAAGGATTTTGATGTTTCTGAGCCTAATTTAAGTGTGGCTCTTCAATATCTTACTGAGTTACTGGACAAAGGTTTGTCCTTCTCTTCTATTAAGGTTCATGCTGCAGCAATTTCGCTCACTATGATTGTGACCCACCATTGTTTTCTCATCCTTTGTTCAAGCAATTTCTTAGAGGGGCAAAGAATATAAGACCCCCGAAGAGCTCCTACTCCTGCTTGGGATCTCAATTTTGTGTTGGAGAAACTCACTCTACAACCTTTGAGCCTGCAGCTACTACTGAATTAAAGTTTTTATCATGGAAGACTGCTTTTTGTTGGCTATTACCTCTGCAAGAAGGGTTTCTGAGTTGCAGGCCCTTATGGCGGTTGAGCCTTTCTTAATTTTCCATAAGGATAGGGTATCTTTACGTACTAATCCTTCCTTTATGCCTAAAGTGGTTTCTAGTGTGGCTTTAAACCAAACTATTCATTTGCCTACTTTTATGCAAATCCCAAAATAAAGGGAAAAGATTTTGCACACTTTAGATGTACACAGGCAGTTGCGATATTATTTGGACAGAACTAAAGGGTTCAGGCAGTCTCAGCAGTTATTTGTTTCTTTTGCTTTGAGTTCTCAGGGCAAGCCTGTGTCAAAACAGACTATTTCTAAGTGGATTGGGTTTTGCATTGCTTTCTGTTATTCCCATCATGGCAAGGAGATTCCAGCTGGGATTAGGCCTCATTCCACTAGGGCTACTGCCACTTGACAGCTTTTTGAGGGGTGGCAACTAAGGATATTTTGGAGGCAGCTACTTGGAGTTCAGTGCATACTTTCTCTAGGCATTATCACCTACCACTTTACTCTAAATCCAGGGCTGGTTTTGCCACTGCTGTTTTGCAGGGCATTTTGGCAGCTCCTGCTTCCTTATAGTTTGGCCATCCTCCCTTACCTCTGCTTTGGGATTCTACCCAAGTGTAAGGACTGCAGCAATGTGAGATGAAGAACATAGTACAGTTTTGTACCTACCATAAATGTAGATGTTCGAAGATCCACATTGCTGCAGTCCAATTTACCCTCCCTCCTTCCCCTCTGTAGTTAGAGGCGGTTGTGTGGGTTGGGTTGTCAATATGATGTATATTGTATATATTGTACATATTTTTAGTGCTAGGATGGTTGGTTGTTTGTTTGCTGTCTTTTGGTTTTGACCTTTATTTTTAGGGTCTTCTGACATCTGGGGCAAGAAAAGACTGAGGATATGGCGTCGGTCATGCGCATTTGTACCCTGACGTCCTGATGTCAGTCAAATGCGCCTTGACCGACGTCAGCCTTATACTTTGATATTCGGGCCGACCGAGGACAGCGGACTGCCCAAGTGTAAGGACTGCAGCAATGTGGATCTTCGAACATCTACATTTATGGTAGGTACAAAACTGTACTTTTTAGCTGCTATATTTAAAAACATTTTATGCTAGATAGATAATTCTTATGTCTCACAATGGAACCCATTGGGTACACAAATTTGTGATGATTCTAATATTAAACCTTTCCTTTTTCATTTAGATATTACTAATAAGATGATATGGGTCACCGATAATTATTTTAATGGGCACATTAATAAATCAACCAAATCTTAATATATGAATGTTAAGTCTTTTAAAATTTTTATTTACAATTATCCTTTTGGCTAATTCAGTTGGTTTTATTGAAATTCATAATCTTGATAAGATAAGTCATAATCTTGATAAGATTTTGCGTTTGAAATTTCACAGTCTGATGTACTGGTCTGATGGTTTAAATGTAGTTAATGCATTATCTGTTGATAGAATCATATTTAAATTTAAGCCAAAATCTGAAAATTGGTCACTTGCATTTAATATAAGGAATAAAACTAAGTAAATGAAAGGTTTATGGCAACAAATGAAAAATGGAAATTGCAAGATTAGTAGAGAACAACGGAGGTATAAAACCATCTATTTCAAACCTGTACAAATTAATTTTAGTAATAGGTATTAAATTTGCTAAGAAATACTGGGAATTCATCAAACTTATTGGCATGAATGACATTGATAAAGATATTTGACTTGACTTTAAAGTCAATCAGTTTAACATCTTCTAGTGAATTCTGAAAAATCTTTTCTTCTTCTTCTAGTGAATTCTGGAAAGCCTTTCCTTAGAAATATAGTCATAGATTTTTTCTCTCTCTTCATAAAATTACAAAATTTTAAAACCAAGGAAAATTCCTGTTGTATGTGTTATGTAAAAAGATAATTAAAACTGATTGGTGTCATTTTTAAAGTGAAAAAAATAAATATTTTTTTAGAAGAATTTCATTGCTTTTTTAGAAGAATTGCAGTCTGATGAGTGTAGGATATTTGATTCTTTAATATTAATAAATGCTTCTGTACCTAATTGTATAGGGGGTTGCACAGTACCCCTTGATGTGGACTTAATTGGCAATAGCATGGAAGCTAATTTCTTCTAATTGGAAAAAGGAAATGCTGCCAAATTTTAGTGAGCTTTTTAGACCAACTTCTACTGTTTGCCAAAAAGAAATTAATGCTATTTCTCTAAGGTCACATGGTAAAAAAAAATCCAGTTTTAGTTTAATTTAAAATTGATACTAGATAAATGTAAATTGTCAGCAACATGGTGTGATTTGTATATTGAACATTTTTCTAAATATTGTATATAGTTATTGCTTTTATATTTTTGTTCTTGTCCATATATTATAAATGACTAAGCATTTTCTGGAAAAATGCATTGTAGACAGTTATTGTATGACCTGATGTGGCTAGATATACAGAGTAGCACAGTACAGCAATAATGTGTAATCAGCAATGGTTCCTAGATAGATGCTGTAAGAGGTCATTTACAAGAGTAGCAGGAGGAAAATATTTTAGATTTCAACAGTTATCAGTAACCAAGAGTATTATAGAGCAAAGCGGTAAAAACTGAACGAATTGAAAACTAACAGTGAAAAACAATGACAGTAGTCAATAATGATCATTCACTAAAAGCATTCACTGATAAGCGATGCTGAAAGTCGGCTCAAGTCTGGAATGAACTTGCCTAGATAGTTAACCATGCCAAGAAAACATTGCAGGGCTTGAACATTGTCTGGAGCTGGCATCTCAAGAATGGCTGTTTGTTTAGAAGGGTCTAGTTGTAGGCCTGAATTAGTAAATAAATGACCAACATAAGTAACCTTTTGTAACCTGAATTTGCATTTCTGTGGATTGAGCTTAAGATTCACTTGACATGCCCTTTCTAGAACTTTTCTGTTTCAGCCTGACCTCCTGCTAGTATGCCATCTACTGTAATAGCACAAGGATATCCAGAAAAATTAGCTCCATTGCACATTGAAAGACTTCACTTGCAGAATTTATCCCAAATGGCATTCTCAAAAATCTTACCTGCCAAACGGAGTACTGAAAATAGTGAGCAATGATGATTTCTTGTTAAGGTAAAGTTGCCAAAATGAACTCTTCATATCTAAGACAGAAAAAAGCAGTGGCATTTGGCATCAAGGCTGTGATTCCACTATGCACTTTGGATAATGAGGTCTTTTTAGCACTTTGTTCAAATCTCATGAGTCAATCCATATTCTGCTGTCATCTGAGCATTTCTTATGAGCTTCCACCATGGAAGATACCCAATCAGTTGTAGTTGCAACTGGATAAATCACACCTAGTCTCACCATTTTATTTAACTCTGTTTTGACTCTGTCCTGCATAGCTATTGGAACTTTACGTGCTGGCCTGATAACTGGACTGACATCTGGATCTAACTTCATAGTGTACACAACTGGAAGCTGCCCTAGCTTGTCTTCAAAAATATTAGCATAGGTAGAAAAAATGTACTTGGCAAAATTAGAGTAGTGGTCTTTCAAACTAACATGGTGGACTTCCTTGTTAAATGAAAGCTGTCCCATTTTCAAACTGTCTGTGAGCCCTAATGATGATTGGATGTGCCTCTTGACCACATAAAATAACAAGTTGTAACTTCTCCCAGCAGAGTGACGCGAAAGCACTACTGAGCCTTCAGTTTGAATTTCTTCACCTCCATAAGCAGCAAGCTTTGCGCACTTTGCCAAATCAAGCCTTTCACCATGACGCACATTAGCAAATGTTTCTGCTGACATAACATTGCACTTAACTTTGAGCTCTATGAGTTTTCCATTTATCCGAACAGTACAAAATACCTCATTATTTGCTCTTAAATCTACTTCATTAACTGTTTCATGAAGCACTGACACACTATCAACATAAAGAGTAGATTTGCAGCTCTCTAATTGTTCAACTCATTTCTTAAAATTTTCCCTCTTAGTAAAAGAATATGGGCATTTTGATTTACAAAACCTTTTGAAATGATTCCAATTATTGCATTTGTGGCATTGATGACCATTAGCTAAACATTTTTTCCTTTTAGATTCATGACTTCCACTACAGTTATGACAGTTGGCAGTGAAACTGGGTAAGCACACACCCTCACCTTTATGCCTGTTTGCTGATTCACTGTTACGCTTCACTGAGACTGTGCGAACTCTGGAATTTGCTGGAAAGCTCTGGGGGTTACCAGTGAGTGCTGCAGGGGCTACAGTTGCTGCCACGTGCCTGAGCCTGTTTCTTTTAACTACGTGCCACATACTATCAACATGAGCTTTATCACTCTGCAGCATAGTAGTGCAGGTATTAATGATTTCCTGTTTTCTTTCCTTTTATCACAGGTGAACATAGAAGTGATTCTGTGCCCCCTACACCACTTGATGTCAGTTTGTCATCAGACTCTGATGATGATGGTGGCCAAAGTGAGGCACAGTCGTGGGTTGCAGAGGCTGATTCTAACACAGGGGTTGACATCCAGCATCCCCCCCTCATTATCACCAGACACAACCAGTACACCTACGCATACCCAGTCCACTGAGGCCATAGATATTGAACAGTTGGAGGGTGAGGACATTGACCAGGGAAGTGTGGCTACTGCTGCGGCTTCAGTGACTGTTGCCACTGGCCATAGCAAAACTGTTGGTGAGGTGCCACACAGGCGGATTGATAGGAGTGTTCAGAGGAGGCCTGTTGTCCTTCCCCAAACTGTTGCAGGTATCTCATCACTTGTTACTTGACATATGTTTAGGGCTGTCATGGAGGCACAGGCACATTCAGAAAGGAACTCCAGGAGAATGGTCAGTGTTATACATGCAGCACAGTCTGACATCTGTGACTGCCTCTAATGTGTTGTTGATTCCCTGGATCATTTAAATGACACATTGCAACTGGATGTGTCTGTGAGGATGCACAGTGCATCTGTCGTGATACACACATTGTTTGAGATGGAACATCTGGGAGGGGAATGTCCGCCTCGTCGACATAAGTCAGCAACTACATCTGCTGAGAGCTAACATGGCTGTGCCTGATCACGCTCGCATAGTAGCAGTACATCCACTGCTCCAGCAGGGAATGTTCTGTCCACACCCAGAAATAGTAGACTATGGGGTTTTGGTCCAGGGTGTTCCTGCGAAGGGAACACATCGGTCACCTTCAGGTAGTAGCACAGCATCCGACCTTGGGTGTAGAGGTGCCAGTACATCTACTGGCAGGGCCAGTTCTTGTGTTAGGGGGGTGGAGATGATGAACTGTGAGCTGTACCGTGCACGGCTCACAGCTGTCTGACATGCAGACCCATAGGAGTAGCACTGAACTTGGCTGTATTCATGCAGACATTTACACACCAATCACATTTAGGTCAACTACAGACACACATGCAACATTTACATGGTTCATCTTGCCTGCTTCCCTTGCTTACTCACACACAAATTCACCAATCTTTTGTGTTAGCATTGGCCTCCTGCACCACCATACAACACCCTGTCCAAGTAATGATAACTGTGCCACATCCATGTCATCTATCTTTTGGATTCAGGGATACTAAAGCTATGTGTCTGATGCACAGGGTGTTTATCTATATTAATATGATGTTATTACCTTCATTTATACAGTTCAACTGCTAATTGTACCTGTCATTTAGATTGTATATAGCCATTTAGATAGTTGCTACCATAGTAGTTTATCTACTGTATAACGGATACTTTTCTAAGGGCTATGAAGTCGGACAATTACATGTTGTTTTATTAATATATCTAACTTTCTCATTAAAGATTTTTAGTGCAAACATATGGGTGCACATCCAAAGTCAACCCATCAGATTCAGAGCTCAGGACTGTATGTCAGCAATGAAGAGAAATCTCATCAGAACGGCAATACAGTACGATGTTCCTTTTTGCATGTACATCGTCATAGGTTCCAAAGTTCATAGGATGTGACTAGGGCAGTGATGCCGAACCTATGACGCATGTGTCAAAGGTGACACACCATGACATTTTGGGTGACACACCAGTGTTCACCAACACCCGAGTTACCAAAGAAACTGCTTTTGCATTTATTGCTCGTGTGAAGTGCATTGAATTGTTTTGTGCCAGGAGCCAGTTCAACAACACTGCTGCATAGGTAAGGAAGTTATTAACCTCAAAGACTATTTCAGTATACTGTCTCGATACCATCTGCAAAGGGCAGTGCTGACATTTTCCCTTTATGGTTACACTTCTGCAAAGGGCAAGTAGTCTGCAATTCTAAGCATGTGCTATTTTACATTCATCTCAACTGACTCTCTTAATACCTCCTAAAACTGGTGACTTTTTAGACTTAATAATGACAATAATTAGATTTATAGACTTATTTTACTTAAGAAAATGTATATTAATTCACGTTCATTTTTTTCTGTCAGTGTCTCAGATTAATAGTACTAGCAGTTTAAAAAATGTCTATGTCTCTTATTTCTAGTTTTGTCCCTGATTCTGTTGAAGTTTATCCTTGATGTATTGAGAGCTATGCTGTGTTATTTATTTTATTTTATTTTATTTTTTTATTATTTTTTTTTGGGGTGGGGGTGACACACTAGCAGAGTCAAGTTAGGCATTTTCCGACATTTTGACAAACCAAGCCCAAAAGGTTTGCCATCACTGGACTACGGTATGGACTTGATGTTGTTTAGAAGCATAGCCATTACATCACAATATATTATTTAAAGGCAGATATAATGCATGGCCAGTGTTTGTCTAGCAAGGACCACCCATGTTTAGGAGAGAAACAGTAGTGATCCATGACAGATAACGTTTTCACATCAAGTCATCCAGCCTGCCATTCAACAGAGTAGTGGAGGTGCTCTGCTTAACATGGATTTGAAGTCTACTGCAGAGGAGTGACAACCTTTGAGAGATGTATCTGTCTCTACAACATGTCCTGTGTATGTCAATGTGTACATTGAGGTCCCTGGAACAGGTAACTGGTTTCTCACGGTACTTACGCATGTGCAGCACTGTCATCCCATTCTGGCCACAGATAGCCCTGTATGGCATAGATAATCTGCCTCAAATCTATCTATATGATCCTGCACACAGTGACAGCTACATCAGTCTGCCCACAGAAGATACATGTAGGAGACTCTCCGATGTTTTATTTCTCAGACATGTCTGAGGTCTCTCAAGTTGGTGCAGGTGTCGGGTACAGTACATATCAAGGGGAGGATTATATTCATTACTACGTCCGATGAAGTATGGGTGTAGGGGATTGCTAACATATACTGCTGTTGATGTAATGCTGTTGCTAATCAGTTTGCCATTGCTAATCAGTTATAGGATGTATACTGTTTACCTCCCCACAGTAGACCCAGGTTGCAGTTGACATGTGTACCAAGGTTTATCTATACAGATGTGGGGAATAGTGTACTCATGGTTATTTTAAAATAAGCAGGTACATTTATTATTACCACAGGGTATGCTCATTCATTCCTGTGCAGTTCATGTAACACCCATGGCTTTGTCAGCAGTCATTAGTACCACAGACCATCTGTTTTTTTCAGGACTTCTGAGATGTAGAGTCGGATATGAAGGGCCACTGCACTGACACATCTGTTATCACACAGGTGACATGCCTGCTGCTTGAAGTTAAGTCTTGCACTGTTATTGAATGTTGTTGGTCTGTGATCCCATTTGCAAACCAGCTGATAACATGGGATTTGATATTCACTTTTGTTAGTTTCCCAGTGAGAACAAATGCTGGATTGTGATGAAGGTCTTAACCAAGTTACAATAGGACATGTGCACAGCTGTGATGTTTTCTATGTCTCTGGTCACAGTCTTGAATCCTATCAGGTTTTGCAGCCACAAGATACCCTTGGGAACACCTAACTGGAACACATCTAGTGTTTAGAACTCACCTGTTACCCTTTGAGATGCATGCAAACTGTATCCATTGCCTTACAGCTGTGGTTGCATGAAGTTATGATTCTATAATTACACTTGTGTTTTGCCAGTCATCCCTTGTGTGGTTAGAAAATGGTCATCGGATTCCATTCATTGTGGAAAACAGCAGTATTCAGACTGTGGTTGAATATGGTACTTAGGAGAGTAGCTCACCATTGAAGCACTTGAAGAACACAGGCCAGAGTGCCATCTGTTCCCATGGTGACTGTGCTCCTAGTCTTGGAGAAGGCAGTGTTAACTTTGTCATTGTAGATACCACAGCTCGGAGGTGATGTTGCACACATGGTTTGTACTAGTGGTGGTGGCAGGGGGGCACTGTTCAGCCAAACGTGTCTGCTAACATGTTTGGAAGTTACACTGGGTCAGTGTGTGTGTGCTACCATACACAGTTTGATCCAAATACATCCTATTATTTGCATGTGTATGCTGAGGAGAGTGGCTTTCCACCCCTAGTTTCTCAGTGCTGTATTTGTAAACAGCAGATTCTTTCACTTGCTGTATAATTTAGTTTTGACAGATGTACACATATTTTCTGGGGAATCTTTGTTTGAGCCTGTCAGGCATGGCTGTGTGTTTACATTTATGTAGATGTGTAGACAGGGCATCAGGGAATAAGTTACTATAGCTGTCAATGAACTTTGTGGAAACTGTGCCTTGGAAGTATTTTAGACTGCCCCTTAGGAGTTTGTAGTTACCTTGGATGATGATTGTGAACCTGATTCCTCCTTTGGGGAGTTCAATAGCTACATCTTCTTCACAACATAGCACCTTGTGGCTGGATTAACAGTGCAGACACTACACATGTGCCATTGCATTGTTCACTCATATTGTTGAGGTACAGGTCTGGGAGATGAGGTAACCTTGTGGGGTGTTGCACTCTTTCTTCCATGCCATCTCAATTCACAAACTCCAGGTAATATTGTACAGGGGGGTTTGTTGCCCTATAATTATCCGATCAATGGATGTATACTTTCACTCACCTCTGCTTGGGTTGTTTTGCTGTACTTTATCTGCTCCATGTAGCAATATATAGGCTGTGTGGACTTATGTATTTATGGACAGTGACCTATTAATGGCAATAACAGGCAGGGGGCTCCTATCCACAGTAGGCTGAACATAGAATAACTCCATATAGTTATCTTCTATAAACAGTTTTAAGGTGTACGGATCTTCAATGTAGATAGATACAACACCTCCTGTGGTACACACAACTTCATTTGCTGTGTGGATGTTTGGAAGGCATTATAGCTTTCCAAAGACAAAGTACATACAGCTGCCTTGAACCAGATTTCTGTGACTGCACAGACATCAACATTTTCGCTGTGAAAAGTGCTTACAGAAAGTAAGACTTTATATGTGAGCTCCTAGAGTATAGCAGGATGGCTCTCACTTCATTGGAGGTGTACATTTTCGCATTGATTATTCTGCTTTTGTGACCTTCCCTAATAAAGAGATTATGATGCAGTCAAGTGCCTTATGCCTGGCACTATCCACCATGTCATCCCACACTGACAGGTATTTTATCACTGTGTTATGACACCAGAAACTTAGGAAAGTTCAGTAAATCTGTTCTTTATATAGTGGTATCATCCTAGGTGAGGGTATAATGCTGCTCAAACATATAGACATACCTGGTACCTGGAGGGGGCTCATTTTTAGATAGCTCAGTCGGTTTGTGTTCATATATTTCATATAGTCACGTCTCAAGTTGTGCATTCCAAGATGAAGTAGGGTGGAAAAAAGTGGGACTTGTTGAGAGACTTGATTGCATGTGTACTGTGACGACTACGTCTGCCACACAGCTGACACTAAGCCTATCCTTGTTTAAGCTGTTGAGTGAGGCATCTGTACATCTCACTGTACAGACAACTGTTATGAAAACCTTTGGGATATATGCCCATTGCCTTCAGCATTTCTATGGTGAGACAGTGGTGATCATATGTCTGATATGTATTGTCTGCTTGTAGCCTGATTGTGTTTAGGATGTATTTGCTGTTTAGGTTGGCTTATGGGGAGTACCTTTGCACATGATGGCTTGTGTTGGGTGCATATTATGAGTAGGAGTCAAGGTGTATGAACAGACAACCTTTCTAGTGTTACCCATCTGGAAGCTAGAGAACACTGATTCCAGATCCTTTCTATACATGGCTGTCTTGAAATTTGTAATTCAGTGATGTAGGGGATACAGGCTATTCAGTGCACATAAGGAATTATCTGCACAGAGTCAGGAACTCATGTCAACTATTGTAGCAGGGGAAACAGAGGGGAAATGGTACTTGATAATGGGAGGTTTGAACCTGGTATCTGCATAGAGAATGTGAACAGGTGGGGTATGTCTGATCTCACTGCCATTTTCAGGTGACTAATTTGTCGGGTGTACATTATGATTTCATTCATAAGGTGGATCAGTACCTATTTTACTGATAGCTGACAGCTAGATCTGCTCTGCTACATAGCAGCAGCCAATTGTATTTGAAAGCAAGTGTATTAATGTTTCTACATGTATGAGGGTAAAGTGTTGCAACCTCTGCACACAGTCCAGAGCAGGTAATAAAAAGACACATTGTTAAAGCCCAAACTGAGTCCAGACACAGTAACCATCAATTAGATACTCCTGTACACTCATGCCACAAATGTACAGATGGGGTTGCTCCAAATAGAAATGTCATCTTCTACCTATTCTTTTGGACAGTACCATTAATTCTCACCACAGCAAATGTTCTGCTTCCATTTCTAACTGTTCTCTGTATCCTGCAGTCACACCAACCACCTGCATGTTCTCTGTCATCACATCCATAGACCTTATCTTAGGCCTTCCTATTTTCCTCTTACCTGGCAGCTCCATCTTTAGTATCCTTCCCCTAATATACCCAGCATCAGTCCTCAGCACATGCCCAAATCAACACAATCCCACCACTCTGTCTTCATCTCCAAACTGTACAACATGAGCTGACTCTGTAATATATGGTTAATAATGTTAAGTTGTCAATCTTGCCTTCATTCTTGCTGGATGGGTTTGGAGCCGAACCTTGGCTCCGACTCGGCCTATTACTAAAGCTCGAGAGCTATTTTTACCGGCTCGAGGCTATCCTATGTCCCATAATGCTAGGCGTCATACACCCAGATCTCGTTTGCCACTTCAGCTACGAGGTTGTGTATTTCACTGGCTCCAGGTCATATTAAAATTTTTTTATATTTACAGTTAGTTTTTGTAAATCTTCTCTTAGTAGTTTTTGTCCTAGTAGTGTTAGTAGTGTACCGACTAGTTTTCCCCTCCTTTTCCTAGTAGTTTCTTCTCTCTCTCCACCCTTAAGGTGGATAGGCCTCGATCCTTTTCTTAGTTGGTAGTTGGGGGTTCCCTTTGAGTGTGTGAGTGGAATATTGTTCCCTTCCCTGTAGCGAAGTTTAAAGTAGTTGTTGTGTAGGTCTTTTCAAGAGTTTTTGAGTGTGTTTGTGCTTTGTGTGCTTGAATAGACTTTCTGTCCCGGTCCTGTGGTATCATGTCCAAGGATACCAAGGTCTCAGGTTTTAAGAAGTGTGACTTGTGCTGTCAGAAGATGTCTCTGACAGACGGTCACACTTCTTGTGTATATTGTTTGGGCCCTCTGCACCTGCAGGACTCTTGTTCTGTCTGCCATGCCTTCAGTCCAAGAGTCCTGCAGGAACGCAGAAACAAGCTCATCCTTAGGGGCTTGCTAAAGCCTGAAGGTTCTCCGACGAAGCCTCCGTCCGGTAGACCTTCTAAGCCCGCCAAACCGTCGGCTCCATGTCCGGAGCTGGTGCCGAGCGGACCTCCTTCTATCTCGTCGGTTCCGGCCGGAACCGATGCACCGAGGCCTCAGTCGGCTCTGATTTTAGTGTCGGAGCCGTCTCCAAGCCGAAAACGTTCCCGATCTCCTTCCTTGGAGTCGGTGCGTTCGGCTCCAAAGTCCCCTTTACTATCGGAGCGGAGCCATAGGTATCACTCCTCTCGGTCTTCCAGGCTGTCGGATCACGACCTCGAGAGGGTAGTCAGTAGGCTCTTAAAGTCGCAGGCGCTGGCCCAGATGTTACATAGCCCTTCTCATCAGACAGTGGCTACCCCAATGCCTGCTCCAATTCCTCCTCCGACTCTTTCTTTGAGCTCGGAGCCAGAGGTCGTCGGGGTTAGCACCGTTGGGGCGTCGGAACCTATACCACTCTTGTCGGCTCCTTCGTCAGCTCCGATCCCTTCCTTGGTCCCGTCCTTGGAGGGATCCGGGCGCCGAGACTCCCTCGTCGGCTCTGAAGGGACGAGTGGCATCAGACCCTTGTCCGACCCCGTTCTCCCTGTCAAAGCCTCGGCGCAGGTGAGTTCGGCCCCGACATCGGCCTCGGAGCCGTCCCTCTCGGTGCCGGGGGGAGCCCTTATCTCTTCGGAGTTGGGTCCCTCTTCCCTGCCTGATAGGGGCGCCTTTGAGGTCATGAGCGTGCTGGCTCCCATACCGGCTCCACGGTCAAGCCCGTCGGCCCCTCCCTCTATAGTGCCTGCTTTGGCATCTGCCTACCCTCCCGACCCCAAGCGTGGAGAACCAATGCTCCAGGTAGCCCCAGTGGGTGTATCCTCCTCTTCCGAGGCCTCCCCGGATCCTGCAGGGGAGCCCCCTCGAAAGAAAACATGCAAGAGGAAGCATGTGGACTCCCCTGAGTCAGTCACATCAGACACCGACCTGGATGAGTAGGAAGGGTCCCCAAGGTCCCCCTCTGAGGATGTCACCTTTTCTGACATCCTGGAGATTCTCAAGCAGAGGGGGAACTGGTCTGCCCTCAACCCTTCTGAGGATGAGTCGGTGTACCTAGATGCGTTTGGTTCTCGCCCTTCTACCTCCCGGGTGTCTCCGCCTTTCGACCCACCCATGGATGTGGTGGCTCGAAAGGTGTGGACAGCTCCGGATACTATGGAACCAACTCCCCGGAGGCCTACAAAATTTATTACAGCCCCTTCTGACAGGCAGATGTTAAGTTGTCCATCTCGCCTTCATTCTTGCTGGATGGGTTCGGAGCCGACCTCGGCTCCAACTCGGCCACTCTAAAAGCTCGAGAGTTGGTTCCACCGGCTCGAGGCTCCCCTTATATCCCACAATGCTAGGCGGTATTACCCCAGATCTCGTTTGCCGCTACAGCGATCGAGGTGTTTGGTTTCTACCGGCTTTATGTAAGTTATTATATAGTAATCTATAGTCTATTTAAACCCCTTTAATTTAACCTATTATAGTTATTTTCCTTAACTTAGTGGATTTAGACCCTTTTCCTTCTGTTTATCCACCCTTTTTTTCCACAAAGAACTTATAAGTTCTTCCCTCAGGCCTTCGGGCCCTTCCATCCCCTTAGTGGAGTGTATGTGTTTTTTGTTAGGGATCTAAAAAATCTTGTGTAAAGTGTAATCGGTGTGTTTGAGTGTGTGTGTGGTTACACTTTCTTGGACAATGTCTAAGGACTCAAAGGTCTCAGGCTTCAAGAAGTGTGACTCGTGCTGTCAGAAAATGTCTCTGACAGACGGTCACACTTCTTGTGTGTACTGCCTGGGACCTTTACACCTGCAGGACTCTTGTGCTGTATGCCATGGCTTCAGCCCTAGAGTCCTGCAGGAAAGAAAAAATAAACTCATTTTAAGAGGTTTGCTTAAGCCTGAGGGTTCCCTTACTGCTACTTCGGGAAAACCCTCTAAGGCTTCTAGGTCCTCGACTCCAGCTTCTGAGTCGAGGCCTAAGGCTTCGAAACCTCCTGCTACATCGGCTCCGGCTGGAGCCGATGAGTCTCAGACTGCAGCTTCTGTGGTTTCCTCGGCTCCGGCTGGAGCCGAGGCATTGGAAATTCCTGTGTCGGCTCCGATCAGACCATCGGAGCCGACATCTAGAAAGAGGTCCAGGTCACCGTCCCTTGGCTCCGTTCATTCGGCTCCAGCGTCTCCCTTGCTGTCTTAGATCTCACTCCTCTAGGTCATCGAGGCTTTCGGACCATGACCTTCAGAGGGTAGTGAGTCGACTTCTTAAGTCCGAGGCACTGGCCCAAATGCTTCAGAGCCCGACTCATCAGTCGAGGCTTGACCCTGTCCCTCAAAATGTTCCTCCTCCGACTCCTTTGAGCTCGGGCAGCGTTCGGAACCGAGACTGTGGTAGCGTCGGAGCCGATACAATTGTCTTCGGCTCCGTCGTCGGCTCTGATTTCTTCCTTGGAAGAATCTCGGCGCCGGGCTTCCCTCGTCGGCTCCGAGGGGGTGAGTGGCATCGGACCCTTGTCCGACCCCGCTCTCCCTCTCGGTGCCTCGGTGCTGGTGAGTTCGGCTCCGACATCGGCCTCGGAGCCATCACTGTCGGTGCCGAGGGGGGTTCTCAGCTTTGGGCGGGGACCTCTGGCTCTGCCTGACAGGGGTGCGTTCGAGGTCATGCGGAGTGTGTTGGAACCTGGTTCAACTCCACAGTCGGCTCCGTCTGCCACTCCCTCTTCGGTGCCTCAGGATGTTAAGTTGTCTATCTCGCCTTCATTCTTGCTGGATGGGTTAAAGCTCGAGAGTTGGTTCCATATATCCCACAATGCTAGGCGAGGTTACCTCAGATCTCGTTTGGTTGGTTTTTCTACCGGTTCTTGGTGAGTACTATTTCTTGTTGAAATTAGTCTTTAAAAACCCCTTTAATTTAATATATTTACTTAGTTTAGTGTAGTTTAGGAAAGTTTTTATTCCCTTCCAAAAAATTTCCGTTTTCTTCCCTCAAGAACCTTAGGTTCTTCCCTTGGGCCTATAGGCCTTTCCTTCCCTAGTGGAGTGTGTGTGCATTATTTTATTTTAAAATTCTAGTACTGCTTTTATTATAATTTAACTTGACAGGGTGTAACTAGTGTGTTTGTGTGCGTGTTTGTGTACACCTGTTCAAGTAAAAATGTCTAAAGAAGCAAAGGTCTCTTCAAGAAGTGTGATGCGTGCTGTCAGAAAATGTCTCTGACAGGCGCCACACACTTTGTGTCTATTGTCTGGGGTTTTTTGCCTGCAGGACTCCTGTGCTGTGTGCCATGGCTTCAGCCCCAGGGTCCTGCAGGAAAGAAAGAATAAATTGATTCTCAGAGGCTTACTCAAGCCAGAGGATTCCCTGTCTGTTTCAACAGGGAAGCCCTCTAAGGCATCTAGGTCTTCTCAACCTTTGCCTTCATCGGCTCGGGGAGCCGATAAGTCTCAGTCCACAGTTTCTGTGGCTAGGTAGTAGAGCCCGTCGTGGCTCTCGGACCAGACCTTCGGAGCCCGGCTAACAGAAGAGGTCCAGGTCACCATCTCTTGGCTCCGTTCATTCGGCTCCAGGATCTCCCTGCTGTCTGAGCGGAGCCAAAGATCTCACTCCTCTAGGTCATCGAGGCTGTCGGATCATGACCTTCAGAGGCGAGGGTAGTGAGTCGACTACTTAAAGTCGAGGCACTGGCCCAGATGCTTCAGAGCCCGACTCATCAGTCGATGCCCCCGGTCCACCAACATATTCCTCCTCGGATACAATTGCCCTTCGGCTCCGTCGTCGGCTCCGTTCTTCCTTGGAAGAATGGTGAGTGGCATCGACCCTTGTCGACCCCCCTCTCCTCGGTGCTTCGGTGGCGCTGGTGAGTTCGGCATCGGCCGGCCTCGAGCCATCACTGTCGGTGTCGAGGGGTTCTTAGCTTGGGACCTCTGGCTCTGCCTGACAGGGGTGCATTCGAGGTCATGCAGAGTGTGTTAGAGCCTGGCTCTACTCCACAGTCGGCTCATCCACCCCTCTATGGTGCCTCAGGCTAAGTCGACTCACTCCCTCATCCCGGACCGCAGAGAGCCAGCTCCTCAGGAGCCCCTGTGGGGATTTCATCCTTTCCGAGGCCTCCTGATTTGGCAGAAGAGCCCCGAAGAGGAAGTGTAAGAGGAAGCACATTGACTCACCTGAGTCCATCACGTCAGACACAGATTTGGATGATTCTGAGGGTTCCCCGTTCCCCTTCTGAAGATGTCTCATTTGCAGACATTCTGGAGATCCTGAAACAGAGGGAAGTGGCCAGCCCTCAGCCCTTCGGAGGGGAATCTGTGTATCTTCTTCCACCTCCTGGGTGTCCACCCCTTCGACCCCTCATGCAGGTGGTTGCTAAGAAGGCATGGACGGCTCCTGATTCAGTGGACCCCACTCCCAGGAGACCCTCTAAGTTCATAACAGCTCCAGCAGACAAACAATTTTTAACAAAAGGAGTTTCTGTGGATGCTATGGTGGTAGCTGCTGCCACTAAGAAGGAGCTAGCTGATCCTTCAGTACCTGTCCATCCACCTAACAAGGAATCTAGGTCCATGGATAGGTACGGGAAGGGATGTTCTCTCGTCAGACATTTACCATTGAACTACCTGTGCCATTTTACTCGTCTTCAAAGGGACTTGATCAAGGAAGCAGTGAAATGTTAAAGGATCCTACAGCTGCGGGTTTCAAGATAAAATGAACACGCAGCTGGCTACCCAATTCCATAACCAACTCCTCCATGCCTTCTTTCTTGCTGATGGGGGACAGGTGTGGCCTTACATAGGCATGCCTGGATGCGGCTATGCAATTTTCGGACCCCTTCAAGGCGTCTTTCACGAACTCCCCTTTGATGGATCATCCTCTTTGGTCCTCAAGTGAAAGAAACCTTGACTAGGTGACTGATGGCAAGACCCTTTCTGCCGAGTCCGTTTTCTACTCCTTCCAGGCCTTACCCCAAAGGCCAGAAAGGTGGAAAGATGTGGTTCTGTAAACAATCTCAAGGGACTTCGCCTGGGCCTTACAGGTTTTTCCCACCAGAGGCAGAGGTGGGAATAACAATGGTAAGCCTTCCTGACAAACCCTTTCAGCATCCCTGAGGTGTTGCCCGACTGCCCATCTTCGGAGGCAGTCGGAAGATTGTCACTGTACCCAGAAGCCTGGCTATCCCTGACTCAAGACAAATGGGTACAGTCCATCATTTCGAAGGCTATTCTATCCCCTTTCTTCGCTTTCCAAATCAGTCAAAAATCCCTTCCAGATGTTCCACCGCTCAAAGGGATCTAGCAGTTTTGGAAATTTCAAAACTGCTTGCAAAAGAGCAATTCAGCCAGTTCCAGCAGACCAGCAAGGATCCGGAATCTACTCAAGGTTCTTTTTAGTTCCAAAGAAAACAGGGGACTGGAGACCAATTTTGGATCTCAGTGTCTTGAACAAATCAGTCAAGAAAACAAGATTTCGGATGGTCACGCTGCAATCCATCCTTCCCCTTTGGGCAAAGGAAACTGGATGTGCTCTATAGACCGGATGCTATCACATAAAAATGAACAGAAGATTCCTCCGCTTCAGGCTGGGAACCAGTCATTTTCAGTTCAGGGCCCTGCCCTTTGGTCTCACCACTGCCCCGGTGTTTACCAAATGCATGGCAGTGGTAGCTTCTCACCTGAGACGACAAGGATTCCAGGTGTTTCCATATTTGACCGACTGCTCCTCACAGCTCCACCAAGCATCTCCTTTCTGATGGCCAGAGATTACACTTTTCACGCTTTGTCAAAGCTGGGTATTTAAAGTCTGTTTTGTCGCCTTGTCGCATTATTACCTACATAGGCAAATCTAGATACAATAAACATGTCTGCAAGGCTAACACATCAGAGAATATCAGACATTCACAAATTGGTATCACTCCTTCTCAACAACAACAGAATCAAAGCCAGGTTAGTTCTAAAGGTGTTGGGAATTATGGCAGCCATACCTCTGCTTCCATTAGCCAGATACCACATGCGGATCCTTCAGTGGATGCTTTTACTCAATGGTCATACCAGGAACTTCCAATGTCTCACACCATTGTGATCACGCCGTGCAAAAAAGCATCTCATGTGGTGGATGTCTTCCCCAGCTCCTGTCGGGAAGACCCTTTGTTCCACCTCCTGGGGCATTATCAGGGCAGGACAGTCCAGGGCTCATGGCTATGCCACTTGCACATAAATGTTCTGGAGATGAGAGCAGTGCCTTTAGCGTAAAGCCTTCAAGACTCTTCCATTGGGAACAATTGCAATCCAGACAGACAATATGTCTGTAGTGTGGTACATCAACAAACAAGGCGGAACCAGATCATACCCCTGTGTCGAGAAGCACTCAGACTGTGGCAATGGGCGATTTCTTCTCAGCGGTTTCTGATAGCAGTCCAATCATATTGTGGACAAGTTGAGCAGAGCTATACTCATGCCTCGTGGTCTCTGAAAGACTCTGTAGTGAGAGAAATTTTCAAGTGGGGTCAGCCTTGCTCTACTCCCCAAAACAGCAAGTGCAGAGAATATTTCACTCTATTCCCTTTACCAGGCCAACCCAGCAGAGACGCTCTAGTCCAAGTTTGGCCCGGGGACTTCTGTATGCATTTCCTCCTTTCCCACTGATCTCTCAAGTAATACAGAGCTACAGAAAGCCTCATTGATCCTCATTGCTCCTTACTGGCCTCGACAAGTGTGGTTCCCCTTTCTACTCGTTTTTTCTTGGGCGACCGTGGAGTCTGGACCTAGTTCCAGATTTTTGATCCATCAGTCGGGTCAGTTTCACTCTGAACCTCACTGCTTGGTTCCTCCAGTTCCAACCTTAGCCAGGCTTCCTCAATTATCTCACTCTGTTAGAGATATATTGATAGCTTCCCATAAATCCCGAGCTTCCCATCGAAGATTTATTTGAGTCATATTGGGCTCAAGGAAAGGACTTAGATCCTTTCACCGCTTCCATCCAACTAGTCCTTGATTTTCTAGCTGAACTCTTCCATGCAGGTTCATCTCCCTCTACACTTAAAGTTCAATTGGCAGCTATTTCTAACTTTCATGTGGGTATTTCTGAATCTGCCCTAATGTCCCACAAACTCTGTTTGAAAGGAGTTTTTCTTCTCAGACCTCCTATAAGAAATCCTCCTTCTCCTTGGGACCTAAATTTAGTTCTTGCTTCTTTGATTCTTACCTGCAGTCTCCTGTTCTTTAAAATTATTATCATGGAAAACTCTTTTTCTGGTAGCTATTACATCAGCTAGAAGAGTTTCAGAGCTTCAAGCACTCAGCTGTCGTCCTCCTTATCTTTTGTTTCATAAGGACAGAGTATCCTTTTTGCCTAAAGTGGTCTCGACATCAAATCTGAATCAATCCATTGATCTACCAGTCTTTTTTCCAGAATACTCCAATAGGTCTGAACAAAAATTGCACTGCCTGGATGTTCACCGTCAATTGAGGTACTACTTGGATAAAACTAAACAGTTCAGAAAATCTGATCAGGGACTTTCAGTTTCAAAGGTATCATTATCCAGATGGCTAACATCATTGATCTCCCTTGTATATGAGATTAGACATCAAAAGCTGCCTGATAAACCTAAGGCTCATTCCACCAGAGCTTTGGCTACTTCTTTAGCTTTCCAAGACAGACTTCATTTCTCATTATAAGTTGGATTTAGCTTCTAGGCATAGAGCTAACTTTGGTTCCACTGTTCTCAGGAGTCTGTTCCTACCATAACGTCCATGTTAGTTGTCTTCTTCCCCTGGCCTCGACAGACCTAGAGGAGTTGTGATTGTGACCTCTCTTTCTACCACCTCTTTCTTAGACATATGCTATTATGCATATTTCCTGGTTCAGGATGTAGGTCACCCTTCTTTCTTCCTATTGTTAGAGGTGGATTCCTTTTACAGTTAGTCTGTTACTATTATAAGCTGGGGTTAGCTTACAAAATGAGATGAGTAACAACCCATCCAGCGAAGAAGACAACTAACATGGAACGTTATGGTAAGAACATAACTTCTATTTATGTCTACTCACTCCCTCATCCCAGACCGCAGAGAGGCAGCTCCTCAAGAATCCCCTGTGGGGATCTCATCCTCTTCCGAGACCTCTCCTGAATTGGCAGGGGAGCCCCCTAGGAAGAGAAAGTGTAAGAGGAAGCACATAGACTCACCTGAGTCTGTCACCTCTGACACAGATTTAGAGGATTCCGAGGGTTCCCCCCGTTCCCCTTCTGAAGATGTCTCCTTTGCAGACATTCTAGAAATCCTGAAACAGAGGGGAAATTGGCCAGCCCATAACCCTTCGGAGGATGAATCTGTGTACCTTGAGGCGTTTGGCTCGCCCTTCCACCTCCTGGGTGTCCCCCTTGACCCCCTCATACAGGTGGTAGCAAAAGGCTTGGACGGCTCCTGACTCAGTGGACCCCACCCCAGGAGACCTTGAAGTTTATCACAGCACCAGCTGATAAACAATTTCTCACCAAGGAGTTTCTGTGGAAGCTATGGTGGTAGCGGCTGCCACTAAGAAGGAACTAGCTGATCCTTCAGTGCCTGTCCATCCTCCTAACAAGGAATCTAGGTCTATGGACAGGTACGGAAGCGGATGTTTTCGTCAGCGACCTTTGCTATCGTCGCTGAACTACCTATGCCATTTCACTCGTCTTCAAAGAGATTTGATCAAGGAAGCGAGTGACATGTTGAAGGATCCTACAGCTGCGGGTTTTCAGGACAAGATGAACACTCAGCTGGCTACCCTAAATTCTGTAGCTAACTCCTCCATGCCTCCTTTCATATGCGGCTGATGGAGCGAGCAGAGCAGGGACAGGTGTGGCCTTACGGCATGCCTGGATGTGGCTATGCAATTTTGCGGACCCTTTAGAACATCTTTCACTAATTCCCGTTTGATGGATCATCTCTTTGGTCCTCAAGTGAAAGAAACCTTGACGAGGTGAGACGGATGGCAAAACTCTTTCTGCCGTCGGAGTCCGTTTTCTACTCCTTCTAGGCCTTACCCCAAAGGCCAGAAAAGTGGGAAAATGTGGTTCCAAACAATCTCAAGGGACTTTGCCTGGCGACAGAGTCGGTTCCCTCCAGAGGCAGAGGGGAACAATAATGGTAGACATTGCCCTAGAGGCAGAGGGGTCCAGAACCAGGGCAATCGAGAAACCTTTTCCGATAAGCCCTTTCAGCATCCCTGAGGTGTTGCCCGACTGCCCACCTTCAGAGGCAGTCGGGGGAAGATTGTCACTGTACCCAGAAGCCTGGCGATCCCTAACTCAAGACAAGTGGGTACAGTCCATCATTTCCGAAGGCTATTCCATTCCGTTCTTTCGTATTCCAAGTCAATCAAAAATCCCTTCCAGATGTTCCACCGCTCAAAGGGATCAAACAGCGTTGGAAATATCAAAGTTGCTTGGAAAAAAGCCATACAGCCAGTATCATCAGACCAGCAAGGATCGGGAATCTAGTCCAAATTCTTTTGGTTCCAAAGAAAACAGGGGACTGGAGACCCATTTTGGATCTCAGTATCTTGAACAAGTCGGTCAAGAAAACAAGATTTCGGATGGTCACGCTACAATCCATCCTACCCCTTTTGGGAAAGGAAAACTGGATGTGCTCTATAGACCTCCAGGATGCGTACTATCATATAAAAATGAACAGACGCTCCAGGAGATTTCTCCGCTTCCGGCTGGGAACCAGTCACTTTCAGTTCAGAGCCCTGCCCTTTGGTCTCACCACTGCCCCCCGGGTGTTTACCAAATGCATGGCAGTGGTAGCTTCTCACCTGAGACGTCAAGGATTCCAGGTGTTTCCATATTTGGACGACTGGCTCCTCACAGCTCCTACCAAGCATCTTCTTCTAATGGCCAGAGACTACACTTTTCGCATTTGTCAAAAGTTAGGCATATCAATAAATTGCGAAAAGTCTGTTTTGTCGCCTTGTCGTGCTATTACCTTCATAGGCACAAATCTAGACACAGTCAACATGTCTGCCAGACTAACAGATCAAAGAATAGCAGACATACGCAAAATGGTCTCCCTTCTCTTCCACAGCAACAGAGCCAAAGCAAGGTTAGTTCTGAAAGTACTGGGGATTATGGCGGCTGCTATCCCTCTACTTCTATTAGCCAGATTCCACATGAGAATCCTTCAATGGATGCTCTTCACACAATGGTCATACCAGCAACTTCCGATGTCCCACACCATTATGATTACGCAAGCATGCAAGAATCATCTTCTTTGGTGGATGTCTTCCCCTCAGCTCTCTTTGGGAAGACCCTTTGTTCCTTCCCGTCCAGTTGCTACTCTGACAACGGACGCCTCCCTGATCGGGTGGGGGGGGGCATTATCAGGGCAGAACTGTCCAGGGCATATGGCAACCAGACGAATGCCACTTGCATATAAATGTTCTAGAGATGAGAGCAGTGCTTTTAGCGTTGCAAGCCCTTCAAGACTCTCTTCCCTTGGGAACGATAGCAATCCAGACGGACAATATGTCTGTAGTGTGGTATATCAACAAACAAGGCGGAACCAGGTCCTATCCCCTATGTTGAGAAGCACTCAGACTGTGGCAATGGGCGATTTCTTCTCAGCGGTTTCTGATAGCAATGCACATCCCCGGGAAGTCCAATCAAATCGCGGACAAGTTGAGCAGAGCTATCCTCATGCCTCACGAGTGGTCTCTGAAAGATTCTATTGTGGAGAAAATTTTTCTCAAGTGGGGTCAGCCTTGCTGCGACCTTTTTGCTACTCCCCAAAACAGCAAGTGCAGAGATTATTTCACCCTATTCCCGTTACCAGGCCAGACCAGCAGAGACGCTCTAGTCCAAATTTGGCCCCGGGGACTTCTGTATGCATTTCCTCCCTTTCCACTAATCTCTCGAGTGATACAGAAAGCTATCGCTCAGAAGGCCTCTCTGATCCTCATTGCTCCTTACTGGCCTCGACAGGTTTGGTTCCCCTTTCTACATCAATTTCTGTTGGGGCAACCTTGGCATCTGGACCTAGTTCCAGATCTTTTGATCCATCAATCGGGTCAGTTACATCGCTCCCTCCCCTCTCTGAACCTCACTGCTTGGTTCCTCCAATTCCAACCTTAGCCAGGCTTCCTCAAATATCTCACTCTGTTCGAGATATTTTGATAGCTTCCCATAAATCTTCCACTCGGAAGATTTATCTTAGTAAATGGAAACGTTTCGCCTATTGGGCTCAAGGAAGGGACATAGATCCTTTCACTGCTTCCATCCAGATAGTCCTTGATTTTCTAGCTGAACTCTTCCATGCAGGTTCATCTCCTTCTACTCTTAGAGTTCAATTGGCAGCTATTTCTAACTTTCATGTGGGCATTTCAGATTCTGCCATCATGTCTCACAGGCTTTGCAAAGCTTTTTTGAAGGGAGTTTTTCTTCTCAGACCCCCTATAAGAAATCCTCCTCCTTCTTGGGACCTTAATTTAGTTCTCACATCTTTGATTCTTCCCCCTTTCGAACCTGCAGCTTCCTGTTCATTGAAATTGCTATCCTGGAAGACTCTCTTTCTGGTAGCTATTACTTCAGCTAGAAGGGTCTCAGAACTTCATGCACTCAGCAGCCGACCTCCGTATCTATTGTTTCATAAAGACAGAGTATCCTTACGAACCAATCCATCCTTTTTACCTAAAGTAGCCTCTGCGTCTAACCTAAATCAGACCATTGGCCTCCCTGTGTTTTTTCCTAACTTTTCTAACAGGTCTGAACAAAAATTGCATTGGTTAGATGTTCATCGTCAGTTAAGGTATTATTTGGATAGAACCAAACAGATCAGGAAAACTGACCAATTGTTTGTCTCTTATGCAGAAGGCAAAAAGGGACTTTCAGTTTCAAAGGTATCACTCTCCAGATGGCTAACATCTCTGATTTCTTTTGTTTACGAAATTAGACACCAAAAGCTGCCTAACAAACCTAAGGCCCACTCCACCAGAGCTTTGGCTACTTCTATAGCTTTCCAAGACAGACTGCCTATTGACACCATTTGTGCAGCGGCTACTTGGGCTACTCCTCACACTTTCATTTCTCATTATAAGTTGGATTTAGCTTCTAGACATAGAGCTAACTTTGGTTCCACTGTTCTCAAGAGTCTGTTCCGATAGGCCAACCGGGACAAGGTGCTAGGGACGCGGTCCCATCCAGCAAGAATGAAGGCGAGATGGACAACTTAACATATAGAAGTTATGTTCTTACCATAACGTTCCATGTTAGTTGTCTTCTTCGCTTCTTTCTTAAGTCCCCCTCCTTCCCCCTAGCCTGGACAGACCTAGAGGAGTTTGATTGTGACCTCTTTTTCTACCACCTCTATTGTATATAGGTATATGCTATACTTTGCATATATTCCTTTCATCAGGTTTCAGGTCACCTTCTTCCCTTCCTTTTATAGAGGTGGGTTTTTCCTTTTTCCAGTGGTTCTGGAGTTACTTTTTGGCTGGGCCTAGCTTACAAACGAGATCTGAGGTAATACCGCCTAGCATTGTGGGATGTAAGGGGAGCCTCGAGCCAGTGGAACCAACTCTCGAGCTTTTAGAGTGGCCGAGTCGGAGCCGAGGTTGGCTCCGAACCCATCCAGCAAGAAAGAAGGCGAGAAGAAGACAACTAACATGGAACGTTATGGTAAGAACATAACTTCTATTTTCTAACTAAGGGCGTCCCTGTTGATGCTATGGTGGCGGCGGCCACTAAGAAGGAGTTGGTTGACCCTTCAGTACCTGTCCATCCTCCTAATAAGGAATCTAGGACTATGGACAGGTATGTTAAGCGGATGTTTTCTTCAGCGACCTTTGCCATGCGGTCGCTGAATTATTTGTGCCATTTCACCCATCTTCAAAGAGACCTTCTCAAAGAACTGGGTGATACCTTACAGGACCCATCAGCTGCGGGGTCTCAGGAAAAGATCAACTCCCAGCTGGCGACCCTGAACTCGATTGTCAACTCCTCCATGCAGCTCATTTCCTATGCAGCTGATGGGGTGAGTAGGGCTGCAGGCACGGGCATTGCTCTAAGGAGACACGCCTGGATGCAGCTTTGTAACTTTGCTGACCCCTTCAAGGCGTCCTTCACAAACACCCCCTTTGATGGTTCTGCCTTGTTTGGACCTCAAGTGAAGGATACATTGACCAGGTGCGAGCAGGAAGGCAAGACTCTCTCTGCCGTGGGAGTCCGTTTTTCCGCTCCTTCTAGAACATGTCCTAAGGGTCAGAAGAGTGGCAAAATGTGGTTCCACAAACCTCAGGGAGGACTTCCTGACGCACATGGTGAGCTTCCCTCCAGCGGCAGAGGAGGGAACAATAATAGACGCCACCCAAGGGGCAGGGGAGGTCCGCAGAATCAGGGTAGCAGAGAATCTTTCTCTGACAAACCCTTCCAACACCCCTGAGGAGTTGCCCTACTGTCCACCTTCTGAGGCAGTCGGGGGAAGACTATCACTGTACCCAGAAGTCTAGCATTCCCTCACGCAAGACAAATGGGTACGGTCGATCATATCCGAGGGTTACAGAATTCCCTTTATTCACACCCCACAACAGCCAAAAGGGCCCCTTCCAGACGTTCCACCCGGTCTGAGGGATCAAGCAGCACTAGAAATTTCAAAGCTGCTAAGAAAAAGAGCTATCCAGCCAGTCCCAGCAGACCAGCAAGGATCCGGAATCTACTCCAAGTTCTTTTTGGTACCAAAAAAGACAGGGAACTGGAGACCTATTTTGGATCTCAGCAGACTGAACAAGTCTGTTCAAAGAACGAAGTTCCGGATGGTCACGCTACAGTCCATTCTACCCTTTCTTGGTCAGGACATTTGGATGTGCTCTATAGACCTTCAGGATGCGTACTACCATATCAAAATGAACAGGCGCTCCAGAAAGTTTCTCCGCTTCCGGCTGGGAGCCAGTCACTACCAATTCAGAGCCCTGCCCTTTGGCCTCACCCCAGTCCCCAGGGTGTTTACCAAATGCATGGCAGTGGTTGCGGCTCACCTGAGGCGACAAGGATTCCAGGTGTTTCCATATTTAGACGACTGGCTCCTTACTGCCACCACCAGGCGTCAACTACTCCAGTCCAGAGATTATGCTGTCCAAACTTGCAACGAGCTAGGTATCTCTATAAACTTCGAAAAGTCTGCCTTGTCGCCTTGTCAGTCTATTACCTTCATAGGCGCCATTTTAAACACTGTGGAGCTGTCAGCAAAACTGCCTGTACAAAGAGTTTCAGACATTCGCGATCATGTTCAGATCCTACTACAGGAGAGCAGAGTCCAGGCCAGATTCGTACTAAAAACCCTAGGCCTCATGGCAGCAGCAATCACACTACTCCCCCTAGCTCGTTTTCACATGCGGATCCTGCAGTGGATGCTATTTTCCCAGTGGTCCTTTCAACAGCTTCCAATGTCACACAGCATTCTAATTATTCAGTCATGCAAAAGGCACCTTTCTTGGTGGATGGTCTCCCCTCAGGTACTTCAAGGCAGACCTTTTGTCCTTCCTCCTCCTGTTGCCACTGTGACAACGGATGCCTCCCTGATCGGGTGGGGGGGGCATTTTCAGGGCAGGACAGTCCAGGGCACATGGCAACCCTTCGAATGCCACCTGCACATAAATGTCTTGGAAATGAGAGCGGTACTTTTAGCGTTGCGAGCCCTTCAAGACTCTCTACCCACCGGGACTATAGCAATTCAGACAGACAATATGTCTGTAGTGTGGTACATCAACAAGCAAGGTGGAACCAGATCCTACCCCCTATGTCGAGAAGCACTCAGACTTTGGCAGTGGGCGATCTCTTCTCAACGGTTTCTGGTAGCAACGCATATCCCCGGGAAGTCCAACATCATAGCAGACAGGCTGAGCAGAGCCATTCTCATGCCCCACGAGTGGTCTCTCAACCAGCTAGTAGCGGAAAGAATTTTCAGAAGGTGGGGTCAGCCTTGTTGCGACTTTTTCGCAACCCCTCAAAACAGCAAGTGCCAAGACTTCTTCACCCTCTTCCCTCTCCCAGGTCTTCCCCCCAGAGATGCTCTAGTCCGCGATTGTCCCCGGGGTCTTCTGTACGCTTTTCCCCCTTTTCCCTTAATTACTCAGTTAATCCAGAAAGCAACTGCTTTGAGATCCAGAATGATCCTTATTGCCCCTTACTGGCCTCGACAAGTTTGGTTTCCGTTCCTGCAACGTCATCTACTGGAACGGCCCTGGCGTCTGGACCCAGTGCCAGATCTTCTGACCCATCAATCGGGCGGGTGCATCAATCCCTTCAATCTCTCAACCTCACAGCTTGGTTGCTCCACTTCCAACCCTAGCCAGGCTTCCCTTAATCTCTCATTCAGTTCGCGACATCATTCTCGCTTCTCACAAGTCTACTACCAGAAAGACTTATGCTAGCAAATGGAAGCGTTTCTCTGTTTGGGCAGGGGAAAAACAAGTGGACCCTTTTACGGCTCTTGTCCAAACAGTTTTAGAGTTTTTGGCAGAACTTTTTCAAATGGGTTCTTCTTCAGCCACCATCAGAGTTCAGCTGGCAGCTATTGCAAATTTCCACGTTGGCTTGTCAGAGACTAGCATTATGTCCCACAAGCTCTGCAAAGCCTTTCTAAAAGGAACCTTCTTACTTAGGCCTCAGGTAAAAGATCCTCCCCCTCCGTGGGACCTAAATTTGGTGCTGTCATCTTTAATTCTCCCTCCTTTTGAGCCGGCGGCTTCCTGTTCATTAAAGCTGCTCTCATGGAAAACTCTCTTCTTAGTAGCTATCACTTCAGCAAGAAGGGTATCGGAACTTCAAGCCCTTTGTGTTCACCCTCCTTACCTTGTTTTTCACAAAGATAGAGTGTCACTTAGGACTAATCCATCCTTTTTACCCAAAGTGCTCTCTGACAAAAATCTGAATCAGACCATCGATCTGCCTGTCTTCTTCCCAGATTATACCAATAGGGCTGAACGAAAGTTACATTGTTTGGATGTTCACCGTCAATTATGCTTCTACCTGGATAGAACTAAGCAGACGAGGAAATCAGACCAGCTCTTCCTCTCTTACGCAGAAGGGAAGCAAGGCCTGCCTGTTTCCAAAGTAACCTTGTCCAGGTGGTTGACCTATGTTATCATGTTGATTTACCAATTGAGGCATAAAGAGCTCCCTTCTAAGCCCAGAGCTCATTCGACCAGAGCATTAGCTTCTTCAGTAGCCTTTCAGGCAAGATTGCCAATGGATTCCATTTGTGCAGCGGCCACATGGGCCTCTCCTCATACCTTCATTTCTCATTACAGGCTGGACATGGCCTCCAGAAGCTGGGCTGATTTTGGTTCCACTGTACTCAAAAGAGTCTGTTCCATTGAGCCACCCAGGACCCAGGTGCTAGGGACGCTGTCCCATCCAGCAAGAATGAAGGCGATATTGACAACTTAACATTGAGAAGTTATGTACTTACCATAACGTTCCATGTTAGTTGTCTTCTTCTCGCCTTCGTTCTTGCGTCCCACCCTCCATCCCCCTAGCCTGGAATGACTGAGAGTATCTTGTGAGATTTTTCGTCACTAGAGTTATCTCCTCAGCTAGCTCTCTTGCTTCTCTTGGTAACTATTATAAGAGATATGGATATATTTACAAGAGCTTCTATTTATATATATATATATATATATATATATATATATATATATATATAATATTCTCTGTTGTGGTGGGACATGTATGTCCATAGTGTTAGCTATCAAACGAGATCTGGGTATATGACGCCTAGCATTATGGGACATAGGATAGCCTCGAGCCTGTAAAAATAGCTCTTGAGCTTTAGTAATAGGCCGAGTCGGAGCCGAGGTTCAGCTCTGAACCCATCCAGCAAGAAAGAAGGCGAGAAGAAGACAACTAACATGGAACGTTATGGTAAGTACATAACTTCTCACTCCTGTTCATCCTTGGCCCACACATTTCAAACCATAACATCTGGTATTCTGCCAACACCTGTTATGACTCCTGCCTTTTTGCCAGTGGCAACATCTGAGTCCCATATGACATAGCTGGTCTCACTACCATCTTGTAGACCCTCCATGTCAGTGTTATTGGTACCCCATCTGTCAAAGATCACTCCTGACACTCTTCTCCACCCACTCCACCATGCATGCTCCCTCTCTCTTCTACACCTGTCTTCCACACTCACCATTACTCTGAACTGTTGTTCCAGAGTATTTCACATCATATGACTTTGCCAAATGTACTCCCTGCATTTTAACCATGCCTATATCCTCCCTCTCATTCACACACACATATTCTGTCTTAGTCCTGCTGACCTTCATTCCTCTCCTCTGTAAAGTATATCTCAACCTCCACATTGTCTCATACACCTGTACCCTACTTTCAGTGCAGACCACAATATCATCTACAATTCCATAGTTCATGGAGACTCCTATGTGATCTGTCAACCTGTCCATCAACATTGCAAATAGATATCATGCTGTTTGTACATACAATAATAGTAATGTCACGGTTGTCTGTCTTATAGGATGAGGTGACATCTACCCATATGTCAGGCCAGTGTGTGACCATGGCCTGTTGTGACATATACATATCCAATAATCTGATATAGCTGATGACATCAGCAATGTCTGTTGAACACAAAAGGACAATGTCTCTTAGGTTGCTATAAAATGCTCTGTGTAACATACAGCAACAGCTCGCACACACATACAAACACAGTTGACTGCAGTGAGAATGGAACCCCTACCTATGTAAGTTTATGAATTAGAGATCAGACTACTTAATCCATGCACCACACACAGCACAATTGAGTTTAACAGAACTGTAGGTGATCTTACGGTAGATAACATCAACAGGTCACTTGGGTGACAGGAGGTTGGAGGCCTGCCTCGAATGGGTGCACCACAGTGCAAAACCATGCCATTTGAGAACTCAGTGTGTGATGCCACACTTCCACTACTATGTATATGCACACACACTTGCCTGTAGTGGGGATAGAACCCCTACCTATCTAGGTTTACATGCTACAGATCAGAGTACTTAATGTCCGCACCACAGCACAAGCCTGATTTTAACAGGACTATTGGTGATCTTATGGTAGATGACATCAGCAGCCCACGTGGGGGACAAGAGTTTAGAGGCCTGCCATGACTGGATGTTTGTGCAAGCACCAAAACAATGGAAGACCATGAGATTTGTGAAGTCTGATTGGGATGCACACTTCTACTTTTGTTTACACACACACGCACACAGTTGACTGCAATGAGATTAGAATCTATACCTATCTAAGTTTGTGGACTACAGATCAGAGTATTTAATGCATATGCCACAGCACAAGTCTGATTTACATAGGCCTGTAGGGGAACTTATACTACATGACATAACCAAGCCATTTGACAACAGCTTGGGAGGCCTACATAGTCACATTACCTCATAGTGTCAATTGAGGCTAGTAGCCTAGCAGACAAATACTGTTTAGTAGCCTAGTTGTGTAATAACAGTACCCTTATTGAGCCTATTTGTCTGTTTGCATTTGAGTGAACTAGCCTGTGAGCACCATCGATTGGCCCTGCCCATGAGTGAGAACACAACATCATATATTACAACTTGTACAAGGGTCATATATATATGTGTGGAAAACTCAAGGTGAACCAGGGTTGTTGTGCTTGTTGGTGTCATTGGTGGTGGGGGAAAAAGGAATGGCTTGTCATTATATGTACATATACTTATATTGTGCCCTCAGTTTGCAATGTTTCCACGTGTAGTCTTAGGGGAAACATGGTGTCTAAGAATGATAGGCACCATACCTCTCAACTGTCCAGATTTTCACATTATGTCCAGATGTTTGACTGATATTTGTTTCACACAGTGTTGTTTTTGAAAAAATAAGTGGCAAATCATTGAGAAATGAGGTCAGTAAATAATGGCAGACATCTGAATTTCACGCATCATATCCTTCCAAAAATTCATGGAAATGCAGCGCCTGTTAATCTAGCACCTTTCTAAGTTTGTAAGTGCAACATTTAAAAGGTGTCCCTATTTTTGGGCCTTTGTCCCCCCATTATTTGTTGTTTTGTCCTGATCTACTACTCTAAGAGCTTGATAGTTATGTAGGGCACTATGGACACACACACACACACACACACACACACATATATATATATATATATATAGAGAGAGAGAGAGTGTGAGACAGAGTGCTATAACGTAACTGTTTGCATGTCAGTAAGCAGTGCGCAAACATGAGGCACATTGCTCACATCTGAGTTATACTATTATGTTATATATACCTGCTAATACAGCCCACTCCTGTCCCTAATCCAGGCCAGGATTTCTCATTTACTAATGGCATTGATTGAATGTATCTGGTGTCTGTAGTTGGTGGTCAGACATAAATCCTATTTCCTCTTTCACTGTTTCTGCACCACTGTGCTCCATGCAAACTGGCTAAACCTTATCAAAAAGGGTTAAACATGCGGTGCATCATGCACATGTGAAATTATGACAAGACAAAGATAACAGTATGGGACACAGAGTCACAGTCTGTAAAACAGCCTGTTGGTAGTACACAAACAAAACCTCTACTTATATCAGGATTTGAACCCTCAACAGCATTAAACCTTCATCAGACAGGAAGGTTCTTCGTAGATCACAGAATTTTTGTAATAAATAGGACCCTGTCCACCCTGTAGCGCTCTACAATCTCCAACTCATGTAGCAAATGGAAGGTTACCCTGGGCCTGAACACCCTTCTCCTTCTCGGCCTAGGGCTGTTGTCAGCAGCAGCATTGACTTCAGTCTGTAGCATATGCAGATGTAGAATAGCTGCAGTAGCCCCTAGCATTATCTCAGTTAAAATTTCCAAGTCTTTACTCTAATGGTCTTGAAGTATTGAAGGAAAATCAGAATGTAGGCTTTATGCATACTTTATACATTACTTGACTAGGTCCACGATGTGGGATTGGCTAATTAAGATGGAATTCACCTGCTTAAAATATAAATGTGAAGTTGTTCTAGCTCACCTTCATTCTTACTGATGGGTTCGGAGCCGATCCTCGACTCTGACTCGGCCAAATGCTAAAGCTCGAGGTCTTCAAACAGCTTGTGGCCTACTTCTTATCCCATGATGCAGAAGTGCTTCCCTCAGGTCTCATTTGCCACTGCAACAGATCAGGTGTTCATTGAACAGCTCTGGCCAGTGTTGCCAAACTTTTGATATTTGCCTAAACTAAAAATTTCATTCCTATTTGTTGGTAGTAGTTAGATTACAGTTGGCTATTTGAGACACTTGTCTTTTTTGTTTGTCTTTGTTAGAGTGCTTTTTCTCCTTTTCTTGAGCCCGTTTATTTTTAGGTCCTTTTTTCTATAAGTGAACTAGAATAGTTAGAATTAGATTACATAACGTATTCCCTATCCTTTATATGTAGCCCGTTTTTTAATTAGGGCATTAATAACATATCTTTGCTGTTATTGCTATTACTTGCAAATACTTTTTATTCAACCAGCAGTTTTTGTTAGGGTTGTTTAATAGTTGTTGAAAAGTTTGGTGTATTTCATAGTTATTATAGTTGTTATAGTTCGTCTTATTAGGGTTATTTCTTATACAGATATTATCTGTGTGCTGTGTGTTTTATATATAAATATATATATATATATATATATATATATATATATATATATATATATATATATATATTGTTCTATATAGAACTAGAGTTTGCTCTGCCTTGGGTAATTTTCAGTTGACAGAGTTATGTCTGAGAAAGTTAAGTCTGGGTTTAAAAAATGTCCAAAATGTGGACAGACGATGTCAGTTACAGATGGCCATATAAATTGTGTTAATTGTTTAGGTGAGCTTCACCTACAGGAAAATTGTGCCATCTGTCATTCTTTTAGCTGTCGCATTCTACATGAACGCAAGAATAAACTGATAGCAAGAGGTCTCTTGAAATCTTCTTTTCAAGAAGCCTTAGACAAGGACAAGCCTACTATATCTCCAAAAATTGTGTCTACAAGCCCTTTGTCGGAGCTGAGAAAGGGCTCATTAACTTCAAAAGCAACTAAATCTAGCAAGACTGACACCTTGGCGCCTAAACTTATGGAGCCGGAGGTAATTATGGTCAGTGGGAGCCAGTCTGCAGCCTTGGAGCCGGTATCTCCCACTTTAAAATATCCTTGTTTCAGAGCCGGAGTATTAGGAACCAGTGATTGTGGAACCATCGGAGCCAACACCCATTGGGCTTTCGGTTCCGACTACTCTGACCTCTTCGGTTCCCACCTTAAAATCTAGGAGACGACACTCACTGGTCGGGTCCGGAGAGGATAGTCGTATCGACACCTGGCTAAAAATTACAAAAGATCAGTGGGTACAAAACATAATATCCAGAGATGCACTATTCCCTTTGCTACCGCTCCAACCCCTGTAAAAAAATTCCCAGATGTTCCACGCAATCACAAGGAACAGGCAACCATAGAGATTACAAGGTTGCTAGAAAAAAAGAGTCATCCAACCAGTCCCAGCAGACCAGAGAGGATCCGGAACTTACTCAAGGTTCTTTTTAGTTCCAAAGAAAACGGGACTGGAGATCAATTTTGGATCTCAGCAGGTTGAACAAATCTGTCAGGAAAACAAAGTTTCAGATGGTCATGCTACAGTCTTTACTTCCTTTTCTAGGAAAGGACAATTGGATGTGCGCAATAGATCTCCAGGATGTGTACTACCATATAAAGATGGCCAGAACATCCAGAGATCATCTGCGCTTTCAGCTGGGAGTCAATCACTTTCTGCCCTTTGGTCTCACTACAGCCCCCAGAGTGTTCACCAAATGCATGGCTCACCTTAGGCCGTTAGGATTCCAGGTATTTCCATATTTAGACGGCTGGCTCCTCACTGCCACCACCAAGCATCAACTCATACATGCAAGGGAGACAACCTTAGATATTTGCAGTTGTTTGGGGATTACTATAAACTGGGACAAATCTGCTTTACAGCCATCCAGACGTACCGTCTTTATCAGAGCAGATCTCGACACAGTTTCCATGACCATAAAACTTCCAATGGAAAGAGTGGTGAGTCTTTGACAAATTCTGAATTTCATCCCCAAACAGAGAGCCCCAGTTTCAGTAGTGCTCAAATTACTAGGGACCATGGCAACAGACATCATTGCCATTCCATTAGACCAAATGCACATGCGGATACTGCACTGGCTGGTTTTCACACAATGGTCTTATCAGGAACTTCCATTGTCTCACCACATCATGATAACAAAGTCATGCAAGATGGATGTTTGGTGGCTGACCTCTCCTCAAGTGACAATAGGACGTCCCTATGTTTTTCCAACCCCGGTTGCCACTGTGACCACTGACGTCTCCCTGATAGGGTGGGGGGCATTTTCAGGGAAGGACAGCCCAAGGCACATGGGAGAATCATGAGGCTCATCTGCATATCAATGTCCTAGAGATGAGAGTGGTACTTCTAGTGTTGTAGCCCTTTCAAAACTTTCTACCTCTAGGGACTGTTGCGATACAGATGGACAATATGTCGGTGGTCTGGTACGTAAACAAACATGGAGGAACCAGATCATACCCCTTATGTCGAGAGACCTTCAGAGTATGGCAGTGGGCAATTTCCACCCAGCACTTTCTGATAGTAATGCACATTCCCGGGAGGTCCAATGTGATAGTGGACAAATTGAGCAGAGCAATACTGTCTCCTCACGACTGGTCCCTGAAAAAAGAAGTAGCAGAAAGGATATTCTGTAGATGGGGCCAGCCTTGCTGACCTCATTACTACCCCCACCAACATCAAATGCAGCAACTACTTTGCCCTGATCCTCAACTCGGAGATGCCCCAAGGGATGCACTTGTACACAGTTGTCTGCTGGGACTCCTTTATGCTTTTCCCTCATTTCCTCTGATTCCCAAATTTATACAGAAAGCCAGCACTCTGGGAAGGACCATTTTATTAACCCGTTAATGGCCTTGTCAAATTTGGTTCCCCTTTCTGCAGCCTCATCTACTGGAAGAACCATGGATCCTTGACCCATTTCCAGATCTTCTGATACATTCATCAGGGGTTCTTCATCCTGCAATTCATACCTTAAAATTGACAGCTTGGCTGCTCCAGTTCCACAAATAGCCAGATTCCACACATTATCACCTGCAGCACAGAACATCCTAATTTCTTCTCATAAATCTTCTAGGAAACTATACCTTAACAAGTGGAAAGATTTTCTATATGGGCATCAGATAACAATGTTGATCCATATATGGCTTTGATTTTTTCCATTCTAGAGTTTCTGAATAAATTATTTCACGAAGAAGCGGCTGCAGCAACCCTTAGAGTTCAATTGGCAGCAATCTCTCATTTTCATATTAGTGATCAACAGACTCCCATCATGTCACATAGACTTTTTAAAGCATTTCTTAAAGGTACTATTCACTTGAAACCACCTATTAGAACCCCGTCTGCTACGTGGAATCTTAATTTTGTGCTCTCATGGACCATTTTACCCCCCCCCTTTTGAACCTGCATCATCCTGTGATTTGAAATACCTATCATGGAAGACCATTTTCCTAGTAGCTATTACTTCCGATCAAAGAATTTCGGAACTACATGCCTTGTCCATCAAAGTCCCATACTTGATTTTTCGTAATGATAGAGTAACTCTGAGAACAAATCCTTCATTCCTACCTAAGGTTTGTTCTGAAACAAATCTCAGCCAGACTATAGAATTACCTGTGTTTTTTCCCAAATATACAAACAAAATGGAACACATGTTGCACAAACTAGAAGTCCATAGGCAACTTCAGTTCTATCTAGACAAGACTAAGGACTTCAGGAAATCAGACCAACTTTTTGTCTCCTTTTCAGATTCAAAGAATGGTACTCCTGTGGTTAAAACCATGTTATTAAAATGGTTGTCAGACTGTATTGCTTTCACATACAGCTCTTTGCAGATGACATTAAATCATAAGGTCAAGGCTCACTCACCAGGGCAATTTCCACTTCTGTAGCCTTTATGGTACGGCTGCCTATAGATCTATTTGTGCAGCAACCACATGGTCTTCACCTCATACCTTTATCACTCCTTACAAATTTAATAAGGCCTCCAGGGACAGGGCCTGCTTTGGTTCTATGGTTCTGAGGAATATACTCCCATGAGCCACCCAAGGAGATGGTGCTTGGGATGCTTAATCATCAGTGAGAATGAAGGTGAGATAGAACAACTTCACATTAAGAAGTTATGTACTTACCATAACGTTCCATGTGAGTTGTTCATCTCGCCTTCAGTCTTATTTCCCACCCACCAATCCCCTTCCTTTAAAGTCTTGAGGGCCAGGAAGTTTCAACAAGTCCTAGTGGTATTTTTGTCCTTGACTATGGTATTCTTATTTCAATGCCTATAGTCTTTAGTTTTCAATATGATTGGGCAAACAAGATCTGAAGCACTACTGCATCATGGGGTAGGGAGTAGACCACAAGCTGTTTGAAGACCTTGAGTTTTAGCATTTGGCCGAGTCGGAGCCAAGAATCGGCTCTGAACCCATCAGTGAGAATGAAGGCGAGATGAACAGCTCACATGGAACGTTATGGTAAGTACATAACTTCTTATTAACATGACTGAAAGATCCTCCTTCGGTGTGTAGTAGTGTGCTGTATGCACCAGCATGCAGCAGAGCACAGCTGTAAATAACTAAAGTAAGTCATGTAAAAATTTTATATTTTCATACCTGTTGTCATGAAATGTACAGAAAACACTAAATGTGAAGTTGTTCTATCTCACCGTTCATTCTTACAGATGGGTTCAGAGCCGATTCTTGGCTCCGGGTCGGCCTACTACAAAGCCCGAGGTCTTCAGACAGCTCAAGGCCAAGTCCCTATCCCATGATGCACCTTGAGTTACCCCAGATCTAGCTTGCCGCTGCTATAGATCAGAGGTTTCCAAGCACAGCTCGGGCCATTATAGCTTTTTCTATAAAAAATTCAAAATTTTGGCTTTTATAACTTAGATCTTTCATAGCTTAAAAGTTTGATAGTTCTCTTTCTCCTTTGGCCTTCGTTTTTTATAGGCCTTTAATATCCCTTCCCTTCTTGGTGTGCCTTATATAGATATTTAGAATACCTTAGTATAGTGTTTTACCAGCATTTACAGATAGTAAAATTTGGTGTGTATGTGTGTACATTCTTGTTGAATAATTCAAGTCTTATTTTTTTTTTGGTATAGTAGATAGTCTCATTGCTGACCAGGATAAAGACAAGCATCCCAAGTCTGGTTTTAAAAAATGTCCAAAGTGTGAACAAAAGATGTAAGTGACAGATAGTCACGTAAATTGTGTTTATTGTCTCGGAGCCTTACACTTGCAAGAGAGCTGCTCCATTTGCCATTGTTTTTCTAGTAGAGTTTTACATGACAGAAAAAGAAAACTCATTGATAGAAGACTTTTAAAATCTTCCTTTCAGGAAGCTTTAAGTGACCAGGATAAATCTAGCCAGTCTCCCAAGTCTTCAAAGTCTTCTGAGGCTTCTTCTTCTGATGTGACAAAATCAAAAAAAAGTCAATGTCGGCTCCACAGCCTTTGGAGCTGAGCGTCTTGTCTTTTCGGAGCCGGTCCCCAGTCCTGGAACCAGTCTCCGAAGTACTAAAGTCTCCTATTCTCCAGTCACTACCACTCTCCATACATTCATCTCGGTCCTCAATCATCCTATCCAATTTGGATGTGGATCGTGTGGTGCAGAAGCTGCTACAGGCACCAGCGTCTGATACATTTTTATCAGCTCCAGCCCAAATGGTTTAGGAACCAAAGACTGTTTTGCCATTGACTTCCTTTCCTCCTCCGAGGCATACCGGTCCACCAGAGTTGGAGGAGTTGGACCTGATGATTGTGGAGCCGATGCTTGCTCCAGTGCCATCGGTTCCGTTTACTCAGGCTTCCTTGATGCCCATCGAGGAGTCTAGGAGCTGACACTCTCCGGTCAGGTCCGGGGAGGATAGTTGGACTGACCTGTCGGTTCCGACTTTGCCTCTCGGGGCCTAGGCTCGAATGAGTTTGGCTCCTACCTCTGGTTCGGAGCCCACTGTTCTGGTGCTGAGGGGATTGGTTGTTTCTTCAGATCCAGCGGTTCCTTCTCATCAAGGCAGAGGTGCCTTTGAAGCCATGAGGAGAGTAATGTTCCCCCAGGACATCTACAACTTCAGGTCCAACTACCTCCTCCCCAAAAGCGTCTGTGTCCACTTCTGCCTCACAGATCCCTATGAAGCATAGAGACCCTGAGCCTCAGGAAGTCCCACTGGGTGGCCCCTGCGCTTCCGAGACCTCACGAGAAGTTCCCACTGATGAGGGTCTCAGGAAGAGAATTTGTAAGTGGAAGCACCTAGACTCCCCACAAGAGTCTCTCACGTCTGACACCGACTTAGATGAATCAGAAGGGTCCCCCTGAAGATATCTCATTTGCAGATATATTAGAAATCCTTAAGCAGAGGGGTGGCTGGAAGCCCACCAACCCTACTGAAGATGAGTCGGTTCTCCTGAAGGCTTTTGGGTCTCAACCCTCTACCTCTTGGGTGTCTCCGCTCTTCAATGAGCTCATGAAGCTGGTCTCATGAAGAGCATGGGTGTCTCCTGACACCATGGAGCCTGTCCTTAGGAGGCCCAATAAATTTATTTCTGCCCCTCAGAATAAGTCCTTTCTTACTAAGGGAGTGCTGGTTGATGCCTTGGTGGTGGTGGCAGCCACCAAAAAAAAGATGTCAGAAACTTCTTCCTCTATCCATCCTCCTAACAGAGACTCTAGTATCATGGATAGATACGGGAAGTGCATGTAAGTTCAGTGACTTTTGCCATGCGTTCACTGAACTATCTCATACATTTCACAAGACTGCAAAGAGACCTCCTAAAAGAGCTTGGAGATGCTGTTCAGGGTATGGTAGCTGCAGAAGCTTCAGACAAAGTCGCCTTCTAGCTTGCTACCCTCACTTCCATAGTGAACTCGTCCATGTTTCTCCTCTCATATGCAGCTGATGGAATCAGTAGGGCAGCAGGTACAGGAATTGCTCTCAAGAGACACTCCTGGATGCGCTTATTTTCCTTTGCGGATCCCTTTAAGTCATTCTTTGTCAACACCCCTTTTGATGGCTCATCCCTTTTTGGGCCCAAAGTTAAGGAAGCTTTGACCAGGTGTGAGCAGGAAGGAAAGACTCTGTCTGCCATTGGAATCTGTTTTTCCACCCCTACTAGACCCTACCCCAAGGGTCAAAAGGGAGGAAAGATGTGATTCCAAAATGTCTAAGGAGCCTTTCTGGACACACGTGATGAAACCCCCTCCAGGGGCAGTGGATGTGCAATAATGGAAGACGCCACCCTCACGGCAGAGGGGGTCCGCAAAACCAGGGTGACAGAGACTAGTTCATTGGGAAGGCCTACCAACCCTCCTGAAAGGAGGCCCGACTGCCCTTCTCTGGAGGCAGTTCATAGGTTCATACTAGGCTATCTGCCCTAGGGCATTTATAAGCCTAGCCAGAGTGTGTTTGGCTTTCACCACCCATTTTAAATTAATTTTGCTATGCCCTTTTTCGAGGTTAGTATACTGTGCCTCTGTCTAACAGTGACACAGAAGTGATACCCGGGGTAAACCTACGATCTCCCATCCACTCATCAAGATTCCTCTTGAAGAGAGTCAATGAGGGACTCTGCCTAACCTGGACTGGGATTTTATTCCAGAGTGAAGGGAGCCTCTGGGTTATGAATCTGTCCCTCCAGCATGTCCTATTTATTTCAGTGCTGAGGTTGAAGTCTCTCAAGCACGTAGCTCGATGGGATTTGGATTTTCTGAGGTGCAGCATGTCCATTAATTCCGGGTTGGACATGGCTTTATACATCAGGCACAGATTACCTCTGAGCAGGCGGTATGCCACTGAGTAGAGCTGGAGTTTCTTTAACCGGGTAGCATATGGCATCTGTTTGAGCCCTTTGATCCTCTTGGTGAGGTACTTTTGGGGTCTTTCCAGTTGCTGCAAGTGTCTGGTAAGGTACATCCCAAAAGGGGTATTGTACTCAATTATGTGCCTGATGAGGGATGAGTAAAGAGGCACGATGACCTCCCCTGATCTAGATGTGAATCCCTTCATGATTAGGTGGGCTATATAAAATGTTTTTCTAACCACTTTGGCCACGTGGTTGTCAAATGAGAGATTGCTATCAACTTAAGTCCCCAGGTCCCTAATTACTTCTTCTGTACTTAATGGATTACCACCTATGTGGTAATTTGTGGGCACTTTGTTTTTGCCAAAGGGGATGACTATACACTTTTTGGCGTTTAGCTTGAGGCCATGGCTCTGGCACCAGTTGTCTGTTTCTATGAGGTCCTTTTGGAGGATGCTTGTGTCGGCTGGAGAGTCGATTATGGCACCCAGTTTGCAGTCATCTGCGAACTTGGTCAGCCACAGTCCCTCCATGTTGGCCTGTACCTCCGAGAAATATATACCGAACAAGAGAGGTCCCAGGACTGAGCCTTGTGGGATGCCACTTGTAACTGGTTTGGAGTCTGACATGGCTCCAGCAATTCTAACCATATGGGTTCTGTCCTTGAGCCAGTTTGCAACCCATCTAGTGACATAGGGGTTTATATTTAAGCTGGTGAGCTTATCTATAATGCCCGAGTGGGGAATTGTATCGAAGGCTTTTGCGAGGTCCAGGTAGGCTGTGTGGACCACCTTCCCCTCATCAGTGGCCTTGGTGACTGTTTCAAAGAAATCGACCAGGTTTAAGAGGCAGGATATGCCCTTAACAAAGCCGAACTGGGTAGGATCCAGTGTCTGTAGGTCCCCAATATCTTTATTTATGAGGTCCATGATGATCCTTTCCATAGCCTTGCAGACCAAGCTAGTCAGGCTTATGGGGCGATAGTTTCCAGGATCCGTTGAGGCACCACCTTTGTGGAGAGGGACCACTGTTGCTGTACGCCACTCTTTGGGTACATATCCTGTAGTAAGGCTGAGATTGAACAGTAGTTTTATGTTTGGGTTTAGCTCTTTTTGGAGTTCATGTAGGATGCAGCCCGGGACACCATGTGGTCCCATTGATGCTGTGTTTTTTGCTTTGGAGAGGGCGGCTCTTACCTGAGCATCTGAGATGTCAGGGGGGCAGCACTCTGCTGGGATAGATATTTGCCCTTTTGGTGGGGAGGGGGGGAGTTTGGCTGAACCTGTCAGCTAGGATGTTAGCAATGTCTGTGGGTTCGGTGTATTTTTTGTCATTCTGGACTAATTCTGAGCATATCTGGGAATTCCCACCCAGGTTCCTAACATAACTAAAGAAAGCCTTGTGATTATCCTTAGTGTCCTGTGCAATTTTTCTGTCGAAGCTGGCCTTAGACGATTTTATGAGTGCCCGTAGTTTTTTGCTAATACTGATCAGAGATGCCTTCCCTTTTTGGGATTTTGCTCTATCATGTAGTAGCTTCCTCCTTCTGTTGTATAGTTTGTTTATGGCTGGGGTCCACCAGACAGGACGTCTGCCTTTGGAGGATTGGGTCTTGGTTTTATTTGGGATTGCATGATCCATGCATTCCTGAAGGTGTTCATAGAATGCATTTATAAAGGATTCTGCAGTCTGGGCCGTATTTTCCACAGGCCCGGGGGCTTTGAAGGATTCCAACTCGGTTTTGAGGAGTGTGAAATTTGCTTTAGAGAAGTTTGTCACTGTGGTTTTCTGGGCAGGGGGTGGGGTTGGGATGTGAATATCCAGTGAGATTAGTTTATGGTTTGATCTTATCAGTGAGGGATACACTTCTGGTCTGAAGGATAGAGTCCCCATGTTGGTGATGATCAGGTTCAGTATGTTTTCCCCTCTTGTGGGAGTGGTAACAAGTTGATCTGAAGTAGTTACTTCATTTGTTCTGCAACCTGTGGGTCTCGGATCCGACCTCGGATCCGACCGGCAGCTTTCCAAGCTTCAAGATCCGAGCTCCTAGCTCCTCCCCTCTACCCACAATCCCCTGTCACCACCACACTACCTCAGATCGTTTTTGCCGTGGCTTGAATCACAAGCATCTTGAGAAGAGCTCCTGAGCTTAGTAACAGGGAAGTGAATTTTTTTCAAGAAATTTTCTTAAAACTTTAATAAGTTAAAAAGAAGAGTGTTGAGTGTGTTTCTCTGCCCTTTTTTATTTTCGGGATTGCGTTTTATTCAGTTAACCCTCCCCTAGGAGTTTGGGCGTGTGAGTGTGTGTCAGAAAATGGCAAGGCCATAAAGCTATTTTTTCAAAGTGCACTGGGTGTGGCCATAAGCTTTCCCCAGCTGATGGCCACACTCAGTGCGTTATATGCCTGGGGGTTGCCCATTTGTCTTCAGACTGCCAGGTTTGCGCAACCTTCAACCCCCGGGCTGTGAGGGACAGGAGGAACAGGCTTATTCTGGTGGGATTGCTTCCCCCGGAGGAGGCCTCTTCCTCCTCTCCCTCCAAGGTGCAGGCTGCCCAGGTAGCTTCGGCACCCCTGATTCCCTCGACTCAGGCTGGGACTCAACCTCCCACTACTGCCTTGAGTACGAGGGAAGTTCAGTCTTCTCCTTCTAGGGAAAAGCACAGGGAGAAGCACAGACACAAGAGGCGAGCCGAGCCTCATCCCTCGGCTCCACCTTCGAAAACTGTTAAATCGCCTCCGAGGGTGTCCAGACCTTCTCCTTCTCGGCTCCGATCTCCCTCCTTCTCGCCGGAGCCAGAGGAGGAGCTCCTATCATCCTCGAGGTCGTCGAGGCGGCCTTCCAGGCCCGCCTCTACGACCTCCTCTTGATCTACTAGGTCTCTCTCCCATGCCGATATGGACAGGATGATGCGTCGGTTTTTGCAGACCCAAATGCAGATGGGGTGCTCCTGCCTCCCCCTCCACAGGGGGGGAGTGCAGCTTCAATATTTGCCCCGATTTCTCCTCCTTCGACCCGGATCCGGGTTTTGGAGTCTTCGGATCCAGGCCCTTTCGGAGCCGGGGTTTTGTCGGTGTCGGTGGCCCAAGCCTTCTCGACGCCGACCATACCCTCGAGTATCTCGGATCCAAGCTCTCGGGGCCGTGGGCCGGGCGTCGGATCCGTGGGAGCGGGTGCATCTTCGGCTCCGCCTATGTCGGAGAGCACCTCCCTTTCGGATCCGATGGCTTCGGCTCCGACCCCAATCCCTATCTCGGAGCCGAGGAGACTGCTCTCGGGGCTGGAAGAGAGTAGTTCTCCCTCGGCGTTCGAGGTAGTGGAGAGGATACTGTCGAGGTCTTCCAGGTCCCCGACTCGGGCTTTGGATCATTCCACTCCCCCACTGCATACAGGTCTAACTTCCATCATCCTTCCATCGGGACAGCCTGCTCAGACCCTCCAGTTGGTTCCCTCGGAGGAACAAGAGGCCGTTGACAAGCCCTCTTCTGATAGTCCCACAGAGGAGGTGCCTCGTAAACGGATGTGTAAAAGGAGGCACATGGACTCCCCCGAGTCCGTCACCATGGATACGGACTTAGAGGAAAGGGAAGGTTCCCCAAGGTCACCCCCCGAGGATATCTCCTTTGGAGACATCATGGAAATGTTGCGTATTAGGGGGGGGTGTGGTCTGCCCAAAAACCTTCCTCGGATGAGTCCATATTTCTGAAGGCATTTGAAGCAGGCCCATCTACCTCCTGGGTGTCCCCACCGGCAGATCCCCTGGTAGATCTCCTGACTACCAGGGCTTGGCAGGAACCCGACACCGTGGAGCCTATCCCATGCCGACCGGATAAAATCCTTAGCCCCCCTTCAGATAGGCAGGCTTGGGCCAAAGGGTCTCCAGTTGATGCCATGTTGGTGGCTGCTGCCACTAAGAGAGAACTCTCCCAGGAGAGCTCCACGATCCACCCATCGGACAAGGAGTCCCGGGCGCTGGACCGTATAGGGAAGTGGACCTTTGCTTCAGCAACCTTCTCCGTGAGGGTGCTGAATTATGTGGCGCATGTCATCAGGCTGCAACGGGATTTGATCAAGGAATACACTGCAGCTCCACCAGAGTCCATGTCGGTCAAGGACAAAACCGTGTTCTCGACTCGTATGGCCACTCTCAAGTCCATTTCAAATACGTCCATGCAGCTACTGTCTTATGCTACGGAGGGAGCCGCAAGGGCCAGCAGGGCAGGTGTTGTCTTGAGACGTCACGCCTGGCTCCGTCTTTGTAATTTCGCGGAACCTTTCAAGGCATCCTTCGCGAACGCACCCTTTGACGGCTCTTTGCTTTTTGGCAAGACCGTACGCGATACACTAGTCCAAAGCGAGAAGGACGGGAAGACGCTGTCTGCCGTCAGAGTCCGCTTCTCGAGCCCCCAACATTCCTTCTCAAGGAATCAGAGGGGGCAAAAGAAGCTGTGGTTCCGCAAGTCTCGGCAATCCTATCCAGCTTCGGACTCCGCGCCCTCCAGAGGCAGAGGAGGGCAGGGTGGACGCTGGCCCAGAGGCAGAGGGGGACCACGTAACTTCGGGTCTAGGGAGCCTTTCTCCGAGAGACCCGCGCAGCAGCCCTGAGGGCTTACCCGACTGTCCAGCTCTGGAGACAGTCGGGGGGCGTTTAACGAAGCACCTGTCAATGTGGGAGTCCATCACGAACGATCGATGGGTGCTCCGAATTATATCCAGAGGCTACAAAATTCCCTTCCTATTTCGTCCTCCCTCAGGTGGTCGCCTCCCCGATGTCCCACCCAATCAAAGAGAGGCGGCAACCGTAGAGATTTCAAATTTGCTAGAAAAAAGAGCCATCCAGCAGGTCCCCCCAGGGGTACTACTCAAGGTTCTTTTTAGTGCCAAAAAAGACGGGGGACCTCAGGCCCATTCTAGACTTGTCCGCCCTGAACATGTTTGTCTCCAAAGAAAAGTTCCGGATGGTCAATCTACAATCTGTTCTCCCCTTAATGCAGGAGAATGACTGGATGTGCTCTATAGACCTCAAGGACGTGTACTACCACATTCTAATGGACAGACGGTCCAGGAGGTTCCTCTGCTTCCGGCTAGGGGCCAGTCATTACCAGTTCAGGGTCCTTCCGTTTGGACTCACTTCAGCCCCCAGGGTGTTCACCAAAGTCATGGCAGTGGTTGCGGCCCACCTGAGGCTTCAGGGCATAAGGGTCTTTCCGTACCCAGACGACTGGCTCCTCACAGCAACCAACAGGCATCAGCTTTGTACCGCGAGGGACTATGTGCTGTCTCTTGCCGACAGCTTGGGCATTTCAGTCAACATACCGAAGTCTTTTCTTCATCCTGTGCAAGCATTAGATTTCATAGGAGCCAGGCTAGATTCCCAATCTTCTCGGGCCTTCTTGACCTCGGACAGGCTGTCCAGCCTCTCACTCCAGGTTTTGGCTCTTCTTCGTACCAAAGCTCCGCCGGCGGAGTTAGTCCTGAGAGCACTAGGCTCGATGGCAGCGGCTATCGGCCTCTCTCTCCATGCTCGCCTAAGGATGCGTATATTACAGTGGACACTCCAAGTTCAATGGTCACTGTTACTCCACCCATTGAACACTCCTATCCCCCTGAGCAGAGTTTGCAGGGAATCCCTCCTTTGGTGGCTTCACTCCCCAGAACTCAGGCAATGGAGACCCTTTGTGATTCCCCCCCCCCGAGCCACGTTAACCACTGATGCTTCTCGCCTAGGGTGAAGGGGGCATTGTTTGGGCAGAAACGTCCAAGGTACGTGGACCTTGTCGGAGACCGCCTTGCACATAAATGTTCTGGAGATGAGGGCGGTGCTTCTAGCGTTGCAGGCTCTCCAAGACCTTCTACCTCTAGGAACAATTGCAATACAGATGGGCAATATGTCAGTGGTCTGGTATATAAACAAACAAGGGGGAACCAGATCCTACCCTCTTTGTCGAGAAGCCATGAGAGTTTGGGAATGGGCGATATCCACCAACCGCTTTCTGATATCAATGCACATTCCGGGACGATCCAACATTCTGGCGGACAAATTGAGTCGAGTAATTCTCAGTCCTTACGAGTGGTCTCTCAATCCGAAAGTTGCAAAGGAAATTTTCCACAAGTGGGGTTGGCCTCGCTGCGATCTTTTTGCTACCCCCCAAAACACAAAATGCAGCGAGTTCTTTGCAATTCTTCCCCCAGAAGGGGAGAGCCCCAGAGAAGCTCTGATTCATGCTTGGCCTCCCCGTCTACTCTATGCTTATCCCCCGCTTCCACTCATGGCGAAGTTCATTCAGAAAGCCGCATGGTTGGGGAGCAAAATTATCCTTGTAGCCCCATTCTGGCCTCGTCAAATCTGGTTTCCATACCTGCGGTCTCACAGTCTGTCCTCCCCTTTAATCCTGGATCCCATTCCAGATCTGATATCGCACCCAATGGGGTGCCCAACACCGAACCTGGTAAACCTCAAGCTCGCGGCTTGGTTGTTCCAGTTCCACTAATGGCAAGGACACCCGGTATCTCATCACCAGTGAAAACTATTCTGGTAGCGGCTCATAAACCATCCACCAGAAAAATCTATAATAGCAAGTGGAAACAATTTTCTATCTGGGCTAACAGCCAAGGTCTCAACCCCTTTACTGTTCCGATTCCTACAGTCTTGGATTTTTTGTCCATGATTTTTGAACAGGGGGCCAGTGCATCAACGGTAAAAGTACAGTTGGCAGCAATATCCCATTTTCATGTAGGAGACGGATTAGGATCTCTAGCATCTACAAAATTGTGCAAGACATTCTTGCATGGCGTTTTCCTTCTCAAGCCACCAGTGAAATCCGTGACTCCCCCTTGGGACTTAACCTTTGTTCTGCAAACCTTAATGAAACCTCCTTTTGAACCTGCAGCTTCTGTACCCCTTAATTTTCTGTCCTGGAAAACAGCATTCTTGGTAGCCATAACTTCTGCTAAAAGGGTTTCAGAGCTCCAAGCTTTGTGCATGAAACCTCCCTATCTTATTTTCCACAATGACAGAGTGTCTCTCAGGACTAACCCGTCTTTCTTACCAAAAGTGGCATCTGTGGCAAATATCAATCAGACTATCAATCTGCCAGTGTTTTTCAAAAATTTTCAAAATAAGGGAGAATACATGTTGCATACACTAGACGTACATAGACAGTTGCGTTTTTACCTGCACAGGACCAAAGACGTTCGTAAGGCTGATCAACTCTTTGTGTCATTTGCATGTATGCATGTATTTGCAGTATGTTTTCCCCTCTTGTGGGAGTGATAACACGTTGTTCCATAGCATTTGAGTTTATAAATTCTAGGAACCTTTGGGTTAGGGTGTTGGAGCTAGAGTAATGCTCCCAGTCTATGTTTGGGTAGTTGAAGTCGCCCAATATAATGGTGTTTGGAGAGACCTTCATATTTTCCAGTGTTCTCAGGAAGGCTGAGTGGGGTTCCTGGGTTTGGGAGGGTGGTCTGTAGCAGGCTATAAACTGGAAGGCAGTTTTACCCACTGTTAGTTGCACATGGATAGTCTCTGATGCTTCGTGCTGTGCCACCAACCTGGAGGTGTGGGTATCTTTGACAAATATTGATACTCCCCCTCCTTTTGTGGTTCGGTCCAAGTTTTGGGGCCGAAAAGCATGGTATGAGATATAACTTGGTAGTGCTGGTGTGCTCTCGGGAGCCTTGAACCAGGTTTCTGTTACTGCACAGATATTGATGTTCTCCATGCTACGGAGAGTTTTGAGTGCATGCATCTTGAGGTTTAGACTTCTGGCGTTGAGTAGCATTACTCTTAGTTTCTTATCCCTTGTGATACCTATGGAGGTGGGTTTGTCTTTTGAGCCTTGCCTAAAAAAGGCACTATGGGGGTAGCAAGAGCCTTTGCCAATATCCAAAAGCCCAGGGGTGACAGGTGCAAGCCGTCCCTAGCGAAGCATCATGGCTTGTCGAGCATGTCATCCCAGGCTGACAGGCATTGGATCCCCTTTGAATGACACCAATACTTAAGCCAATTGTTGAAATTGATCATCTTGTCTTCATATTGTGGCATCATTCTTGGTGAGGGTAAGATGCTACTCAAGGTCAGGGTCATACCTGCCTGGGCTACATGCTCAGAGACCTCTTCTATGTCTCTTTTCATGTAGTCCAGGGAGGTACGTCTCAGGTCATTCACACCAGCATGGACAAGTCATATTTGTACTTGCCTTGGAGTGACCTGAGTGCTTGTGTTATGTGGAGGATCCTAGCGCCCGACAGTTAGCTCACCGTGACCTTCTCCTTGTTCAGCCTGGTGAGCGGGACGTCAGTGTGCCTAACGATAGAGTCACCTATTACAAGTGTATCAGGTGTGTTGTTTAGCCTTAAGGGCTGTGACTGTTCGACACACTGGCTTTGTGAGCTATGTGTTGCACATGTTTTGTTTTAGGGTAGTGGTTGCTTGGGTGTCTGCTTTGGAAGTCTCTGCTGCTTAGGCAGATTTTTATTTAGAGCCTCCAAGTATGTTTTTGTGTGTTTATGTGTTTGGTTTGCTGTCGTGGTAGGTCTATGTGAGACTGGAATTGTAGTGAGTGTGGTTTCTTTCTCCTCCTGACTGGTTACACCAGTACTGAGTTGAGAGAGCTTAGCCTCCAGTTTGGCTATATGGTTGCATCTCTCACATGTGTTGGAATTTGTTGGGAGGAGTAGAGGGTTGTCTGTGTACATGAGGCAGTTGTAACATTGCCTCAAGATTCCCAGATTCACCAGCTGGACCAGAGATTGACAACTGACCTTTGGACATGCTAGAATAGTATTGGGAATTCCTTTATAATTGAAAAAAGGGGCCAATGGGGAACAAGGTACTCAAGGGGAGTTTGTGAGGGTGTAGTGCTTTTAATTTTTTAGTGCTGACTTATATAATTGCTTTAGTGAGCAAGTGCCAGGTAACTTAAATGCAATGTCTTACAGGTAACTTAAATGCAAAAACGACAAACAGTAACTTTCTTTCAAGTGAAACAAGGAAATAAGTACAGTAAGCAATGCAGATATCACTAGGGATCCACAGAAGCGCTGAAAAGCCACGTTTTAGGTGGAATTAGCATTTCAGGGAAATAACAAGCAAACAAACAACAAGCATACAAACAAAGCTAGATTCAGCAGGCCTGGATTTAGTCTATGCTACAGCAAACAAGGTGTACCAATTTCAGTAAGAAACAGTTCAGATATGCAGGCACTATAAGCCTTTAACCAGAAAGTCCCAGCTCAGAAGGGCAGAGTCCAGCCTCTCCTCCCACAAGAGTCCAGACCACAAACCTTCTTAATGTAAAATAACTGGCCTGAAGCCCAAGTGCTTAAACCAGAGCTAATACACTTTTAGAATAACAGACACTGAGCCCTCAATCAGCAGTTGGGGTCGCTTATCTTTGTATCCAGACGTCTGGCTCAAAATAACATATGACAGCCAGGTACAGAGTATAGTTTCCAGAGGATATTTCATTCCCTTCGCCATTCCCCCTCCATTGACAACAAAAATCCCGGACGTTCTACCCAGTTACAAGGAACAAGCAACAGTAGAGGATCAAATGTTGCTAAGAAAAAGAGTCATCCAACTTGTCCCAGCAGTCCAGACAGGATCCAGAACTTACTCAAGATTCTTTTTAGTTCCAAAGAAGACAGGGGACTGGAGACCTGTTTTGGACCTCAGCAGACTAAACAGATCTGTCAAGAAAGAGAAGTTCAAGATGGACACGCTTCAGTCGATACTTCCCTTGTTAGGGAAAGACAATTGGATGTGCTTGATAGATCTCCAGGATGCGTACTACCATATAAAAATGGCCAGACCATCCAGGGATCATCTGTGCTTCCGGCTGGGAGCCTGTCATTACCAGTTTCGTGCCCTGCCCTTTGGTCTCACTACAGCCCCCAGAGTGTTCACCAAATGTATGGCAGTGGTCATGGCTCACCTGAGGTGTTTAGGATTCCAGGTGTTTCTGTACTTAGACGATTGGCTCCTCACCTCCACCACCAGGCATCAGCTAATAAAAGCCAGGGACACCACTCTTACTCTTTGCAATCAACTGAGCATTACCATAAATTCAGAAAAATCTGCCTTGTTGCCATTGCAACATATTTTTATTGGAGCAGAATTGGACGTCGCCACCACCACTTTAAACCTTTCAGCAGAAAGGATATTACTACTTCATCAGCAAATCCAGAACATCATATCCAGAGACAAGGCTCCAGCATCAGAAGTGCTAAAGTTGTTAGAGATGATGTCAGCTGCAATAATAGCGAAACTGTTGGGTCACATGCGGATTCTGCAATGGCTGCTGTTCACTCAATGGTCTTACCAATAGCACCCAATGTCTCATGTCATTATCGTAACAAACACATGCAAAAAGGATCTTCAGTGGTGGTTGACCTCTCTTCGGGTAACGATGGGTCGTCCTTTTATCCTACCCTCACCTTCGGCCACAGTGACCACGGGCACTTCCCTGATCGGGTGGGGGGGGGCATTTTCAGGGAAGAACAACCCAAGGCACATGTACCGATCAAGAGACATATCAATGTCCTGGAGATGAGAGCAGTACTTTTGGCATTGCAGTACTTTCAGGACTCTTTCCCTCTGGGGACAATTGCGATTCAGATGGACAACATGTCAGTGGTCTGATACTTGAACAAGCAAAGAGGAACCAGGTCCTATCCCCTTTGTCGAGAGGCTCTAAGAGTACGGCAGTGGGCTACATCCACCCAGCGCTTTCAGACAGCAATGCACATCCTGGGAAATCCAACGTAATTGCAGACAAACTGAGCAAGGCAATTTTGTTGCCTCACGAGTGGTCCCTCAAAAAGGAGATATTCCACATATGGGGCCAGTCTTATTGCAATCTGTTTGCTTCCCACATGAACACAAAATGTAGAAGCTACTTTGCTCTGCTTTCCCCTCAGGGAGATTCCCCAAGGGACGCACTTGTACACAATTGGCCTCCAGGTCTCCTCTATGTATTTCCCACCAATTCCTCTGATACCCAAAGTACTACAGAAAGCAAAAGCCCTGGGAAGGACCTTCATTCTAATAGCCCCTCATTGGCCTTGTCAGATTTGGTTCCCCTTCCTTTGACTTCATCTGTTGGAAGAGCCTTGGATTCTAGACCCAGTTTCAGACCTTCTGATGCACTCGTCAGGGGCTCTTCATCCCTCCCTTCAGTCCCTAAAATTGACAGCTTGGCTGCTCCAGTTCCCAACATAGCCAGGTTCCATAACCTCTCAAACGAAACTTAGCATATTTTAATATCTTCTCATAAATCCTTTACTAGGAATTTGTACCATAGCAAATGGAGGAGATTTTCTATATGGGCTTCTCAGAATAACATTGATCCCTACCAAGCCCCCATTTCCTCTGTATTAGAATTTTTGACTATGCTTTTCAACAAAGGAGCTTCAGCAGCTACAGTTCGGGTACAGCTTGCCGCCATATTTAATTTTCATCTTGGCTTTGAAGGAGTGAACATAAAGTCACACAAGCTATCCAAAGCCTTTCTCAAAGGGACCTTCCACCTTAGACCACCAGTGAAATCCCCTTATACCCCATGGATCCTAAATGTTATGCTTTCATGCATTATTTTCCCACCTTTTGAGCCAGCTTCTTCATGTGATTTGAAATTTTTGTCTTGGAAAACTATCCATTTAGTAGCCATCACATCTGCCCAAAGAGTATCAGAGCTATAGGCCTTGTCCATAAAACCTCCATATTTGGTTGTCCATGCTGACAGAGTGTCCCTGCGAACAAATCCTTCATTCTTACCTAAGGTTTGTACTGAAGCTAAACTTAACCAAATCATAGATTTACTATTTTTTTCCCCAAACACTCCAACAACTTAGAGTATATGCTGCACAAGTTCGTTGTTCATAGACAGCTTAGATTTTACCTGGATAGAAACAAAGCTTTCAGAAGATCAGAACAACTTTTTGTTTCCTTTTCAGATTCTAGGAAAGGTATGCCAGTGTCAATAACAACACTATCTAAATGGTTATCTGATTGTATCACTTTCACTTATTCAGCTACCAATTTACCTTTACAACACAAAATTAAGGCTCATTCTACCAGAGCAGTGTCCACATCCTCTGCCTTTTCTGCTAGGCTTCTCATAGACTATATGTGTGCAGCAGCCACTTGGTCAAGACCTCATACCTTTATCACTCATTACAAAGTTGATAGGGCCTCTAGGGACAGGGCTTCCTTTGGTTCTACTGTCCTGAAAAATATATGCCCGTGAGCCACACGAGAAAGATGGTGCTTGGGACGCTACCCATCTGTAAGAATGAATGGCGAGATAGAACAACTTCACATAAAGAAGTTATGTACTCACCATAACGTTCCATGTCATTTGTTCATCTCGCCTTCATTCTTACTTCCCACCCTTGGATCGATATACTATTTTTGTCATGGTTGCTCTATCTTTCTATGGTTTTACCCCCCCCCCCAAAAAAAGTGATAGAATGGCATATGGTATTGTTAGAGGCAGCAAACAAGATCTGAGGTAACTCAGGGTGCATCATGGGATAGGGACTTGGCCTCGAGCTGTCTGAAGACCTCGAGCTTTGTAGTAGGCCAACTTGAAGCCAAGGATCGGCTCCAAACCCATCTGTAAAAATGAAGGCGAGATGAACAACTCACATGGAACGTTATGGTGAGTACATAACTTCTTTTTACTGCTAATTACACTTCATTTCTATAAGCTGCAATGTCAGAACAGTGTGAGAAAAGTTGCCATACCCTGTACTTGAACCCAGGAACATCTGCTTTCCAGTCCAATACCTAACACCTGTTGCCACAGCAGTAGTTTTACAAAATTGTATAACAGGAGGAAATAAGCAGAGCGTAGCCCTTCTTACTGGGTTTGCACAATACCCAGCAGTGCTTAGCAATATTGATTGAATGCATTCAGTTTCTATTTTTGGATGTCTAGCTCATGTTTGATACATGGGTGGTCTATTCACTGAAACAAGGCATGCATCACCATAAACATTTGCGCAAAGTGATACACTGTGCAAACACGTGCAAAACACACACACACAAAAAAAGTTACTAGACACACACCCCTGATGTCATCAACATCCATGGGAAACACAAACACCATGTAGGAGCTTACACAAAGTGAACAGCCCTACACAGTTCCTGCTTTTTTGATTCAACAAATCCAATACCTTTTGCTCTCATTTGCATAATAACTGTTCTGACTGCCTGGAATCTACATGGTTAGTAGAGGTGTAAGCTGGGTAGCAGCACTGGAGGACGATTTTAAAGACACAAGGCAGGGTATTACTCTTCCTGTTGTGACACTACATTATCCTCCTCTTTTCAGTGATGTTTCTGTTCATATTTAAAACCTATTCCAGGAAGCGGCACACTGTGCAAACATGTGATAAATTTTTTTTTTAAATGTATACTAATGTGACACACCCATCTGATGCTTTTGGACATCTGCAGTATATACATCGCCCATTATACATGTGTTACCTTTTCATGGGCATTCTGTCCATATTTCGGGACTTTTACATGCCCTTGCTTCTGTGTAGACTCCTGTATGAGGTAAATTTCCATATACATTACCAACATGGACATGGAGTCTACATGGTTGCGTTGAAGGTTGTTGGATCACTCCCCCTTGATATGTCACTTCATTATCATAAATTTCAGCTACTTATGCTGACATTTTCAATCCAAGAAAATTTCCAATGTTAAGTTGTCATTCTCACCTTCATTCTTGCTGGATGGGTTCGGAGCCGATCCTCGGCTCCGACTCGGCCTATACTATAGCTCGTGAGCTATTTTTTACCGGCTCAAGGCAGCCCTATATCCCACAATACCATGCGCTAACTCCCCAGATCTCGTTTGCCGCTTCGCTGCGAGGTTGCCTTTTTTTGCCGGCTCAGGTCAGTAAAAGAAATTTTAGCAAATTCTTCTAAACTTGAGTTTAGTTTTTGTCAGATTAGTTCCCATTGATATAGTTTTACCTAAATTACCTATTAGTAATTTTTTTGTTAAGCCCTACCCACCCCTTTAGTTAAACTTTCTAATCGGGCCTACAGGCTTAGTTTTTGTTTTCTCTCCCCCATTATTGTGTGTGTGAGTTGTTGTTTTAGTCAGCCCCTTAACTTCCCCTTGGTGTGAAAGTTGAGTGAGTGGTTGTGCTGACTGTGTTACTGTTTTTTAGGGTAAGTATGTCTAAAGAAGCTAAGGTCAAGAAGTGTGACTCGTGCTGTCATAAAATGTCTCTGATAGACGGTCACACTTCTTGCGTCTACTGCTTGGGACCTTTGCACCTGCAGGACTCTTGTTCCGTCTGCCACGGATTTAGTTCAGAAGTCCTGCAGGAGCATCATAATAAACTTATTTTGAGGGGCTTATTGAAGCCCGATGACTCCCCATCCAAGTCTGGCTCGGGGACGTCGTCTAAGCCCGCCAAGCCCTTGGCTCCAGCTTCTGAGTCGAGCGCTGGCGAAACTGAGATCGCTCCGACATCGGCTCAAGTTGGAGCCGATGTGAGTAAGATCGTACCCGCTCCGAAACCTGTATCGGAGCCGACATCAGTGAGCAAGCACTCTAGATCCCCTTCATTAGAGTCCGTCCGATCGGCTCCAAGATCACCCCTTCTATCGGAGCGGAGTCATAGGACTCATTCCTCCAGGTCGTCTAGGCTTTCCGACCGCGCTATTGAGAGGGTGGTCAGTAGACTCATAAAATCTCAGGCACTGGCCCAAATACTCCAAAGCCCATCTCACCAGACTGTGGCTCCCTCGGTGCTGCCTTCGATTCCTCCTCCGACTCTCCAGTCGAGTTCGGAGCCGGAGTTTGTCAGAACCGTAACCTTGCCCACGTCGGAGCCGATACTTCCACCTTCGGCTCCGGCGTCGTTGGCTCCGACTTCTTCATTGGTACCGTCCGTGGAGAAGTCCGGGTGCCGAGACTCCATTGTTGGCTCCGAGGGGGCGAGTGGCATCGGACCCTTGTTCGACCCCGCTCTCCCTCTCGGAGCATCTGCTCTGGTTAGTTCGGCCCCGACATCATTCTCGGAGCCTTCTCTGTCGGTGCCGGGGGTGGTTCTGGTGTCTTCGGAGCCGGGACTGTCTTCGGTGCCTGATAGGGGGGTTTTCGAGGTGATGAGGAGTGTGCTGGATCCAGTGTCCACTCCAAGGTTGGGTTCTTCAGCTCCTCCCGTCACAGTGCCTGTTACGGTCTCTGGCCATCCTCTTGCAACTGATAGCAGAGATCCAACGCATAGGGTACCCACTTTGGGTGTCTCATCCTCCTCCGAGGCCTCTCCTGAAGCTTCAGGAGAGCCACCTAGGAAAAGAAAGTGCAAGAGGAAGCACGTAGACTCCCCTGAGTCGGTAACCTCGGACACTGACTTGGATGAGTCGGAGGGCTCCCCCAGATCCCCCTCTGAAGATGTCTCCTTTTCAGACATACTAGAGATCCTGAAACAGAGGGGGAATTGGTCCACACTCAAACCCTCCGAGGACGAGTCGGTTTACCTTGATGCCTTTGGATCTCGCCCTTCCACCTCCTGGGTGTCCCCCCCTTTCGATCCACTGATGGAAGTGGTGGCCAGAAAGGTGTGGGCAGCTCCTGACTCCATGGAACCTACCCCTAGGAGGCCTTCAAAATTTATTTCTGCTCCGGTGGACAAGACATTTCTCACCAAAGGTGTCTCGGTAGATGCTATGGTGGTAGCAGCTGCCACTAAGAAGGAATTAGCTGATCCTTCTGTACCTGTTCATCCTCCTAACAAAGAGTCCAGGACCATGGACAGGTACGGTAAGTGGACATTTGCTTCAGCGACCTTTGCTATGCGATCGCTGAACTATTTATGTCGTTTCATCTGCCTTCAGAGAGATTTGCTCAAAGAACTGGGTGAAACTGTACAGGATCCTTCTGCTGCGGGGTATCAGGACAAGAGTAACTCCCAGCTGGCTACCCTGAATTCTATTGCCAATTCCTCCATGCATCTTATCTCTTATGCAGCCGATGGAGCGAGTAGGGCCGCAGGCACAAGTGTTGTGTTGAGACGTCATGCCTGGATGCAACTCTCTAATTTTGCTGATTCCTTCAAGGCGACCTTCACCAACACCCCCTTTGATGGTTCAGAATTGTTTGGACCTCAGGTGAAGAATACTCTCACCAGGTGCGAGCAAGACGGTAAGACTCTCTCTGCCGTGGGAGTCCATTTTTCCACACCATCTAGACCATACCCCAAAGGTCAGAAGGGTGGAAAGATGTGGTTCCGTAAACCACAGGGAGTCGCACCCGCCGCACGTGGTGAAATTCACCCTAGAGGCAGGGGGGGAACAACAATAGATGCCGCCCCAGGGGCAGAGGGAGTCCACAGAACCAGGGTTCCAGGGAGTCCTTCCCTGACCAACCCTTTCAGCATCCCTGAGAAGCTGCCCGACTGTCCACCTTCGGAGGCAGTCGGGGGAAGATTATCTCTGTACCCGGAAGCCTGGCAATCCCTCTCTCAAGACAAATGGGTACAGTTGATTATATCTGAGGGTTACAAAATCCCCTTCATTTCCCCTCCAAACCAATTGCCAAGACCCCTCCCAGATGTACCACCCGGACAAAGGGGTCAGGCACAGCTGGAAATAGAAAAGCTGTTAAAAAAAAGAGTCGTCCAGGCAGTCCCAGCAGACCAGCTAGGATCCGGAATCTACCCCAGGTTCTTTTTGGTACCAAAAAAGACAGGAGACTGGAGAACCATTTTGGATCTCAGCAGACTGAACAAATCTGTACAGAAGACAAAATTTCAGATGGTAATGCTGCAGTCCATTCTTCCCTTCTTGGGCATCGACAACTGGATGTGCATGTTAGACCTACAGGACGCGTACTATCACATAAAGATACACAGGCGCTCCAGGAGGTTTCTCCGCTTTCGGCTGGGAGCCAGTCATTACCAATTCAGAGCTCTGCCCTTTGGTCTCACCACAGCCCCCCGGGTGTTCACCAAATGTTTGGCAGTGGTCACGGCTTACCTGAGATAAAAAGGATTCCAGGTGTTTCCATATTTAGACGACTGGCTCATCACCGCTACCACCAAGCAGCATCTTATCATAACCAGGGATTACACCATTCACATTTGCAACAGGTTAGGTATTTCCATAAATTTTGCAAAATCCTTCTTGTCACCTTGTCAATGTATAAACTTCATAGGCGCCGTGTTAAACACCACAGAAATGTCTGCAACTTTAACACCTCAGAGAGTGATAGATATACGGCAGAATGTCCACCTTCTGATTCAGTCCAACAAAGTTCAAGCCAAGTTAGTACTGAAAACATTGGGCCTCATGGCAGCGTCGATTCCCCTTCTTCCCTTAGCCCGCTTCCATATGAGAATTCTTCAGTGGATGCTTTTCTCTCAGTGGTCCTACCAACAACTTCCTATGACACACAACATATTGATAACCCCGACTTGCAAGAAACACCTCGCCTGGTGGATAGTCTCCCCTCAACTTCTTCAGGGCAGACCCTTTGTTATTCCCCCTCCAGTTGCCACGGTGACAACGGATGCCTCCCTGATCGGGTGGGGGGGGCATTATCAGGGCAGGACTGTCCAGGGCACGTGGCAACAATTAGAATGCCACCTGCACATAAATGTCCTAGAGATGAGAGCAGTGCTTTTATCATTGCGAGCCCTTCAGGACTCTCTTCCCACGGGCACTATAGCAGTTCAAACGGACAATATGTCCGTAGTGTGGTACATAAACAAGCAGGGCGGAACAAAGTCCTACCCCCTATGTCGAGAAGCACTCAGACTTTGGCAGTGGGCGATCTCCTCTCAACGGTTTCTGATAGCAATGCACATCCCCGGGAGATCCAACGTCATAGCGGACAGATTGAGCAGAACAATTCTCATGCCTCACGAGTGGTCTCTAAATCAAGCGGTAGTAGAGAGAATTTTCCAGAAGTGGGGCCAGCCTTGCTGCGACCTTTTTGCAACACCTCAAAACAGCAAGTGCCTTGACTTCTTCACTCTCTTCCCCCTACCAGGCCACCCCCCCAGAGACGCTCTAGTCCACGATTGGCCTTGGGGTCTTCTATACGCTTTTCCGTTGATTCCAAAGTTAATTCAGAAAGCAACCGCATTGAGATCCAAAATGATCCTCATTGCTCCTTACTGGCCTTGACAAGTATGGTTTCCGTTCCTGCACCGATACCTTCTGGAACAGCCCTGGCATCTGGAACCATTTCCAGATCTTTTGACCCATCTGACGGGCAAGCTGCAGCAGTCTCTTCAGTCCCTCAATCTCACAGCTTGGTTGCTCCACTTCCAACCATAGCCAGGCTTCCCCTCATTTCTCTTCCTGTCCGTGACATTATTCTTGCCTCCCATAAGTCTAATACCAGGAAGACTTATGCGAGCAAATGGAAGCGTTTTTCCATTTGGGCACAAGCTAGGTCCTTAGACCCTTTTAATGCTCCAATTCACAAAGTTTTTGATTTTCTGGCAGAGCTTTTTCATGCAGGTTCATCGGCAGCCACTATCAGAGTTCAACTAGCGGCCATTGCCAATTTCCATGTAGGACTTTCGGAAACCAGTATTATGTCTCATAAACTCTGCAAAGCCTTCCTCAAGGGCATTTTCTTACTCAGACCTCCCATTAAGGATCCTCCTCCACAATGGGACCTGAATTTAGTGTTATCTTCACTAATTCTTCCTCTCTTTGAGCCTGCAGCTTCTTGTTCTCTCAAGCTCCTCTCTTGGAAGACTCTGTTTCTAGTGGCTATAACTTCTGCCGGCAGAGTGTTGGAGCTTCAAGCCTTGTCCACCCGTTCCCCTTATTTGGTCTTTCATAAAGACAGAGTAGCTCTCAGAACAAACCCTTCCTTTCTACCTAAAGTTTCTTCTGAATCAAATCTGAATCACACTATTCACTTGCCGGTTTTCTTCCCAAATTATTCAAACCGGGCTGAACAGAAACTACATTCCTTGGATGTTCATCGCCAATTGCGGTATTATCTAGACAGAACAAAACAATTCAGGAAGTCAGAACAACTCTTCCTTTCTTATGCTGATGGGAGGAAAGGACTTCCAGTTTCAAAGGTAACCCTTTCCAGATGGTTAGCTTCCATTATTACCTTTGTCTACGAGTTGAGACATAAACAACTTCCTTCAAAACCTAAGGCTCATTCAACCAGGGCGCTATCGACTTCAACAGCCTTTCAAGCAAGGTTACCTTTAGATGCCATTTGTGCAGCAGCTACCTGGGCTTCTCAACATACCTTTATTACCCATTACAAACTGGATATAGCCTCCAGAAATAGAGCTGACTTTGGTTCCACTGTACTCAGGAGTCTGTTCCGTTGAGCCACCCAGGACCAAGGTGCTAGGGACGCTGTCCCATCCAGCAAGAATGAAGGTGAGAATGACAACTTAACATTAAGAAGTTATGTACCTACCATAACGTTCCATGTTAGTTGTCTTCTTCTCGCCTTCTTTCTTCGCCCTCCCTCCTGCCCCCTAGCCTAGACAGACTTGAAGGTTCTGAGATCCTTCTATTTCATGATGTTGCCCCTTTTTTCAGGGTTCCCATATCATGACTACTATTGCCAGGGAGACTGTTTATATATATATATATATATATATATATATATATATATATATATATATATATATATATATATATATATATATATATATATATATATATATATATATATATATACATTGTTTTTTTGTCTGTAACAAAAAAATTCTATGCTATGTGTTAGCTGCCAAACGAGATCTGGGGAGTTAGCACATGGTATTGTGGGATATAGGGCTGTCTCGAGCCGGTAAAAAATAGCTCTCGAGCTATAGTATAGGTCGAGTCGGAGCCGAGGATCGGCTCCGAACCCATCCAGCAAGAAAGAAGGCGAGAAGAAGACAACTAACATGGAACGTTATGGTAGGTACATAACTTCTTATTATTGAGCGTGAATGAGCATGACTGTGCATCAGTACACAGGGTTTACTGAATCTAAAACTCTCAGTGCTCCCGTGTTTGCATTGTGCTGAGACTCACACATGGAAAAAATGACTGTGTGAGCTTTGTTGAATTTTCACCACAGTGTATGTCATGTTGCACAATACAATTGTCAGGAAACAGCCAAGGACCACAATTCCCAGCACCTTAGGCAGGGCCAGCAGATAGAGATGAGGAGTCTGAGGAGGAACAAGCAGCTGTGGATTATCCCTGCAGATGTTTGGTGTGCACAATATGCTGTGGTCCTGGCAGAGGGTAGCACACACAATCACTAAGTGAACACTTAAGCAGCTAAGCATATACAAACAGAAACAGTTATGCTTGCAAAATTATCAGTCTTTACTTAACCATCTAATGGTTGTGTTTTGTGAGCTTCAGACAGTGAGAACCCCCAGAAGAGGGAGCTTGTAGTAGCAGCATTCACCAAGGCAAGTGATGAACTTGTAAAGAAAAGATAGAAATGATTACTGGCATATGCAGGTATTGTATGTCAGTAAGATAAAACATGGCTCAGCTATACAAGAATGTCAACAGTGACTCATAACTGATATATGCAAGATAAATATTAATCTGCCCAATACTGTACATAATGCATTAAATTTATCCATCTTAGAGACCCAAACAATGACCAGTGCAATATTGCCAACATTTGCAGAAGGTGCTGAGCAAGCACTAATTCAAAACTAGTAAGACTGCATTTCTAGGAATATTACTACAGATACAATGAGGATCTCAAACTATATGATCATTTGTACTGGAACAGGAAAAACATAAAAGAAAAATCAGTACTATACTTTTGATTAAAGTAAACATCTAAGTAAGCAAGCATTAGCTATCCACTCTGTGCATCAGTCATAGGCAACCCTAAGTCAAGAAGAAATGTGCAAAGGGCCGGGCACAGTCATCATCCCTTACACAAGGTGGGGGTTGCAGTAGGGCAGGCTTGATACCAAAGAGGTATGGGAGTGACAAGTATCCATTGTCAGGGCCCATAGCAACAGATGTAAATCATTCATTTATATACATATGTATGTGTGTGTGTATATGCATGTATGAGGTTGTATGGCCAAAATGAGTTTTACTCTTTGTGTGTATGTGTGTGTGTCTACAGGAACACAATCAAAGCTCTTTTGCTAGCACCACACCCTGGCATCCTGGACAGGTATGAACTATGCATGGTTGAGGTTTCAGTTCACCATCACCTCCCCCGACCACATAAAGTACCTCAGCCAGGAGTTGCACTGCTAGTTCCATGACTCTAGCAAGAAGTTGGGCACAACCTGATTGATGTCTACTGGATGAGTTCTCATTTTGACTTTATCCATGACCACATGGTCTACCATGCTTCCTAGTGAAAATGGCAATACGGTTAAATGTGAACGGTGTACCCAATGTAAACATATTATGGAAGGGATTACCTTCCATATACATAGACACGGGGATGTTAAATTGGGTCACAAGTACTAGTGTTTTTGCACTGGAGTGGTTTTTATACATGGATACGGGGATGTTAAATTGGGTTGCAAATACTACTGTTTTAGCGCTGGAGTGGTTTATGTGGAACAGTGCCAATAATGCACGTTATTAAACAGGTAAGACTAGACAATCATTGAGAGCCAAGATTTTTCGGCATTGTTATGATATTAAGAAACAAGATGATCATAATGCCTTATTTAAACACATTGCTTCCTTTGGTCCCAATAGATTTGTGTTGTATGCCATTCAAAATGTGGAATTAGTTAACCAGGGTGGGGAGCATCTAATGATTTCCTGGAGCTGAAGGAACTTAAATGGCATTTGAAAACAAATGCAACCGTGTTTCCTGGTTTGAATGGTAAGACCTCCATTAATAGTGTTTTAGTGCTGAAAGCAGCTTTTTGTTTGTGATTTCTGGGGTCTCAATTTTTATTTTTTATGTATATTTCACATTTGGTTTTATGTAATAATTTTGTTTGTATTTTAATTTAATTTTTCCATATTCTTAGTATTTGCATTTATAAGGATTTTTATGTAATTATGGAAGGAATGTTTTCTAAAATCAGAAGGGTTATTGGATTAGTGTGTTCATGTGTTTTTACTGGGATATATAAATTGTTTGAATTTAAATGTGTTCTGATGAAGTTGTTTCACCTGGATGAAAGCGTAAAACTAGTGTAAGTGACATTCCACTGTCGGCTTTGTTGTTTGCTTCTAAGTTCCAGTTCAGTCCATTTTACCGCTATTGCACAAGGATGATTGGATATGGTTTCCCAGATGTGTACTATCACATCAAAATAGACAAGATGGTCCAGAAGATTTTTTCACTTCTAGGTGGGTGCCAGTCATTATCAATTCAGAACCCTGCCTTTTCACCTCACCACAGCCCCCAGGTTGTTCATCAAATGTATTGCAGTGGTCGCAGCTCACTTGAGACTACTAGGATTATGGGTGTTTCCATATCTAGATGACTGGCTCATCTCTGCTCCCACCAAGACTTTACTGATTCAAGCCAGGGACTACTTGCTCCAACTATGTCTTCATCTGGGCACTACAGTGAACTACACCAAGTCTCAGCTCTCCCCCACTCAAATCCTGGAGTTTATTGGTGCTCATCTGGATACCGTGACACAAACCACAAGCTTACTGCAGACAAGAATAAACACTTTACAGAGTCAACCATCCCAGATCCTCTGTCTTCCATCCCCAACAGCAAGATTGTATTATAACTTCTTGAATCCATAACTCCAGTGCCCCTAGCAGGGCTCCATATGAGTGTACTGCAATGGAAGCTTGCAGTGCAATGGCCAAAAAGGCAGTCCCTGTCCACTTCAGTACAGATAAAAAACATTTGCAGAGAACCTGTAGCTTAGTGGATTACCAAAGAAGAATTTTTTAGGGCTGCCCTTTTATTCACCTCCCACAACCTCAGTGACTACAGACACTTCCAAAGTACAGTAGAGGCCATTATTTGGGAAGGATGGTCCAATGCACTTGGTCCCTCTTAGAGGTCAATCTTTGCATCAGTATCCTAGAAATGAGAGCAGTCCTATTATTGTTGCAGCAATTTAAAAATGCTCACCCAGTAGGAATGATTAGCATCCAGTCAATATGTCAGTAGTCTGGTACATCAACAAGTGGGAGGACCAGAGCCTACCCACTATGTCGAGAAGCTATGAGGGTTTGGCAGTGTGCAATCTCTTCTGGCTGTTTTCCTTTGGCAATGCACATCCTGGGGAAATCCATTGTGCTAGTGGACAAACTGAGCAGGTCCATCTTACCTCCATGAGTGGTCTGTCAACCCTGTGGTGGCAAAAATGATTTTCCATCAATAGGGCCAGCCATGCTCAGATCTCTTTGCTTCTCTTCTCTCCTCCAAGTGCAGCTAGTACCTTGCTCTGATCTCCCCAGAGGGGAGTCAGTGAAAGAGACTGTCTGATTCATGATTGGCCACCAGGCTTCTGTACACATTCCCTCCTACCCCTCTCATTCCCAAATAAGCTTCTCATTGGAAATTTAAATCAATCCTCATTGCTCCATTCAGGCCTCAACAGGTATGGTTCCCCTTCCTGTGGTCTCATCTAGTGTGCCCATCTTGGGTGTTGGATCCAACTCAGGATCTTTTCTGTCATCCATCAGGGAAGACTCACCCGGAAATATGGACCATCAGATTGACCTCATAGTTTCTGCACTTCCAATGATGGCTAGACAATCCAGGTTTTCCTCCCCATGTTGACACATTCTCATATCCTCTCAGAAGAATTCCATTAAGAAGATATAAGAGCAAATGGAAGAGATTCTGTATTTGGGCTGTCCAGAGGCAATTAGATCTCTTTTCAGCTTCTAATCCAGATATCTCAGATTTTATTGCTTCTGTTTTTAACCTTGGAGCTAGTTACTCTACCATAAAGATCCAGCATGTAGCTGACCCAAATTTTCATGAAGGGCATAACCATTCCTCAGTGGCATCATCTAGATTATGCAAATCCTTTCTCAAAGGTAGCTTTTCACTCTACTCCCCTCCCCCATTAAGGGTCCTACTCCTCCATGCGATTTAACTTTTTCAAACCCTGATTTGGTCCCCCTTTGAGCCAGCTGTCAAGGAGGATTTGAAGTTTTTGGTCTTAGAAAACTGTTTTCTGATCGCAATAACATTGCCCAGATGGATATTAGAACTTTATGCTCTCTCTTCTAAGCAACCATACCTGATCTTTCACAAGGACAGTATGTCTGTCTATACTATCTCTTTCTTTCTACCTAAGATGGTTTCAGAAAGAGCTATAAATCACTCAATCAACCTTCCTTTTTTCTTTCCAAAATTTTCCAACAAAGAAGAATACATGCTGCACCTTTTGGATGTTCATAGCTTAGATTCTGTTTCCACAGAGCAAAAGATTTCAGGAAATCAGACCAACTATGTTTCCTTTTTCAAACTGAGTTGATCACTTTCAAAGGTGACTTTAGACAAATGGCTCAATGACTGCATTTCTTTTGTCTTTAATAAAATGGATCAACTCTTCCTAAACATCCTAAGTATCATTCCCACTAGATCTGTGGCCACATCCTCCACTTTCTGGTCCAGAGCTTTTATAAGTGGCATTTGTGGAGCTTCCGCTTGGTGTAATAATCATACATTCATTGCACACTACAAACTGGACATTATTTCTAGAAATAAAGCAGTGTTTAGTTCCACTGTAGTCTGGAATATCTTTCCTTGAGGACCATCCTGGGGGTTTCTCTAGGTAGGGACTCTGCTCCATCAGTAGAGGAACAGATGAAAAAGACATCAGATACAACAGTTATGTTCTCACTAGCATTGCATCTGCATTGTGTGTTTTCATCCTTTTTAAGTACCTGCTATCCAACCCCCTTCCTTCTTGAAAAATGTTTATTCCCTCATTTCCTAGTTTGACCCAAGGTGCGTCATATTGCCTGTCTGTTGTTAAGCTCCAGTCCTATTTTCCTTCTGTCATGGAGTCTGACTGGGATTTTATTGTTGGTTATATTGCATTATTACCTACCTTTGTGCTGTAGACAGTTAAGTAGATTGAATGGTGGGCAAACTTAATCTGAGGTAATTTTAGCCAAACAGAAGTATTATGGGTAAGGAGATGGGCTTGAGCAATGAAGGCTAGTCTTTAAAAGTGGACGAAGTTGGATCTGAGACCATCAGTTGATGAAGGACAAAAACAGACAACATTGATGCATCATTATGGTGAGTACATATAACTTTTGTACAGTGTTCCATAAATGTAAAGTGTTAGAACATCAAAGCTTGAGTGTATGTGCTCCACTTTCTTTGACTCATAAATACCTCTGTATAAGTGGCATTTAGTATTAATATTCCAAGTGTTTCCTGTTAATACCATGGATTCAAGGTTCAAAGCTAGAGAAGGTGAGGTCTCTGTACAGGATCTAGGGATCCTTAGTGCCATATTTTCATGACATAATACTACAGAGTTGAGAAAACATCACTCAGACACATTTTTTTTGGCTTCATCCTTTGCACAAAGCTTGACATTTCATGCCAGTGACTGTCAGTGGTCCCTAACAGCAAATGATGGTTCACTTCCTAAGGAAAAACTGAAATTTGGAATGCTGTCAGTAACACAAATGAGATTGGAGTTAGTTCGCTTCCTTCAGCACTCTGGGCAGTACCGAGTAAAAATTATACCTGTCAGTTACCTTTCTTTGTGGTTTAATGTGTTAATGCAGTAATTTTTGAACAACAGCAGAAGTGATGCAGGGTTTGAATCCAGATTACAGATAGTTTTACTGATGGGATCAGAATAAGAATTGCCACTCACCTTTTTAAAGTATGAATTGAACATTAAGTGCATCTGTCAAGTTGCAATATGAGAAGAACAAAACACCCATTTACAAATGGAACATTCCTCAGATTGAAGCAAGCAATAGCACAATCCCAAATAACACAAGTAATGTTAATGTTCTCCAAAAATACTCAAGATAAAAAAGAAGATGAAACAGAACAATTCCAAGTTTATTTTCAAGTGCTTTCAGTCCCCAATGGAAACTTCATCAGATAAAAATTCACCAAATCAGTGTTTCTTTTATACTAAAACACCCCTTGACATAATTCCAAACCACACCTCCAGTTTCATTCTTAAAAAATTATTAACAAATATTCCACCCTACACCTTATAAACATATATAAAAAAACAGGTCTATATCAGAAGATCGAAGTTTCAAATCTTCGAATCTGATATGGTCGACACCATATGATCAAAGTCTTGGAACTTTGAATCTTTTAATGGAGATCTCCATACAGCATGGGAAGGGAATATTTCCCTTTTCTGCACTGTAGTGAGCTCTCGGATTTAGTATATTTAAGTAGGTTGGGGTGCAGGGGGACTTGCCCCCCTGCTTAGAGCATTTAAATGGTTTGCTTTTGTAAGTTGTTGTGTTTTATTATATTTTCGATGTTTCAAGACTTCGATTATATGGTGTCGACCATGTCAGATTCGAAATTTTGAAACTTTGATAATGTAATATAGACCCTAAAAATCTTATATATGCATATATATAAATAAATATATGAATCTTTCCATAAAACTATGTTTATAATTCAGTGTGTAGAATTCAGTAAAATTTAGTGTTTGTAAAAATTGGGAATCAAACCCAGGACCTTCTGCATACTAGGCAAATGTAATTACCACTACATTACAGAACCGTCAGTGTATGCAATTTCTTCTACCTTTGCATTGCTTTCAGCTTTAAAATACTACTAATCAACACCTGTTTATTTAACCCTGGCCAACACATAGCATTCAAAAGTAATTGCCATATAAGCTCATGTTTTTCTAACAATAAGGTCCAGGGTCCTTTCCTTTCATTTAAAAGTAGAGATTCCAGAACAAAAAACTTGAAACTATGTGTATTGTTGCTCATACAAAGCTTAGCCAGGACATTTGTCTCCTTTTTCAGTTTAATTTCTCTTAGATGTTCATATATACATGCTGTAATTTTCCTGTTTTTCCCAACATAAAAACATGGATATTGGCAACAAAGAGCACATTATACTACCCTTTCAGTCATACAAGAATATTTCCCGTCTAACTTCAGATGTGAAATTGTTCAATCTCGCCGTTTGTTCTTACACACGGGTTCGGAGCCGATCCTCGGCTCCGAGTCGGCCGCATCACTAGCTCCACATCTTCGAGAAAGCTCGAGGCACAATAATATCCCATGATCCTCAGGTGCTAACCCTCAGATCTAGTTTGCCGCTAGCAGCAGATCGCATTGAGAGGCTCGGGCCAGTATATATTTTTTCTATTTTCTTGATATATATTTCTCTTTTCTACAGATTTATAGTTATATCTTAGTGTTTAAATAAGTAATATAGTATAGGGGTGTTATGTGTGAGTATTTAGACTAGATTAGTTAGTTTAAATTTTTTCTAGTTAAGGCCTACGGGTTTTTTCTGTCAGGATTGACAGTATTTTAAAAATTTTTTGCCTTAACTCTCTCTTTTTTATTCTATATATATATATATATATATATATATATATCATAGTGTGCTGTGTGTTTTGGATTTTATATATATATTAGGTTAGATTTAAATTGTTGATTATTATTCCAAACCTTTAAAATTATTACACTTAGTATTATATAGTGTTTTTTCTTAAGTGTGCTGTGTTTTTTTTTGGATTTTTTCAAAATGTCAGAGAAAGCCAAATCTGGCTTTAAAAGGTGTCAGTGCAGACAGAAGATGTCCATTACTGACAACCACTCATCCTGCATCTACTGTCTTGGCCCTCTCCACTTGCAGGAAGACTGTTCTATTTGTCATTCCTTTAGTGGGAGGGTCATGCTGGAAAGATGCAGGAAGTTGGTTGACAGAGGGTTGCTTAAACCTGATTTTCAAGAGGCCCTGGACAAGGCTGAACAGGTATCCAAGTCTTCGAAGGGGTCGAAGTCTTCAAGAGTGTCAGAGCCCAAGTCATCGGCTCCGAGCACCTCTTTCCAGATTCGGACGCCGGCTCCTATGACCTCGGTGCCAGGTGTTGAGCGTTTATCTCTGACCGAGGCTCAGGTCTTGCAGCCGGTGTCATAGGTACCACCGTCTGCTATCCTTCGCTCGGTGACGGCTTTGATCCCTTCAACCCATTCTTCGAGGCCCCTTTCCAACTCCGATGTGGACTGGGTGGTACAGAAGCTTATGGAGAACTCGGCTTTGTCCAAATTAATCGAGGTTTCGTCCCAGCTGGTTTCGAAACTCGAGACTATTCCTGTTCCCTCAACACTTCCTCCTCCGAGACCCGTCAAGTCATCGGAGCTAGGAATCGAAGAACCAATGATTGTAGAGCCCTCGGTGCCGAAGCCTCCAGTAGTGCTATCGGCTCCGTTGACCTCGACTCCTTCGGAACCAGCCGGAGAGTCTCGGAGCCGAAGATCTTTCCTAGGTTCCGGGGGGGATAGTCGAACCGAGATATCGGTTCCGACTCTTCCCCTCGGTGCCTCGGCTCAGATCAGTTCAGATCCGTTCTTGGTGTCGGAGCCCATGGTTCCGATTCCGGAGAAACGACCTCCTTCTTCGGATCGGGTCGGATCTTCGGGTCGGGGCACCAGTGCCTTTGACATCATGAGGAAGGTCTTGTCTGATCAGACACATACTTCATCAGTATCTTCGTCTCCTTCCCCAAGAGGTCCGCATTCTGCTTCTGTGCCTTCGGCTCCTACCAAGCGTCGAGACCCAATGCTTCAGAAGTCCCCACAGGGCGACTCTGGTTCCTCAGATGCATCCCCAGAAGCTCCCGCTGAGGATGTTCCGAGGAAACGATTGTGCAAGAGGAGGCACATAGATTCCCCCCAGGAATCTCTCACATCTGACACCGATTTAGATGAAACAGAAGGGTCCCCACGGTGTCCCTCTGAGGATGTCTCGTTTGCAGACATTTTGGAAATCCTGAAACAAAGGGGGGGACTGGCAAACCCTTACCCCTTCTGTGGATGAATCGGTCTTGCTGAAGGCATTTGGGACTCAACCTTCTGCCTCCTGGGTGACTCCGCCATTTGATGATTTCATGGATCTAATAGCCCACAGGGCTTGGGAAACGCACGATACAGTGGAACCAGTCCCTCGTAAACCAAATAAATACATGACGGCCCCCAAGGACAAATCTTATCTTACAAAAGGGGTTCCCGTGGATACTATGGTGGTGGCGGCCACTAAGAAAGAGATGTCTAAATCATCTTCCTCTTTCCATCCGCCTAATAAGGATTCTAGGACGATGGACAGATATGGGAAGCGCATATTTCGTTTGGTGACTTTTTCCATCCGATCGCTCAACTACCTTACGCATTTCACGCCTTTACAGAGAGATCTCATTAAGGAACTGGGAGATACTCTCCAGGGAAACACAGATGCTGCTGTCGCCGAGAAAGTGACAGCACAACTTAACACCCTAAACTCCATAGTGAACTCGTCCATGAGGCTGATTTCATACGCAGCCGAAGGGTCGAGTAGAGCGGCAGTTTCAGCGATCGCCCTGAGAAGGCAATCCTGGTTGCGCTTATGCTCCTTTGCGGAAGCCTTTAAGTCTTCCTTTGCCAACGCCCCCTTTGATGGTGCCTCCTTGTTTGGGCCCAAAGTAAAGGAGACTCTCACAAGGTGTGAACAAGAAGGGAAGACCCTGTCTGCCGTAGGGGTCCATTTTTCCATCCCATCTAGACCCTACCCTAAAGGGCAATGAGGAGGAAAAATGTGGTTCCGAAAGACTCGGGGATCTTTTCAGCACACCCAAAGTGATGCCCCCTCCAGAGGCAGAGGAGGGGGAAGAAACGGAAGATGCCACCCAGCCAGCAGAGAGGGTCCGCAAAATCAGGGCGACAGAGAAACTTTCTCTGGAAAGCCCTTCCAGCACTCCTGAGTGCAGGTCCGACTGTCCTACTACGGAGGCAGTTGGGGGTCGCTTGGCTTTATACCCAGAGGCCTGGCTAAATCTTACATCAGATTCCTGGGTAAAAAGCATAGTTACCAAAGGCTACAACATTCCCTTCATCAAAATGCCACCCAACTCCAAAAAGCTCCCAGACATTCCACCCAGTCTGCGAGACCAGGCAACCGTAGAGATAGGAAGGTTGCTCGAAAACAGAGTCATCCAACCAGTCCCGGCGGACCAAATAGGATCCGGAACTTACTCAAGGTTCTTTTTAGTTCCAAAGAAAACAGGGGACTGGAGGCCAATTTTAGACCTCAGCAAATTAAATACCTTTGTGAAAAAGGAAAAGTTCCGGATGGTCACGCTACAGTCAATCCTTCCCTTTCTGCAGAAGGGCGACTGGATATGCTCTATAGATCTCAAAGACACGTACTACCATATCAAGATGGCCAGGGCGTCCAGTGATCACCTGCGCTTCCGGCTGGGAGCCAGTCATTTCCAGTTTCGCGCTCTGTCCTTTGGTCTCACCTCAGCCCCCAGGGTGTTCACCAAATGCAAGGCAGTAGTAGCGTCTCACTTGAGACGAAGGGGATTCTGGGTGTTTCCTTATCTAGACGACTGGCTCCTATCCGCCACCACCGAGTATCATCTTCTTCAAGCCAGGGATTACACCATCAGTCTCTGCTCTTTGCTAGGCATAACGGTGAATTTTGGAAAATCTGTCTTATCGCCGTCACAGCGTATCTTATTTATAGGAGCACAGCTAGACACCTCCCTGGCTTAAGTTAATCTCCCCCCACCAAGAGTGTCAGACCTCAGACATCAAATTTCGGTCCTTCTGCAGAGCAAGAGAGTCCCTGCACGACAAATATTAAGAGTTCTAGGCTTGATGGCAGCCTCCCTTATTGTAGTTCCCTTAGGCAGGATGCATATGAGGATTCTTCAATGGATGCTATTCGCCCAGTGGTCGTATTGACAACTTCCACTGTCTCACGAAATCTTGATCATGAATTTTTGCAAGAAGGATCTCTTGTGGTGGATACACAGTCAAGATCTTACACTAGGACGACCGTTTGTATTACCCAGTCTGGTAGCAACTCTAACCACGGACGCTTCCCTGATAGGGTGGGGGGGATTCTTTCAGGGACAAACAGTCCAAGGTCAATGGTCCAACTTGGAGTACAATCTGCACATCAATGTTCTAGAGCTGAGGGCAGTGTTTCTAGTGTTGCAACACTTTCACAAGTCCTTACCTCAGGGAACAGTGACAGTTCAGACAGACAACATGTCAGTGGTCTGGTACATAAACAAGCAAGGGGGAACCAGATCTTACCCGTTATGCAGAGAGGCCCTCAGAATTTGGCAATGGGCAAAGTCCACTGGACGCTTTCTGATAGCAACGCACATCCCGGGGACTTCCAACGTAATCGCGGACAGGTTGAGCAGAGCCATCCTGTTCCCTCACGAGTGGTCCCTCAAACCTCAAGTGGCGGAAGAGATCTTCCGCAGATGGGGTCAGCCTTGCTGCGACCTGTTTGCATCCCCATTGAATGCCAAATGCAGAAGCTACTTTGCTCTGTTACCCCCTCCAGGGGGTGTCCCCAGGGACGCACTGGTACACGATTGGCCCCGGGTCTCCTTTACGCTTTTCCTCCTGTTCTACTAATTCCCAGGTTTTTGCAGAAAGCCAAACGTCTGGACAGGACCATAATACTGATAGCCCCATTTTGGCCTCAACAAATCTGGTTTCCCTTCCTTCAATCTCATCAAGTGGAGGAACCATGGATGCTGGACCCGGAGCCAGACCTGTTGACACATTCGTTGGGAGTTCCTCACACCTTCCTCAAGTCCCTCAAACTGACAGCTTGGCTGCTCCACTTCCCATCTTAGCCAGGTCGGAGTTACTATCCCCTGCAGTACAACAAATTATTGTATCTTCTCACAAACCATCTACAAGGAAATTGTACAACAGCAAATGGAACCGTTTTGCGCACTGGGCCTCCAAACAAGGTATAGATCCATTCGGGGCTCCAGTACACAAGATACTAGATTTTCTTACCACACTTTTTCAAGAAGGAGCATCAACGTCCACGATAAGGGTTCAACTGGTGGCTATATCCAATTTTCATATTGGCCATGAAGATGGTTCTCTTATGTCCCACAGGCTTTGTAAAGCCTTCATGAAAGGTACCTTTCACCTCTGTCCCCCCTTTCGTAATCCAGTAGCCCCTTGGAATCTTAATCTCATGCTGTCACAACTCATGTTGCCCCCATTTGAACCAGCAGCCACAACTCCGTTAAAATTTCTTTCGTGGAAAACACTTTTTCTGGTTGCCATCACTTCCGCCAGGAGAGTTTCAGAGTTGCAGGCTCTATCTATCTGACCCCTGTACATGATTTTTCATCCAGATAGAGTAACCTTGCGCACCAATCCGTCCTTCCTTCCAAAGGTTTGTTCGATTCAAAACATCAATCAGTCTATCGAACTACCTACCTTCTTTAAAAAACATTCCAATAAGTTAGAATACACATTGCACAAATTGGACGTTCACAGGCAACTGAGATTTTACTTACATAGGACAAAAGAGCACAGAAAGTCAGACCAACTATTTGTCTCATATGCTGACCAAAGGAAAGGACAGGCAGTAACGAAAGTTACCTTATCCAAATGGCTCTCAGATTGCATAAATTTTGTATATGCTGAATCGAAACAGTAACTTCCTTTCAAACCCAGAGCTCATTCTACAAGGGCGATCGCTACCTCTTCAGCCCATACCGCTTGTTTGCCTTTAGATACCATTTGTGCAGCGGCAACATGGGCAAAACCACATACTTTTATCGCCCACTATAAACTAGACAAAAGCTCCAGGGAGAGGGCGACATTTGGTTCCACTGTACTCAGGAATGTTCTCCCTTGAGCCACCCAGGAAAAAGGAGCTAGGGACGCTACCCGTGTGTAAGAACAAACGTCGAGATTGAACAATTTCACATTAAGAAGTTATGTTCTTACCATAACGTTCCATGTGAATTGTTCATCTCGCCTTTGTTCTTACATTCCCCCCCTCCATCCCCCGTCCTGCGGTCTGGGAGAACGGTTTCAACTGAATTTCTTTTCAGCCTTTTCTAGATATTGTTAGCATATTATTGTACATTAGTAATGGCATCTTTTCTCCTCTTTTTGAGAGTAGGGTTCCAGACACTGTGTAGTATCTGTTTATAAGTGTTCAAGACACAGTTCTAAAGGGATTCTTCTGGTATAGCGAACTAGATCTGAGGGTTAACACCTGAGGATCATGGGATATTACTGTGCCTCGAGCTTTCTCGAAGATGCGGAGCTAGTGATGCGGCTGACTCGGAGCCGAGGATCGGCTCCAAACCCGTGTGTAAGAACAAAGGCGAGATGAACAATTCACATGGAACGTTATGGTAAGAACATAACTTCTTATTCATGCCCATTGACTAGAACTACATCACTTTCAAGTATATATGGACATTGTGGACAAAATCCACATTTTTTATATACCCACTTGGTCTTTCTTTTAGTTGTCTCTCAAACTTATTCATCTTCTACATGTAACCATGGGTCTGCCCCCCACAATGTCCCTAATGTTCTTATCTATTTTCAAAACTTGCCAGTTTTTCATAAGTATATAAATCTGCTTACTATTTACACAAAATGTAATGATAATTGAGGTAGTAAACACATTGCCATAGTTTTGGGGGGTTCACCATCTCAGCACCCCTCCCTCCCTTCCATCTGAAGCAACATATTACTAACACTTGGTATATGTGTAAAACACTCCTCAGATCTTATCACATTATTCAACATAGTCTTTTTAATGATTGGAGCAAAGTGTCCCCTTGCACGTTTATTCAACACCTCCAGCATCATTTCATTTATTACATAAATAGGATAACTTTGTCTTAAAAACACTTTTCAAATGATCACATTTGTCTAAAAGAAACTCCATTGTAGATACCATCCTAGCCACCCTTACAAATTGTCGCTTTATAAATGCTCATTTTTGTTTAAAAGGGTGGGTGCTAGAAAAATGGAGCAAAGTATTTGAGTATGTCTCCTTTCTAAATATTTTGGATACAAATCTCTTGTTCACGCCTGAAAATTTTATTTTAATTTGCGCTCTGCTTTTTTGTTGCGCTGGATCCAAAGTCTTCTTAAGACACAGTCTTCCTGTGCTGTTTACTGCTAAATCAGAGACACAGAGATTTGCATGACTCCATCTGTAGTCTGTTTAAAGCACCAAGCCTTTCAAATTGCACACTGATAAAACAATATATTTTGGAGCTATAAGCACAGTTACAGATAACTTATTTTATAACAAACAACACATACTCTTTCTTTCAGTTTGTAGCATATATTTACAAAGTTTTCCTTAATTACAGATATTTATTTATTTATTTTATTTATTTAACATTTGTTGACCGAGCTATTCTAACTGGATATATGTACATTTTCAGTAGAGGCCCGAGGAGAAAAGCTCCGAGTCATTACAAAGGAAAAAAAAAATGATATGAATAATGACTTTTACAAAATACCTCTCTCTGTCCCTCTCTCACATAACTGAACTACTACAATTGTTATATAGAGTGCTAGTCACGCACATCGATTTTATTTCCTCTTGGTATCTTTTTTGGCCTTCTGTGGGAAGTCACATAATGTCTGTTTTTAGACTTTTCTATTGTCCTGTTAGCAGTTCTGCTGATGTGAAAATGCGCAAATGCACGCAATCAGAATAACAGAAGTATGAAAGGAAACATCTGTTCTGTTCCTACTGAAAAAACATCACGTATTGCTGAGTTTAGATATTTGTTCTGCAAACATGAGAAAAGCATGTGATACTTGCTTTCCAATATTGCTTTGTTAGGCTTTTGAAGAGAAGCCTGTCTGTAATACATATAGTATGAATGCCTATTTTACATTGCTAAACTCTATACATATATTCAAGAAAACGTTTTATTCTATGCTTTATCTTTCAGCATATTTACAAAATTAATTTCAGCCTTATATTCATAATCTCTAACAATTCCCTCTTTTTTTAAACATACTCAAAACACTTTATACTGATATGTATTTTTTGATTAGAAAACACATTAGGAAACAAAACCTTTAGTCTTTTTTTGATACAACAAGCCAAAATGCAATTTTACATAGTTAATACAATTATATTAAGTATTACTACCAAAACTGAATGTATCTAACAACTTTTTCTTTTGCAGACCATTCTGTGAAAATATTCCATCAGTTATGAGTTGTGTCTGCTTTAATTTTTTTAACTTAATTTATTCTTTTGCAATCACAGAATTTAATTTATTACTTAGAACTGTTTCATTTACTCTTTACTTTTATTATGTAAGAGACAATAACTATGTGCTACTGCAAGCATTTATACACTGCTGAAAATATACAGTTTCAATGTCATTTTAACCATAATATTGTGGTTATATTTCTGAACTGCCCATAAACTTTAACTGACAGTGAAATATACTCTGAAAAATGCTGTTTACATATTAGTCCATTAGCTGTATGAATACAATATTTTAATATATTTTTTTTCTCTAGCTGGGGTAACCAGTACTAGTACAGATAAAATGATGGTCCAAAAACCAATGATAAAACTGCAACTTGAAACCAGTGATAATATTACAACTTGACAAATTACTTTTGAACTTATTACAATGTATCCTGTACAGTATGTATTTACACAGACTGTTTGCTATTCATGCATTTCAATCTAGTAGGTACCCTGAACCCATTTTTTAAACATGTTTTTTTACACATATTTATTACTAGCCATTAATTTCATTTGTACTGAATTCTTCTGCATTTGTAAATACAAAGGGCCGGATTCACAAAGGCTTGCACGGAGTCTAAGAGTAGAGTAAGACTCCATGCAGCCAACATGTCCGCCGAGCGATCCAGGAAGAGCCGGTAGGGGCATCTAAAAGAGCTCCTTAAACTAGTCCTACACAGACAGGGCTTGGATATGCAAATTACCTCAATTGCAGGCGAAAGCTATACAAATGAGGTAAATTTGCGATCCAGGAAACCCGAACCTGTACGAGTAGGAGTAGTGTTATTTGCAGAAATGTACTCAGTTGACAACTGAGTATGGTTCTGCAAATAGCAAAACTGAGCTGTGACAGCTCCAAAAAAAGGATGCATTTACAGGAGGAAGCATGCCAATGGCCAAAAATATGGCCATTGGCAATGTTCACCGATGCAAAAAAAAAATAAATAACTTTTATTTTTTCATTCCGATCTCCTGGGTTTAAGCGCAGAGCTGCGCAAACGCGCTGCACCCTAAAAAAACAGAAAATCAATAATTAAGATCCACAAATGTGGATTTTATAGGTGATATGAATTTACAATGCAAGTGAATGGAAGGCTGAAGACAACATGGCCACCGAGTAGAGGTTGCTAAGGGGGGAAGCTCAGTCTAAGAGATGTAACCAAGCATTAGTAGGCAATCCCATGCAAATGAGGGTTAGGATAGTGAATCGCAAGTTTACATAGCAAATGAGAACAGTCAGTGGAGTGTAGGAGTAGGATAAGGTGAGTAACAGAGTAGAAGATAGGTGACATCATGAGGGGGGCATGTATGAAAGAAGTGAAGCTCATTGGAGCTGAGTGGCATGTGTCAGGTGACATTTACATAATATTGAAAGAGGTGTGTCAACAGGTAGGCTAGGTAAAGTAAAGAAATTGAAGGTGTATGCCATGGATAACACCAAAGTTTCTTGCTGAGCGTGCATGCACGCGTGTGTGCGCTAGTAAACCTGAGTAAGACAGTGTGCGTGCGTGTTAGCGTGTGTGCGCCCATGTAAGCCGGAGTAAGCATATGTAAGGCTGTGTAAACAGTTGTAAGCGCGTTTGCGCCGGTGTGTACGTGTTTTATCAAGAATAAGCAAGTTTTAGTCCATGTAAGCATGTGTGCGCGCGTTAGCTGCTGTGCTCGTGTTTGCGCTTGTGTGTGCGGCGCTCTCCCCTGAGGAAACAGAAAGGAAAAATGAAGCACACCAAATAATAGGAAGTTACCAGGGAGTACTAGCAGAGCTAGCAGGTGAAAACAATCAGAATCAGGCAATTACACAGACAGTACACCAGCCCAGCCCATCCCAGCACTTAAAACTCTGCAAACAACAGTCCATTATGTTTCTCTCAAGAGACACAGCAACACTGCAGTAAGCTAATAGAACTGAAAACTGAAAAAGCTTCATCGAGACAAAGAAATGTTAGGGGCTGCCTGAGGGTGGTGATAATGCAAATGCTGCTGGACAACCCACAGTGAGGAGACGGAGAAGAGTGTACAGGACCAGGGTAACCTACCAGGGGCTACATGAGCTGGAGATAGTGGAGTGCTATAGAGTGGACAGAGACCTCTTGCAGCAAATTGTTGAGCTGTACAGGCCATGCCTCACACACAGAACCAACAGAGGAGAGCCCATTCCAGTGGAAGCCAAGGTATGTGCTGGCCTAAGAATATTCGCAACAGGTACCTTCCAGAGACCAACCGGTGATATGATGGGTATATCACAGGCATCAGCATCCAGGGTACTGCACCAGTTCCTGGATGCCATGTAAGCACATGTCTGTGATCATGTATATTTCCCCAATTCCTGTGAGGAATTGGCCAGCAATATGCATTTCTTCCAGCAAATAGCGGAATACCCTGAGGTAGTGGGTGCAATAGACTGCATGCACATATGCATCAAAGCACCAGCCGGTGAGCGGGGTAGGGTCTACTTCAACCACAGGGGCTTCCCCTCCATCAACTGCCAGGTCGTGTGTGATGCCCAGGGCATAATACTGAATGTGTGTGCTGGCTGCCCTGGAAGCTACCATGATTCCCATATCTGGCATCTGACGCAGCTGTACCAGACATTTGCCAGTGGGGACATCCCACATGGTCACCTAGTGGGGGATGCTGGCTATGCATTGGAGCTGTGGCTGATGACACCCATCAGAAATGCACACACACCTGAACAGGAACGCCATAATGAGGCACACACACAAACACGAAATGTAATCGAGCATGTGTTTGGGCTGCACAAGTCATGGTTCCGGTGCCTGGACACATCTGGTGGAGCCTTGCAGTACTCACCAACTACATGTACCCCAAATTGTCATGGTATGTGCTATGCTACATAATATGATCCTGCAAAAACAGCTGCAGCAGGACCAGCATAGGCCTGGGCCAAACAGCCCCCCACCATTGCCAAGGCCATCACAGGCAGAGCGTGACTCGGAGGAGGAACAACCTGAGCCTGCCCCAGTAGGCAGAAGGAGGCGTGCCCAGTATGCTTTGGCCTTGGCAAAGAGGCAACGCATAGCACATACACTGGCTCAGTAGGAACCCTCGAAATGATACCTCTCTTTCTCTGACTCGCACATATAGTAAAAGGGTTGCCTAAGTTGACACCACCTGCTTCCAAACATGTATAGGGAGTGTAGTATGTGCATCCGACATAGCCAGCCCTGCAGCACCACCTGAGGCATGATTGCCATGTGTTAAGCAATATAAAGCAGTGCTAAACAGCATTTACCACCATGTAGTATATGTAAAGAAAATCGCGCACACCAACTAGCACAACTGTGGTCAATGTTGAGTAATATTGGGCAACGTCCAGCACTGTTGGTTAATACTGAGCAATGTTGGACAAGCTGGGTCTAAGTATATAAAGGTCTCTCCAAAAACCATTATATTGGGTGACTTCAACTACCCAAACATTGACTGGGAGCAGTACTCAAGGCCCAACACCCTAGGCCAAAGGTTCCTAGAATTTATAAACTCAAATGCTATGGAACAACTAGTCACCACCCCCACAAGAGGGGATAACAAACTGGACCTGGTCATCACCAACATGGGGACTCTATGCTCCATACCAGAGGTATTCCCCTCATTGGTAAGATCGGACCATAAATCAATTCCACTGGATATCCACATCCCGATCCCACCCACAGCCCAGAAAACCACAGTGAAAAACTTCTCAAAAGCTAATGTCACACTTCTCAAAACTGAGGTGGAATCCCTCAAGGCCCCCGGGCCAGTGGAAAGTACGGTTCAAACTGCAGAATCCTTTATAAACGCATTCTATGGACACCTTTAGGAATGCATGGATCATCCTATCCCAAACAAAACCAAGACCTAATCATCCAAAGGCAGGTGTCCTGCCTGGTGGACCCCAGCCATAAATAAGCTGTACAACAGAAGGAGGATGCTACTACATGATAGAGCAAAATCCCTAAAAGGGAACGCATCTCTGATCAGTACTAGCAAAAAACTATGATCCCTCATAAAATCATCCAAGGCCAGCTTCGAGAGAAAAATTTCACAGGACACTAAAGATAATCACACGGCCTTCTTTAGTTATGTTAGGAACCTGGGGGGCAACGCCCAGATATGCTCAGAGTTGGTCCAAAATGACAATAAATACACAACCCACAGACATTGCCAACATCCTGGCAGACAGGTTCAGTGCAAACTTCTACCCCCTTCCCCCCCTAAAGAGCAAATATCTATCCCAGCAGAGTGCTGCCTCCCTGACATCTCAGATGCTCAGGTGAGAGCCGCCCTCTCCAAAGCAAAAAACACAGCATCAATGGGACCAGATGGTGTCCCAGGCTGCATTCCACATGAACTCCAAGAAGAGCTAAACCCCCACATACAGCTGCTGTTCAATCTCAGCCTTACTACAGGATATGTACCCAAAGAATGGCGTACAGCAGCAGTGGTCCCACTCCACAAAGGTGGTGCCTCTATGGACCCTGGAAACTATCGCCCCATAAGCCTGACTAGCCCGGTCTGCAAAGCTATGGAGAGGATCATCATGGAACTCATAAACAAAGACATTGGAGACCTACAGACACTGGATCCTACCCAATTTGGCTTTGTTAAGGGCAGATCTTGCCTCTTAAACCTGGTCGATTTATTTGAAACAGTCACCAAGGCCATTGATGAGGGGAAGGTAGTCCACACAGCCTACCTGGATCTCACAAAAGCCTTCGACACAATACCCCACTTGGGCATCATAGATAAGCTCTCCAGCTTAAATATAAACCCCTATGTCATAAGATGGGTTGCAAACTGGCACAAGGACAAAACCCACATAGTCAGAATTGCTAGAGCATGTCAGGCTCTAAACCAGTTACAAGTGGCATCCCACAAGGCTCAGTCCTGGGACCTCTTGTGTTCTGCATATATTTTTCGGAGGTACAGGCTAACACGGGAGGACTGTGGCTGACCAGGTTTGCAGATGACTGCAAACTGGGCACCATAATTGACTCTCCAGCTGACACAAGCATCTTCCAAAAGTGTCTCATAGAGAGGGATAACAGGTGCCAGATCCATGGCCTAAAGCTAAATGCTAAAAAGTGTATAGTCATACCCTTTGGCAAAAACAAAGTGCACACAAATTACCACATAGGCGGGAATCCATTAAGTATGGAAGAAGTAATTAGGGACCTGGGGACCCAAGTTGACAGTAATTTCCCCTTTGACAACCACATTGCCAAAGTGGTTAGAAAGACCTTCTATATAGCCCACCTTATCATGAAAGGATTCACATCTACATCGAGGGAGGTCATTGTGCCCCTTTATTCATCCCTCATCAGGCCCATAATTGAATATAATGCCCCATTTGGGATGTACCTTACCTGACACCTGCAGCAACTAGAAAGACCCCAAAAGTACCTCACAAATAGGATCATGGGACTCAAACAGATGCCATATGCTGCTCGGTTAAAGAAACTACAGTTCTACTCAGTTGCATACTGCCTACTTAGAGGCGATCTATGCCTGACGTATAAAGCCATGTCCAACCCGGAATTAATAAGCATGCTCCACCTCAGAAAATCCAAATCCCATATAGCTACGTGCTCGAGGGACTTGAACCTGAGCACAGGAATAAATTGAACATGCTGGAGGGACAGATTCCTAACCCAGAGGCTCCCTTCGCTCTGGAATAGAATCCCAGTCCATGTTAGGCAGAGCCCCTCACTGACTCTCTTCAAGAGGAATATTGACGAGTGGATGGGAGATTGTAGGTTTACCACGGGGATTACGTTGGTGTCACTACTAGACAGAGGCACAGTAAACTAACCTTATAAAGGGCACAGTAAAATCAGTTCAGAGGGTGGCGAAAGCCAAACACACTCTGGCTAGGCTTGTAAATGCCTCAGGGCAGATAGCCTAGTATGAACCTATGAACCTAAGTAGGGCATAGCTGAACAAAAGGCAACATGCTCATAGTGATGGGCCTCGAACCCAGGATACTGTGCACTATAGTCATAGTACTGAACCACTAAGCCATGACAGTATTGCAGTGGTCAGCCTGTATGAAGAAATGTTGATAAGTCTATGCTAAGTATTCCATGGAAACCCTGCAGGCACAGCATAATCCCTGTTGAGTTATGACACAAAGGTGAGTCCCGCAGTAAGAATAGAACCTGACTTTCAACACACACAGTAGAAATGTTAATATTGGACATGTACACATATATCAACAGATGTAGTGGACCTCAGACAGCACCATACTGAAAGGTCACACTGGGCATGCTCACACACTTGAATAAATGAGACACATGTCAGGCAACAGAACACTGACAGTCTGAAGTGGGCATGCTAACACACTTAGGCCATGTCTGAGTACAGCAGTGGGCCACACATATCAGGCAGTTGCATGTGTTAACCCAGGCACCTCTCACTATCCAGCAATCTGCCCTGTGCACACAGTTATAGGACAACCGACACATATATAATATAGTGGAACCTTGTCATAATCAAATATGTTCTGCAGATACCTAAGTTGTTCATAGAAAGTGGGAAAGCAAAGACGATAAAACCTGCAAACAGTATTAGCAATAAACATTGTGCATCCTGAACATTAGCATAGGTTCAGAGGTCGATACTAGCCTATCCACCCTAGGGCATGTACAAGCCTAGCCAGAGTGTGTTTGGCTTTTGCAACCCTGTCAAAGTAGAACACTGTGCCTGTGAATAGTAGGTCACACAAAATAGCCCATTTACGTTTAGTGTATTGTGCCTCTGTCTAGCAGGGACCCAGAAGATATCCCATGGGTAAACATACAATCACCCAGATGCACGCTGCCGGACATGTCTAATTAATCACTGCAGTGATGGCGTACTTGCTCATATGTCCAATTATGCATGCCTATGTCATTTACCCGACGAACAAGATCCTGCCACAGTGCAGTCCGCTCCTGCTGGTGCTGGCTGCTTCGGGATAACAGCATAGTGTACTGCTGCACCAGGCTTTGGACAATTTCATCTTCCTCCGCTGCAGTATACGATGGATTGAGTTGGTGGGCCATCTGGCTGAAAAAGATATGAACAATATGTGTGAGTGAGTCCTGTGGCACACTTTAAACCTTTAACCAAAGATATCACTTTACTGACATATATACCATCCATTTCTCTGTCAGGGGTTACACACGTTCACTACCACTTATTGGTTTTCAGGCCACAACTGACTAACAGTGCCTGGCGTACTCCATATATCACACCACTATACAACAGTACCCAGCACACTTTTTGTGACACAGTGCACAACCGCGACACAGGGGTATATATCATGCCAATGCACAAACAGAGATGTCATCCATTGCAATGAATGTAAAATACAGTTACAGTAGTACCATTAAACCACACTAGTCATTGATGCCATAGCCCTGCCTAACATATGTGCACAGTTGTTACTATAGGTGGCATACTGCTGTAACAGAGTATATATGTTGCTGGATACACATGTATACCCTGTAACACACATATGATTGCAGCCATGGTACAGGCATATTTACACACACATCAGACAAACATACAACGCACCACTGTATGCCAACACAGATGAGCATTACCTGTGTACCATACAGTACTGTGTGCCACTACTTACAGACCCTTATGCCTGAGATTTGTCCTCTGTGCAGACTACAGGAAACACACAAGACAGTGTTTCCAAGCAATGTGAACACACACCATACTGTGCTGTTTAGGCCTACAGCTTCAGGTAGTACTACAGTTCCTATGGGAGTTGGATTCACCAGCAGTACCACTCACTAAACATTCATGTATTGCTTTAGCCTACATTGAGACACCACGGTCGACAACAAGGAACTATGTCACATCGTATGCCATACTACTATGTCTGCCTAATAGTACAATACACATCTTTCCCTGGTGTCGCAGCTAGGATAGACACTACCATGTCAGATACAACTTCACACTAACCTATCACACCTTTACAGACTTTGCACACATTCAGCATTACACTTATTCAGCCTCACATAGCAGGTATTGCATTGAGTACATGTGTGAGTGCATAGTGTCATGGGTAGGTTATATGCTATTGGCCCTAGGGCCTACTGCAGCCTAGCCATATGCTACCCTGGCCTTTGACACACATGTACTTTGATTTCACTTGCCTCTGCCAACCAGAACCACAGAGGGGGTTCCTGGGGTGTATTACCAATCTCCCAAACACTCATCAGGGGTATTTATGACAACAGCTAATGAGGAGCCTTGTTTGCTATTGCTAGGTGGTCTATTCCAGTGTATGGCATATCTCTGAGATAGGAACCTATCCCTCCAGCATGTGCTGTTTAGTGAACTGATGAGGTTTAGGGCCCTAGATCGTGTATCCCGGAGGGATTGTGATATGTTGCCATGGTGGTTGCCACCCTGCTATGGGTGTGACATACCTCTGTATGTCTGGCAGAGGTCACCTCTGTATGGCTGGTATGCAATACAGTCTAGATGTGGTTTTGTGAGTCAGTCTGCATAGGGCATCTGTTTGCGGCCAGTAGTACCCTCTGTGAGGTATGTCTGTGGCCTTTCCACCTGCTGTAGTTGTCATGTGAGGTACATACCACACAGGACGTTGTGATGAGTAGAGGGGAACACTGACCTATATTTCCCTAGATGACACACCTGTTGTCATGACACATACCACACAGACAGATTACAGGTCTAGTGTGGCACTGTCTTTATCAAAGAGGTGGCTACTGTCCACCTGTGTCCCATGTTCCCTTATCACACCTTTGGTGTTGGGTAGATCTCTACCTATGTGGTAGTTAATGGGTACAGTGTTTTGGAAAGGAGGAATGGCACTGCAGTATCAACAGTTGTCTACAGTCCATGCCTTGGTCACCACACACCTGTTGCAGTACATATGGCCCCATGTCTCTCTCTCTATATATATATATATATATATATATATATATATATATATATATATATATATATATATATATATATATATATATATACATACATGTACACATCCATTGCTGTACACATAGATGTACATATAGCACATGTACAGTCCACCTTTCATGGTGGGGATATCAGTTATGCGACAGTTGTGGGATGTACAGTTATGTGATTATATTGCACAGTGTTGTGCAGAATGCATGTGGGTGTCCTCGGCCCATGTAGCTTTAGCAGGCCTCACTGGCTGTAACACAGCAGATCTGACAAATCAGTCCCACAGCGTTTAACCAGCACATGACATATATCAGCACTGCATGCTGTTTTCTATGCCACACACTACGACCTACATAGATATATGCACATAACAACCTTCAACAACAGATATCTGTCCACCCTTCACTAACAGTTGCATTATGTCCCTTGCCCTATGCACATATGCAGATACAGATAGAAACGTACTGCTGCCACACATGGATGATTTGCAGTGTGTAGAGTACTCTTCAGGAACATCTACTACATGCCAACACATACATATGAGTTACAGATACCTTACCTTTGTATTTCCCTGCTCCGTCTGTTACAGTTTTGTAGGTTTTTTGGGGGATTGGTTGTTTGTTTTGGGTTTTCTCCCTCTGTTTCTGTTTCTGTCTCGGTTTCTCTCTCTGTTGTCTTTGTCTCTGTCTGGGTCTCTCTCTCGCTCTCTATCTCCCTGTACCTGCAATGATATTATTGCATGTGTGGACAGCAGGTACAGCCTGCTTTTCTAGGTATCTGCACTTGTGCATGTGACAGCCTCTGCACCAATTGCTGCCCACCATTCAGTAATTGCATGCAGCCTGCTGTATGCTGATTGCATTACTCACTGTGATTGCAGCCCACTGCTATAAAATGCTAGGTTAGGTAGGCGTAGCCCTTTCATCTTTCCAAGGTGGGGCCCATGCTTGTTTGCTCTGGACATCGTTGTGTCAGTCAGAAGGTTGGTATATGTCTCTCATCTGAAGTCAAGGTTCTAGCCAGTGATATGCATGTTGTACTCAAACCTGAATGTTGCTGCTTCCAGTACACACTTCTCAGTGTAGACATGTACTCACCCCTCCAAATGCTAACACAGGATACATGGGAGTATGTACTTTCTTCTGAATTAGACATTTAACTGCCATACAAATGTGGTTAGTGCACTGTATTCCTGTGGCACATGCAGTGTTTGTGAACTGCTATACTGTAATTATTATGTTACTCACCTCAGAACAGTTTGTGGTTTGTTTGTGTTGCAATTAGCACAGGCTGCTCAACACAACTGGACATATTTCAGTACTGAGTATGCCTACCTACACCCTGGTTTTTGCCTGAATACACAGGTGTGTTTTACCTTTGGGTAGGGGTGCAGAACTGCAAAGAGCATTTTTTATTATCATGTGAGGTTTATCTTGCTGAACATACAGGATTGCTGGGTACCTGTTAGTCTGTTAAGGCAAGTAGTCTGTCTGCATAGCTCCCACCTGTGGACATAACCAGATGGTAGCTAGAGGTTAGCCTATTATACTTTGTTTGTGCACCACACCAGTCTTTTCAGCACTGGCACATTGGCATTGTCACAGTTGGTTGTTAGCAGTACATGGCTACATCCTGTGATATTTCTGTGTTGTACTCCTACATAATGGCATACTTGTGGAACTCCTTCAAAAGCTATTTGCAGAGTGTGTAACATCAGTAATGCTGATATGTCTGTGTGTTTCTGCCTCTGCCAGACCTCAGATACTCTCAGGTATGTATTTGAATGGCCTCAGTGAAAGATACATATACGTTAGATACACCTGCAATATATTACAGACATATTGCAGTTGAGACTTTCTTGGGAATCAGAGCATATGTATACCTACACCTTTTCTGATGTGCAAGCAGTGTCTACTCTCACCTATTGAGATTATTCATTACGTGTGATTCCACACTTCTCTGCCTAAAGTTAGTACTTTCCAGAGTGATTCAGTGGGGCACAGCTAACATTTGTTTACAAATCAGGGACATCCCTGTAAAGCAGTCACAGTTGGGGTGTCTGACCTATGCCCTAATCAACTTTGCCAGTATTTATCCTGGTCTGATACTGTGTGGTGTTTGTAAGGTGCTACTGTAACATTGTTCCCTGCTTGGATGGCTTGTTCTCTTTTCACAGTCATGTCATGCAATTCCACAACAACTGCTGGTAAAGATCCACAGAACAGGATTTGTGTTATACCATTCCTAATTTCCATTTACATTCCCTCATTGTAATGCATGATATATTTATGTCAGCACCAAGTTATTTGTATATCTGCTGTGGCTTAGTGGTAATTCATGCAGTCTATTGTGTCAATGGTCTGGGGTTTGAGACTGGCAGAAGTCTTTTCTTTTGCTGCTGAGCAGAACAAGGGCCCTTCCATAGAGTGACTAAGGCACTTTTAAGCAGTTATAAGTGGGTTTGCGCTGGTTTGCATGACGCTTAGCCATGCTTAGCTAAGCGCACACATGCGCACACTCGCTTAAACCTGCTTACTCCCACTAACCCCTGCACTAATTTCTTTTAAAGAAAAGAAAATGGGGAGATAGGAAAGTGGAGAAAAAGGGGGCACAAAGAGGAACAGACAGTAGGTATTATTGCTTTTACTTCTTAATAAAGGAATGCAAGAGTTTTATTAGTTACCAATAAAGAGTTTTAAGATCAAGGAAATATGTTTGCTGCAATAACATGGAGGTGTGTACAAAAAGATCTATTTGATTGGTTGAGATTCTCTATTATGTGAAGTCCTCCTTATTGGATGATGCTGACTTTTTAAACACTGAACCCTGTTGACTCATCGGATCTGAAGAAGGCTTGATTAGCTGAAAGTGCTTGTCCGTCTGTTTTTATCATAAGGGTTCTTTTTATGCTCCATATTTATTCATGCATTGTGAAGTTTTATTTTGAAGTTTCATCCTGGTTTTCTGCATTTGCGATATTATGTTCTTCACATCGTGTATTCTGCACTGTGAAGCTACAGTCTGAAGTTTCAGTTTGATTTCATCCATTGTAAATTTCTCAGCTGCTGTGAGTGTCTGAGATAGGGTTTTTCCTCTTCATCTAAAAAACAGTCTCTTGCATATTTTCCTTGTTACCATCAGATACAACTGGTGGAGAACCATTAGTATTATTAAACATAGTACCCCATTCTTGTGATCAAGGTGGTGGGGGATAAGCAGTATTCCTTGTAAGCATTTTGATCTCTTCTAAGTTTTTTTTTAACCTTCCTACTTTTAAGTACTTCAAGCTGATCTTTAATGCTTTTAAACATCCATACATATTCAAATTCATTTGCTTTATACTGACAGTTTTGTAAAATCAACTTATCCAGTTGTTACTTGTTTAGTCAGTGATTGTATCATTTTTTTCATTGTCTCACAACTAGATTCATATAAGTAATCCGTTGCTTATTAAATAATTTCAAAAGCTCATTATGATATTCAAAACCAGCCGCCAATCCTGTAGGAAAGTGCCCATGCGCAATCCCGTAGATACAATATGTAACTTAATACACTCTAAAAAATGCACATTATCAAGCTGTAATTTCTTAATTTTTAACAATAAATATCCAGTTCAGAAAGCTAGTAAAAAAAAACTTGTAACTCCACTTACTTGTTCATTAAAAAAGAAGTCTGTTTAAATAACCAGTCATTTAAAACAGGTGGAACATTCTGCTGAACAGTTCTATTATTTAACACTGTATTCTGTCCATTATTGACCTACTGAATATTCAGGGGTGGAATATTACTCCAATGTCTTTCTAGTTCTGAAATCATGACAGTGTTTCTTTTTGTCTGTAGCTCTTCATTACTCTCCATCTGATGCTGCCATGGGGTGATACCATTCCCCATATAAATTGCAGGTTGGGAGCACTGTTCCAATCTTTATAAACTTTGTGAAATTTTCTTAATTAAAAGAGCCAAATTTCACCTGAGGACATTAAATCTTGTGAACGTAAAACCTGGGACTCAGCCATTGGTGAACCAGAAGCCACAGTACCACTAAAATATAAAATTGTAGACACTGAAGACAAACCAGATGAACTAAACACCCGTTCACAAATGGAACAGTCCTCAAGCAGTAGCACAATCTCAAATAACACAAGTAATGTTAATCGTCTGCAAAAATACATAAGATATAACAGAAGATGAAACAGAACAATTCCAAGCTTATTTTCACACAGGCAAGTGTTTTGGTTCCCCAATGGAATTTTCATCAGATAAAAATTCACCAAATCATTGTTTCTCTTTTACTAAAACATCCCCATGACATTCAAAAAACACACCTCCAGTTTCATTCTTAAAAAACATTTAAATATTCCACCTACAACTTATAAACATACATAAAAAAGTCATATATATGCATATACATAAATATATACAAACATATATATATATATATATGTATCTTTCCATAAAACTATGTATATAATTCAGTGTGTGTACAAACTGGGAATCAACCCCAGGACCTTCTGCATATTAGGCAGATGTAACTACCACTACACTATAGAACTTTCAATGTATGCAATTCCTTCTACCTTTCTATTGCTTTCAGTTAAAAATGCTACTAATCAACACCTGTTCATTTAACTTCGACCAACACATAGCATTCAAACGTAATTGCCATATAAGCTCATGTTTTTCTAACAGTAAGGTGTAGGGTCCTTTCCTTTCATTTAAAAGTAGAGATTCCAGAACAAAAAACTTGAAACTGTGTGTATTGTTCCTCATGCAATGATAAGCCAGGGCATTTGTCTCCTGTTTCAGTTTAATTTCTCATAGATGTTCATATATACGTGCTGTAATTTTCCTATCTGTTATTCAAATGTAAAAACATGGACATTGGTGACAAAGAACACAGTATACTACTCTTTCTGTCATACAAGAATATTTCCCATCTAACTTCAGTTCATGCCCATTGACTGTAACTACATCAGTTTCAAGTATATATGGACACTGGGCAAATTACAGATTTTTTCATACACCCACTTGATCTTATTTTATTTGTCTCTCTATCCAGTATCTCAAATGTATTTCTTTTCTATATACAACCATGGGTCTGTCCCCTACAATGTCTCCAATGTCCTTATCCATTTTCAAAACTTGCCAGATTTTTATAAGTATGTCACAAATTTGCTTACTATTTACACAAAAGGTGGTGATAAATGAGGTAGTAAACCCATTGCCATGGATTTGGGGGTTTACTGTCTCAGCACCCCTCCCTTCCATCTCAAACAACACACTACTAACCCTTGGTATATGTGTAAAACATTCCTCAGATTTTATCACATTATTTAACATAGTCCCTCTAAAAATGGGAGCAAAGTGTCCCCTTTCCCTTGTATTCAACACCTCCAGCATCACTTCAATTATTACATAAACAGGATCATCTCATCTTAAAAACAAACCTTTCAAATTATCACATTTGTCTAAAAACTCCATTGTAGATACCATCCTAGCCGCCCTTATACATTTTCCCTTTATAACTGCTCATTTTTGTTTAACATAGTGGAGATTCCTGGATTTTTTAAACACAAACTCCCCAGACCATATAGTCAATACACCAACCAGGTGTGCAACCATACTGGATCTGGTCCTCACTAATATGAGTGATTGTTGCACATCCCCTAGTGTAATGCCTTTCCTGGTAAGGTCAGACCACAAAATGGTCTTTGAAGTAAAAATAAAACCTGGACCCCCAGCTAAACCAGGAATATTCAGGAACTATTCTAAGGCTAACCTCCTGCTATTAAGTGAGAACCTGGCAAAATTTCAAGCCCCTATAAACCCTGAGAGTACTTCTGCCTGTGCAGTACAGAAGTAAATAAAAAAACAAGCCGCCATGGTGGAATCACAAAATCAATTGGCTGTATAACAAGAGGAAGAAAATCTTGGCAAAAATTAGGAGGTGCAGTACCCAGCAGGATAAAAGCACTCTCATTAAACTAAACAAGCAACTGAGAGGACAAATAAAGTGTACCAAAGCCTCCCAGGCCATGGACAACCACAAAGCATTCATCTGAAGTTGTTAATCTTCTCCCTATTCATCACTGATGGGTCCGGTTCCGAGCCCTTGGAACCGAGTCGGCCTTATACCAAACTCGCATATACCAAAAACTCTCAAGCTAAGCTGCTACTCACAATGCCCTTCTCTCAGTTACCTCAGATCTCATTTGCCGAGCAGCCATATAGCAGTGTTATACCTAGATATCCAGCTAAGTATTGTGTTTTTCAAAGTTTAGTATTTTGTGAGTTTTTCCTGTCAAACTTCCTTTTTTCTTGATATCTTACTCAGCTCTACCCACAAGTATCCCCTTTTTATACCATCATTGGTAAACGCCCTTCTTACCTTTGTGGTATTCTCAGTACCATTGTTGGTGTTTCCCCTTTCCCTCTCTCTCTTCCTTTCCTCTCTGATAGTCATTGTGTTGTTTCTTGTGGTATGTCTGAAAAGAAAGGGACTACAGGATCTGCATGAGGAGTGTGTATATTGTTTAGGGGTTCTACACTTATCTGTGAAACCTCCCTGTGACATTTGTGCCAGTTTCAGTCAGTGAGCGCTGAATGAAAGATGGAATAAGCTAATTCTTAAAGACCTGCTTCCTTTTCTGTGGCTATTTCTGCATCGGAGGTCTCAACCCCTCCATCTATGGACAAAAAACATCCTCAATGTGACCTTTCTTCACCGGCCGGTGATAGGGGCAAGCCTCATAAGCATAAGGCCCATAAGACTTCCACAGAGCATAGGATTGCTTCCTCAGTTCTGACCACCTCGGCTCTGATGGTTCCTACAGAGATTGCCATAACATCCTCGTTGGCGCCACCTTTGGCACCAACGATTACGGTTCCTACTGTGGTTTTGGCTCCGGCCATTTTGCCTGCCATTACCTTGGCACCGACGTCCCCCATCTCTGTTCTGAGATTGGTTCCGACAACCTCTTCGGAGCTAATATTGACTTCCACTCCAACTATTACTTCAGCTCCAAGCCCGTTCTTGGCACTGATAATCCCCTTTTGCCTGATTCAAAACTGGAATCCTCGTTGCCGACTTTTACTACACCACGGACCCAGTACTTCCCATCTATGGATCTGTTTGCCGTAAGCCTTTAGCCCCTTTTTGGACCAGCCTGACTCCCCCTCAAGGGTGTTGGTAAGGTCCACCAGGAGCCTATCTGAGTTGGATGTGGTGCACCTCTTTGATCAGCTGCTGACAGCCAGGGGAATTACAAATTTTCCTAGAACCCATCCTACTCCGGGGTTTGGGTCCATTGCCCCTGTGACTCCCACGTATTCTCCTTCCTTGGACCCTTTGGTTCCAAGGCCCATAGCCCCAATGTCTGCGAGAGGACTCCTTTCCTCAGCACTGACAATGACCTTGTCTGAGGCTCCGAGGCCCCTTTGGGTGTCAATTCTTTGAGAACCAACCCTTCCCCAATCTCATGCTTGGGGGGTGGAACTCTCGGTTCCGGCCACGGCTCCGGTTGTTTCACCGGCTCCGTATTTGGATCTGAGGGTGACTCCCATCCCAGTTTTGCTTGAGGCTCTGTCCCCGGGAGTGGGCCTCTTGGAGCGGGGTGTGACTCTGGTTCTGAAATTGTCTCCTTCGGTTCCGGGCTCCCATTCCTCTTCAGGTGGGCCTGCCTTCTGCGTGATGGAGAGGGTGCTTGCTTCGGGAAGCGATCCTCCTACGTCGAACCTTCCACCCGTTCCTTCTGAGCTGCAGCTATCAAAGGCCACCCCCCCAGGACACTGAGACCACAAGCCTCAGGAAGCCCCTGTACAGGGTATCCCCCTTTCTGAGTCTTCTTTGGATGCTTCCACTGAAGAACCCCTTCGGAAATGGATGTGTAAGAGGAAACACATGGACTCCCCAGAGGAGTCCCTCACTGAAGATACGGACTTCAATGATGGGGAAGGGTCCCCACGGTCACCCCTGATGATGCCTCCTTTGGAGACATCCTGGAAATTTTGAGGCAGAGGGGTGACTGGAAGCCCTCTAACCCTTCCTTGAAGGAATCCGTATTCCTGCAGGCCTTCCATTCTCTGCCCTCTACTTCTTGGGTGACCCCCCCCGCCAATGAGTTAGTCAAGCTCATCATGCAGCAGGCATGGAAGAACCCCGATACCATTGAAGCCATTCCCCGGAGATCAGATAAGATACTCTCCCCCCAGAGGATCAGCCCCATTGGTCTAGAGGCTTACCAGTAGATGCTACGGTGGTGGTGGCTGCCAAGAAAAAGGACCTTGCAGAGTAAAGCCCTACTGTCCACCCACCCAGCAGAGAGTCCCGGGTGGTGGATAGATTAGGGAAGCACGTTTTTGCTTCAGCGACCTTTTCTGTCAGGTCTCTGAACTTTTTGGCACATTTTACGAGGCTCCAAAGAGATTTCATCACTGAACTCTCTGGAAAGCTCACAGGTCAAGTTTCGGATGGGGCACGTGGTAAAGTTACTTCCCAACTTGCCACCCTAGAGTCAATTTCCAACTCGTCCATGAGGTTGCTGTCCCACGCAACCAAAGGGGCTGCTAGAGCTGCAGGTGCAGGCGTAGTTATGAGATGCCATGCCTGGATGCACATTTGTGACCTTGCAGACTCCTTCAAGTCTTCCTTTTTAAACACCCCTATCGAATCGTCAGCTCTGTTTGGTTCTAAAGTGAAGGACACATTAGCCAGGTGCGAGCAGGATGGAAAAACCTTGTCTGCCATTGGCCTACATTTTTCCAAGCCTCAGCGCTTCTTTTCCAAGAACCAGAGGAGTGGAAAGATGTGGCACAAAAAGTCTCATGGTACTTTCCTTGATGCACTTGGTGAGGACTCCCCCAGAGGCAGAGGGGGTTCCAATAATGGAAGGTGCCCCTTTCGGGGCAGAGGGGGTCCCCGAAATCAGGACTCCAGAGATTCTTTCTCTGGCCATCCATATCAGCGCTCCTGAAGTGCTGCCCGATTGCTTTCCTCTGGAAGCAGTCGGGGCTCATTTCTCCCTGCACCAAGCTGCTTGGCACTCTCTTACAAATGATCAGTGGGTGCAGAGAATAATTTCCAGAGGTTACTACATCCCTCTAATCTCTTATCCAAGGCCCCCAAAATCCCTTCCCGATGTTCCACCCAGTCAAAGGGAAGAGGCAGCTTCAGAAATAAGAAAGCTGTGTCAAAAACTAGTCATTCAACAAGTCCCCCCAGACCAGTGCAGATCCGGTTTTTACTTCAGATTCTTTTTGGTCCCAAAAAAGACCAGGGACTGGAGGCCCATTTTAGGTCTCAGCCAGCTAAACAAGTCAGTAGTTCAGACCAAGTTCCGCATGGTCAGGATTCAATCCATTCTCCCATTTCTCCAGGAGGGTGTATGAATGTGCTTGATAGACCTCTGGGATGCATATTACCATATCAAAATGGACAAATGCTCCAGGAGTCTCCTTCACATTCGGCTGGAAGCCAATCATTACCAATTCAGAGCCCTGCCATTCGGTCTCCCAATGGCCCCCAGAGTGTTCACGAAATGCCTAGCAGTGATGACAGCTCATCTGAGACTTCAGGGATGCCAGGTGTTTCCGTATCTAGATGATTGGCTCCTCTCCGCCCCCACCAAGCGCCTACTGGTCAGGGCCCTCCACTACACTCTAGCACTAGTGGAGTTGCTAGGCATCACCATACACTGGGAAAAATCCAACTTTCATCCCACACAGCAATTGGAATTTATAGGGGCAGTATTCAACACTCAAACAAGCCTAGTCTCTCTTCCTCCTCACAGACTTCAGAGATTAAGGGCACAAGTACAAGTGATACTCTAAGGAAGGTGTCTGCAAGGGAAGTTCTACAGGCTCTGGGGTCTATGGCAGCAGCCATCCCAATTGTTCCCCTAGCCAGATTACATATGAGACTACTACAATGGCTCCTTCTGTCCCAGTGGATATCCAATCTTCATCCCCTGAGCTCACAGATCCGCATCACCAACTCCTGCAAACAAGATCTCCTCTGGTGGATGAGTACAGACAAAAATATTTGGTGTCGCCCCTTTCAGGCTACCCAACTCAGTGCCACAGTGACCATGGATGCTTCCCTGATAGGGTGGAGGGCCACTTCCAGGGAAAGACAGTCCAAGGCATGTGGTCCAGCCTAGAGGTCAACTTGCATATCAATGTCCTGGAGTTAAGAGCAGTGCTGTTAGTGTTGCAAGCATTCCATCTGCTCCTTTCATCAGGAACAATTGCTATCCAGTCAGACAACTTGTCTGTTGTCTGGTACATAAACAAATAGGGAGGGACCAAATCCTATCCCCTATGTCACAAGGCCATGAGAATTTGGCATTGGGCGACAGCTTCCAACCGCTTTTTAATCGCAATGCATATCCTGGGGAGCTCCAATGTGATTGCAGTCAGGCTGAGCAGGTGCATTCTCTGTCCTCACGAGTGGTCTCTCAATCCAAGTGTGACGGCAGAAATTTTCAGCCGTTGGGGCCAGCCATGCTGTGATCTTTTCGCTTCCCCCTCAAACAACAAATGCAGCAGCTACTTTGCCCTCTTTCCCCCTCACGGGGAGTCATGAGGGACACTTTGATTCACGATTGGGCCGCGGGTTTTCTCTATACTTATCATCCAATATCTCTGATACCCCTTTTTCTAAGGAAAGCTATTCGGTTGAGATGCAAAGTAATCCTCATTGCCCCTTTCTGGCCTCATCAAGTGCGGTTTCCCTTCCTTCAACCTCATCTGTTGTAACCTCCCTGGATCCTGGACACTCGTCAGGACCTAATATCTCACCCACAAGGGCTGACTCCCCCAAATATATCCACTCTCAAGCTGACAGCTTGGCTTCTCCACTTCCATTAGTTGTCAGGCAGGAAACCCTCTCATCATCTGTACGAGATATTATTCTGGCCTCCCATAAACCATCCACTAGACTTTTCAGAGACAAATGGAAAAGATTTGCTATCTGGTCACATAATTGGAAGCTATATCCTTTTTCAACTCCTAATGCTGCTATTCTTCATTATCTTTCTGAGTTATTTGACAATGGATCATCAGCTTCCACCATTCAAGTCCATTTAGCAGCTATTTCCAATTTCCATAATGGTTCAGATGAAGTCCCTCTTATTTCAACCCGACTTTGCAAGCCTTTTCTCAAGGGAAGTTTTCATAGCAGACCTCCTATCAGGCAGCCTGTGGAGGCATGGAATTTCTCCTGGGTTCTCCAGTCTCTCTCTCTGTCCCCCTTTGAGCCCGCTGCGACATGTGATCTAAAATTCCTGTCATGGAAATTTTTGTTTTTGGTGGTGGTCACAACAGCCAGACGCATATCTGAGTTACAAGCATTAATCATCAAGAGCCCGTACCTGATCTTCCATAAGGGCAGAGTATCACTTCGGACTAATCCATCCTTTTTCCCCAAGGCGGTTTCCGACTTCTCTATTAACCAGTCCATTGAGCTCTCTGTATTTTTTCCAGACTATTCAAACAAGGGAGAATACTGCCTGCATTCATTGGAATTTCACAGACACAACATTTCTACCTGGACAAAACTAAGGCCTTTCGCAAGTCGGACCAACTTTTCATTTAATTTTCTGGCCCTAGAATGGGGTGTGCTGTATCTAAAGTTACTTTATCAAAATGGCTTAGAGATTGTATTACCTTCTCATATTCTCTTATGAATGAATCTAAGCCTGCTCAAATTAAAGCTCACTCAACTAGGGCTATCACAGCTTCTGTTGCCTTCCACTCCAGGGCTTCCATGGATGATATCTGTGCAGCAGCCATTTGGGCTAAACCCCATATCTTCATCAAGCATTACAAATTGGATCTGGTCTCCAGGGGAAGAGCGGCCTTCTGTTCAATGGTTCTCGGGAATGTTCTTCCATAAAGGCCATCCATGTTCTCCAAGTAGCTTGGGATTCTGTCCCATCAGTGATGAATAGGAAGAAGGTTAAGAACTTCAGATAAAGAAGTTATGTCTTACCATAACATTCCATCTGAGTTGTTGATCTTCTTCCAGTCATCACATCCTCCCACCGTCCCCCACCAAAGGCTCCTGGCGGATCTTCTGGGTCCTTGTGGTGTTTCAGGGTTTCTGTGCAGAGATGGCCTCTGTCTTTCTGTTTCTTCTATATGTTGCATGCAAACTCAATCTGAGGTAACTGAGAGAAAGGGCATTGTGGGTAGCAGCTTAGCTCAAGTGTTTGTGGTGTACACGAGCTTGGTATAAGGCTGACTCAGTTCCGAGGACTCAGAACCAGACCCATCAGTGATGAATGAAAGAAGATCAACAACTCAGATGGAATGTTATGGTAAGACATAACTTCTTTTTTAGCTATGTCCGCAACCTCAAAGGCAATACACAACTGTGTGCAGAGCTCATTGTAAATAGAACCACCTATACTGAGCCAGAAGATATAGAAAACCTCCTGGCTGATAAATTCAGCTCCAGATTTACTCCTCCCTCCCTCTCAACCTTCCCTCAGGAAATATCATCAAAGATAACTCCCCCTACTATCACTAGGGAACAGATCCTTAATGCTCTCTCTAAGACCAAGAACACTGCATCAATGGGCCCAGACAATATCCCAACTAAATAGCATGAAACATGACCTATCAGGGCCTCTGGAATTACTATTTAACTGTAGCCTCCAAACAGGCTAAGTGCCTCATGAATGGAGAAAAGCAACACTCATCCTTCTGCACAAAGGAGGGTCATCTACAGACCCCGGAAACTACAGACTCATAAGTTACACTAGTCTGATATGTAAAGCCATGGAAAGAATTATCATGGAGATGATCAATAGAGATATAGTAAACCTCCAGACACTGGACCCAACCCAGTTTGGTTTTGTCAAGGGTAGATCATGCCTACAAAACCTGGTGGACTTCTTAGAGAAGGTCACCAAAGCAATGGATGAGGGCAGAATCATTCACTCTGCCTACCTTGACCTGGCCAAGGCATTTGACACAATAGCCCACTCGGGCATTGTTGACAAACTCAAGAAGTTAGGTACAAACCCTTATGTCACCCGGTGGATAGCCAACTGGCTCACAGACAGGACCCAGGAAGTTAGAATTGGGGAGTCCACCTCTACAAAGAGGCCAGTCACAAGTGGAGTCCCTCACGGATCAGTCCTTGGACTGGTCCTTTTTGGCATTTACTTCTCAGAAGTCAAGGCCAATGTGAGTGGTCTCTGGCTAACGAAGTTTGCAGATGATTGCAAATTAGGAGCTGTCATTGAATCTCACACTGACACAAATATTCTCCAGGAGGGGCTGACACAGACAAACAACTGGTGTCAGAGTCATGGACTAAAACTAAATGCCAAGAAATGCATAATAGTATCCTTTGAGAAGTCATCCATCCCTGATAACTATCACATTGACAACACACTCCTTAGAGTTGACCCAGTAGTCAGGGACTTGGGGATACACATAGTAATCTAGCCTTTGATCATCATGTGTCTAAAGTGGTGAGGAAATTATTCCATCTTGCACAACTTATAAACAAAGGTATGACATCTAAGTCCAAGGAAGTCATTGTTCCACTGTATTTGACATTCATAAGACCTATCATTGAGTACAATGCCCCATTTGGTATGTAGCTAACCAGGCATATCCAACAACTGGAATGTCCACAGAGGTTCCTCACTAAAATAATACAGGGTGTAAGTAATATGTCCTATGCAGATCACCTCAAGGCCCTATCCCTGTATTCTGTCTCCTACAGGCTTTTGAGGGGAGATCTAAGCATGGCATGCAGTTGATTGTCAGACCCCACTCTGATGGACCTCCTGCATATCCACAAAACAAACAGTACCACAATTATCCATTTTAAAGACTTAAACCTTGCCTGTGATATTTATTTATTTATTTATTTACCTGGAAATTCCAACTGGACGCAGGTCCTTTTTCAGTGGATGCTCAGGGAGAAAAGCTCTACATCATGTACATGATAAATAGAGATACAAAGTTGCAGCAATAGTAAACAACATTACTGGTTGTTGACTTTAATACAATAACAAGATATTGATTATCAACAGTATATACAGTAAATGTTGCAAGTTAAGATAGTTTCTTGTCATTTATAATATTAGTAACAAAGTTGTCAGACAAGATGTTAAACAGACAACTAGCTATTTCTGACTGTAGTTAGTAGTGGCAGTAGTATAGTTTGGTTAAGAGTCTAGCTGGTGAGGAAGGTAAGGGTAGTTGTGTTAGTCTGGATTAGAACAAGGACAAAGCCAGTGCAAATTTAAGTGGAATTTGAGTGCTGTCTTGAAAAGGCTGCTGGAAGGTAGAGTAGTTCTAGAGGGTAGAAGATTGTTCCAAAGTTTAGTTATGGTACATGAAAATATGGCTTCTCCTGCTGATTTTTTGGGTTTGATAACATTGAGTTGATTTTTGTTGCTTGAACTTAGGGGCCTAGTGGGGTGATAGGGTTGGATAAGGGTATGAAGGGAAGGGATGTTAAGGTGGTGGTTAATAAGTTTATGAGCAAGGGTGAGTTGATTAAAGCAAAGGAGTTGTGGGAGTTCTAGCCAGTTTAGTTCTTTAAGGGAGATACAATGATGGCTGTAGTAGGAGGTTCCAGTGGCAAATTTAGCAATTTTGTTGTATTAAGCATCCAGCTTGTGTAGGTCTGTCTGTCTAAGGTTGATAAGTATGGGGGATGCATAGAGTATTGTGGAGATTAGCTGGGAATATGGTTAGGAATTGGCGGCTTTGATATAATGCACAAAGTTTCTTGTGAACTTTTTTTTATTGTGAGAGATATGTGGGTGTCAAATCTAAGTTTGTTGTTTATTTCCACACCAAGTAATTTTGTGTGTTCTGATGGAGAGATTATGGTAATGTCTTTGGCAAGAATGTTGAAGTGGGGGGGTGTTTTGGGTGACTTTGGAAGGTTGGAACAGGAGAAGTTTTGTCTTACTTGAGTTGAGTAGGAGCTGAGCATTGGATAGCCAGCTTTCTACAGAAGAGAATGATTTCTGTATGATTTGTTGTAGCTCTGATAGAGTAGGGACAGAGCAGATGAGAGTAGAGTCATCTGCATACTGTATAAGAGATGCTTGTGTGGTGGCAGTATGTAGATTGCTAGTGAAAAGTAAGAATAGCAGATTGCCAAGGATAGACCCTTGGGAAACTCCGAGAGTAACTGGGAGGCGAGGTGATATGTTATCATCCCAGATTACTGATTGCTGGTGTCCATGTAGATAGCTGTGGAGCCAGTTGCAGGCTGATTGTGAGAAGGAGAGGTTGGGGAGAGTAGAGAGTAGTAGCTCATGAGATACCATGTCAAAGGCCTTTGAGAGATCTAGAAATACGGCAGTAGAGAAGAGGCCATTGTTTTTGTGATGAAGTATAGTGTTGGTGAAGGAGAGCAGAGTGGAGGTAGTGCTGTGATATGGCCTGAAACCATGTTGGATTTTGGAGAAGAGATTATTAGCTAGGAGGTAGTTGGAGACTTGGGTGTTAATACATTTTTCAAGTATCTTGGAGAGAGGGGAGAGGATAGCAATGGGGCGGTAATTGGAGAGGTCGGTGGAGGGGGTGCCTTTGTGGAGGGGAATGATGTGGGATATTTTCCATATCGAGGGAACGTAGCCTTCTGTTATGGAATGGTTGATTAGAATTGAAATTGGGCAGGCTAGTGTATCAGCTGCAATTTTCAAGTATTCAGAGGGGAGGTTGTATATAAATAGGACTTGCTGGAGAGATAGGTATGTATCCCAGAGATTACCCTGTCTATAGAATAGGCTCCCCATCCATGTAAAGCGGAGTTCCTCCCTAATCCAATTCAAGTGCAACTCGGACAATTGGATGGGAAACTGGAAATTCATCCCTGATTTGGCACCTATGTCTCTGATGCAAACAGGTTAACCTCTAAATGGTTTATCTCCCAGGCCCATGCTTACACTTATCAAGGGTATCAGAATTTGTCAGAGATTTGGAATGCATGGCTTGGCTTAACCTAGTAAACACCCATGAACATATATATATATATATATATATATATATATATATATATACACACTTAATGGTTCCATTCCATGGATGAAGCACTTGGCTGACTGAGCATATTCATAGGATCATAGGCATTACAAGACAAATGAGTGTCAAGGCCATTTGTGCTTTGCCAGTACCCATCCTTACACTTTGCCTCTCATTTCAAGGAGGACCAGGTGTGTCATATCAGGGAGAATTTGTGAACACCCATCCAGTTGTCCAGTTCTTTTTTTAAATACAGATAATGTGTCACACTGCTCCACTCCACCATAGTCAAATCCCAACATCAATTGGTTCTATAATAAAAGGAAGAAAATTGTGGCCAAAATTAGGAAATGCAAGCCTAGCAAGGCAAAAACTCCCTTATCAAGCTAAACAAGCAATTCAGTTGGCTTATCAAGTTTACCAAAGCCATATTTGAGGTAAAAATAGCCCTTCAGGCCAAAATGATCACAAGGCATTCTTCAGCTATGTCCATAACCTAAAAGGCAATACATGCAAAAGTGCTACTAAGTCACAAGATATAGCAAATCTACTGGCCAAGAAATTTGGTCCAATTTTACGCCTCTCTCTCTCCCCCCTAGTGAAACCCTTCAAGAAACACCATCATAAGTCCACCAACTATAATTAGTGAACAGTTCTTAAATGCACTCTCCAAATCCAAGAACATTGCATTGATGGGCCCCGTCCCTGATGATATCCCAGGATCCCTCCTTAATAACATGAAACATGACCCATCAGGACCACAATAATCACTATTTAACCACAGCCTATGGACAGGTTTCATACCAAGTGAATGGAAGACATAAAGATGGACCATCTATCGACCTGGCTAACTACAGACCTATAAGTCTGACTAGTGTCATATGCAAAGCCTTAGGAATAATTACCATGGATATGATAAACAAAGACATAAGAAACCTTCAAACACTGGATTCAACCCAATTTGATTTCATCAAAGGGGAGTCATGCCTACTGAACCTAATGAACTTTGAGAAGGTGCCAAAGCAATAGATGAGGGCAAAATGGTACATACTACCTGCACTGCTCTGACCAAAGTATTCAACACAATATCAAGCTCAGGCATTGTAGACAAACTCACAACATTAGGTATAAACACCTATGTTACCCATTAGATAGGCAGCTGGCTCACAATTAGGATCCAAATTAGGATAGGGAGTCTACTTTCATAAAAAGGCCAGAGATTGTGGAGTCACACAAGGCTTGGTGCTGGGGCTGCTCTTTTCTGACATCTACTTCTTTGAAGTCATGGCCACTGTCAAGGATCTCCTGGTGACCAAGTTTGCAGATTTTTGCAAATTAGGCACAGTCAGAAAATCCCACAAAGCCACAAATACCCTCCAAGAAGGCCTGAAAACTAGTAACAATAACTATTTGAAATATTTGGACCTGAAAGAATGAGTTCCAAAATATGGAGACTGAATGGCTGAAAAAAATGAACTTGCATATACTAAGTCTGAGATGGCCATTTCTGAGAATATTCTCTTTTTTCTGAGGTATGGCAATCTCAGAGTTAGTATATATAAGTTCTAGAGGTGCTTGGGCCTCTCTATTGAGGGTGCAGGGGGTTCCCTTGCCATGCAAAAAAGAAGTTTAAATTAAAAGAGTGGTGTTCAAGATTCACTCTTCTGCATTTTCAAACTTTTTTCCTATGTGTTGTTACTCAACATTTGGAGTGGCTAATAACTGATGCCAGAGCCACAGTCTAAAACTCAATGCCAAAAAACACATAATAGTATCCTTTGGGAAGATGGCTACCCATGGAAACTACCAGATTGATAATACACCCCTAAAACTAGACCCAGTGGTAAGATATTTGGAAATGCATGTAGACAGTAACTTGATCTTTGACCATGATGTGTCTGTGGTAGTAAGGAACTCATTCTATGTTGTGAAACTTATAAGCAAGCATATGGCATCTAGTTCCAAGGATGTCATTGTTCCAGTGTACTCAACTCTTATCAGAGCAATCATTGAGTACAACTCCCCCTTCTGTATATACTTACCCAGGCATATGCAGCAACCAGACCATCCACAGCGGTTTCTCACAAAAAGAATACAGGGCATAAGTAACGTAGTGAGCAAACCACCTCAAAATCCTATCCCCACACTAGGTTTGCTACAAACTGCTGAGAAGCAGTCTATGCCTGGCCTACAGTGCATCCCCCAATACCTCTTTTTTGGACCTGTTGCATATCCACAAAACAAATACCATCAGAATAATCTGAACTGAGGACCTAAACCTCATCTGTAACTTAAGTAGAACATGCTGGTGTGTGGTGAGGTGCATATGTGATCTTTTTTTATGGGAAGCCTGTGCCAGAGAAAGGATATTCTTTGATAAATGGCTTCCCATCAGTGAGAAGCAAAGTTCTTCCCTAATTCAATTCAAGCATGAATTGGACCAAGGGGTGGGGAATTGTACATTTTTACCTGGTTTGGCACCTGTATCACTAGTAGGCAGAGGAAGCCTGTAAGTGTAAGAAAACCAATGGCAAAGTCTACATATACACCTTAAAATAACCCTAGGCTATTTAAACTCATCAGTTACATTTGGCAGGCATGGCTAGGCTTAAAAAGGCTCCTGGGGGTCATTAACCAAGTAATCACTTATGAACCCATGTGAGAGAGTGCATTCCAGAGAAGGGAAGGGGCTGTGTGACACATCTATCTCTTTTCTTATTATTTATTTGCATGAGTAGATTTAGATTTCTGATCCTGGTTTTTAGGTGGATTGACTGATTTGTTGAAGTATAAGAGTTCTTGGATTACTGGATTTTTTACAGGCATGTAAGCAAACACAGGTCTCCCCTAAGGAATTTATTAGACACTAAGTAAAGGTATAAAGCCTCCAGTATGTCCGTACCATAGGTCTTTTAGGCTCCTGATCTTTTTAGTTACAAACCTGTGTTGTCTTTCCAGTTGATTGACATGCTTAGTAAGGTGCATCCCAAAGGGAGCATTGTACTCACTAATGGCTGTAATCAAATAGGAGTACAAGGAGGTGAGGACTTTTGATCTGGAAGAAATACATTTTGCTATAAGCCATGCAAGGTAAAATGATTTCCTAAGCACCATTGCAATATGATGGTCAAATGTCAGAGAACTATCCACCCATGTGCCCAGGTCACTCATGAACTTTTAATTTTGAAGTGATGTATTATTTATGCTATAGACTGGCCACTTCCAAAATGTGTTTCTGAGCACTCCAGCTGTGTCAGCTGAACAGGAATTTATCTTTAACCCATAAATCTACATGTTTCTGTCATAACCATTTCTTCAAATTCTGTACATTTGCACAATCTATTGCATGCAAATTTTTACAAGCATCATCTGTATGCACTACCGTACATTCTGTAGCATTTCTATTTTTTCATAAAATCTTGTTAGTGAAGTCTAAAACAACATATAACTCTGATGACATCTCCATAACTAGTATGGAGCTGTTACACTTAGAACTGTTAACTGCTGTAATCTTTGACCCTTTAAATCCTGACAAAACTGAATTTGTGTCCTCTAGTGTAGATACATTTTTAACTGAAATTGATCTGTCTGTATTAATCAGTACATTATTCCATAATTTCTTTTCTGCAGACAATGAAATGTCATTTCTTTCAACTTTGAATAATGAAAGGTAAAAATAATCAGGATTGGTGCTGGACTGCCATGGCCTTTATAGATAAACTGGATTTTCTTTACAGCACTAGCAACAACACTGACTTGAGCTGTGGCATGTGCTTCTTTATTTTGCTCTGAAATATTACTAATAACATTGACTTGAGGTAAGGTATGCATTATTTTTATTTACTCTGCCCTGAAATGTGTATAGCATTTATGCTGGTATTTACTTTATCAGCTTGATCAAAGCCTTCCCTCTGATCCCTCTTATTCTCCCTCATTGCAATATTTATACTGGCTTCTGAAAACAAGAAACTAGAATTTATTGCATTCTGAACATTCATATTTAAAATGACATGAACTTGAGACATAGCAAACATTTTCTATTTGGTCTGGACATCTGCATGTTACTTTCACTGACTGTGTTTAAAACTGTATTTACAACACTGCTACTTAACTGTGTACTTTGAATTACATGTGTGATGCCATACCTCTGGGCATGTAATCAAGGAGCCTCAATCCTCAACACTGGCACTGAGGGGAACGTTCACTGGGAGGATAACAGATATATGCACGGTATCTCCAGATACAGCTCTCTGCATCAAGTACAGTCAAGCACAATTTCCCTTAAGCACACAGGGAATGAAAGTCTGGGAGCTAGTTCCTCTCTGTTTCTCCAGAACCCCAATAAAACTCCCCACTGGCACAGCTATAGGGTTGAGTGCTTAGCCAGGATTCCAAGCCAAGTCTTCCAATACTCTCTCTGTCCAGCCAGTGCTTTGTGTCCCTGTCCAAGTAGCTGACACACACACTCTTTGAGATTTGATTTGCAAACACACACACACACACACACACACACACACACACACACACACACACACACACACACCTAGGAAAGGCTGACACAGGTTTATTAGCTATGCCCCCTTCTGCCCAGACAATAAGATAGTTACCACCACCCCCAGACACTCCTGCCAGCTACCTTAAGACCCTCACAAGGGTACCCAATATATTGAGAGAAATTAATGTTAATACAAATGGTAGTTTGACCAAGAGCAAGGCTATTAGAAGTGGTCTACACAGTGTCATTAAATAAATATGCAAATACTCTCAAAACTTAAATATCTCTACAAAGATCAGCCACAATGAAAGGCTTAAATATATTTAATAATAAATAATAAAAGAACAAGGCAATATTAAATATCTATTCACAGTTACATCAGAGTTCAAAATTATAGGAAATATTTAAAATAACATTGAAGCACAAACAGACAAATAAAGAAAAGCAATATCTAAACTAAGCTTCACTATATGCCTGACTGAATCTAAGATAATCACTATTCCATATTTGCTTAATAGAGCAAGGCAAATGATGTGGTGAATGGTCCTTCTTGTTGTCAGGACCAAGACAGAATACTCTGTCTCACTAAGACACTTCTCAAAATATCATCTAAAATTATTACTTCTGGGATAGCTTGCAGAATGACATTATGTCTGGTCATCTGACTTCTGGTTTCTATTCAAACCCCCATTGCTGGAACCTGGCAGGATTTAGCACCTACCTGTAAAAATACACACACAAGGGCTTTTGCTCAGATCTGTGACAAGTGCTGGAAGTCATAAAACAATTTCATACCTCTACCTTTCCAGGGTAGTAATTCGTTCACCCCAAAGACAATGCAGAACGCTTCCTAGTACAGACTTTGTGTCTCTGGCTGCACTGAAACCTGTGAGATAGCATCTTTATGGCCTAGCCCATAAAGTGATCCAATTTCAGATATATTCCAAAGTTTGCTAGACTGAGGTTAGCCTCCTGTCTGAGAGTTTTCTCTGTTATACCATAAACATGTAAACAGTTACAACAGTGCATGTACATTTCTGTTCTCTCCAGTAGGGCACACTGTTGATACTTTTTAACCACAAGCACTTTACAAATACATTTTCAACACAAACATCTGTACAAATCAGTTTGATATACTCAGTTTGATATACTCATGTATGTTTCTAATACATTTCTAACACAAGCATCTTGTATAAATCAGTTTGATATTCACAAATGACACATAATTATTTACAGAATTCCAGCTAGCTGTGCTGGCACAAGTCATACATCCACTGCCCTACTTCTCCCTGACATAACTGGCAGTATCTCCTATTGTCACCCCCCACCTCAAAAACTCAAGCTAGTTTTTCAAGTGTCCCTTGAGAAACAGTGCTTGAGAAGAATGAGCCTATCTGGGAATACATTACCCCATGTCCTGTCTTGAGATTCTATCTCCCTTTGCATTGCTGACCCCATTACAGTGTTGCACTGTCATATCATATGCCTGCAGCCCTAGGCTCCACCATAGTAACTTTTGATTTTGCTGGCTGGCTCCCTGTAGCCATAGATACCCTCAGACTCCTCCTGCCTCCTGCTGCAAATACTCAGCACAAGGGCCTCCCTATCATGGTTAGGTTTCATCATGTTAGCATTGTACAATTTGTGTCCCTGCCTCCTACCTAGCAGTTCTACCATGTAGTTAACATCACTGACCTTCCTTACCACCATGAAGGGTCCCTCCCAAGCTGTCTGCAGCTTACTCATGTGACAGGAGTGAGAACCATAACCTGCTACCCCACAGCATCCTCCCTAGCTCGAGCATTCCTGTCATACCAGACCTTTTTACTGCTGCTGGGCTTATGCCAGTTTCTCCTGGGTCAAGCCCATGAGTTCCCAAGCCTTGTCCCAAGGTTTAGGACATATGCCACAACAGACACCTTGTGGGATTTACACTCACCCTCCTTACTCATTGTGAATCAAATCTAGAGGTCCCCTCACCCTATGCCCATAAAGCAACTCGAAAGGTGAAAAATGTGGATTCCTGGGGTACCTCTCTGTATGCAAACAGCAGATGGGGCAAATACTTGTCCCACTGTCTGTTAAACTGGTTTGCAAATGCCCATAGCATGGTCTTTAGTGTAGTGTTTACCCTCTCCGCAAGACAATAAGTCTGTGGATGGTAGGAGAGGGAGTGGTCTTTAGGTGCTTCATCCCACAGTGCTTCCACAGACAAGGCAGCAGGTCTGACATGAAATTGACACCTCTGTCAGTCAGTATTTCTTTTGGGAAATCTACCCTACTGAAAATTGCTAACAAAGCATTTGCCACCTTTTTCTGCTTCAGTGGAGGACAGGGCCACCCCTTTAGGCTATCTGGTAGCATAATCTACTACCACTGGGATATACTTCTTCCCTGTGGAACTTGGAATACTCAGAGGCCCCACAATATCCATAGCTACCCTCTGAAATGTCTTCTCTATCACAGGTAAAGACAACAAAGGAGCTTTGACCTTGTCTCCTGCCTTGTCTACTTTTTGGCACTGCTCACAAGTTCTGCAGTACCTTGTTACATCCCTTGCAATCCCAGGCCAATAAAAATTCTGCATAATATGTCTCTTGGTACACTTTAAGGCCATTTGAATTGCAATGGGAATGTCATGAGGTATGGCTAGAAGTGCCAGATAGTAGGCTCTAGGCACTACCAACTGCTGTATTCTCTCACCCTCTAGCCCTCCCTCGAGGGTCCATTCTTGATACAGTAGCCTTTTGTTCCAGTATATGGAATCGCATTTTCCTTGAAAATCAGACACCTTCCTAGCTACCTCCCTCAAGCCTTGTAATATAGGGTCTGAGAGCTGAGCCTGTCTCAACTCTGCCTTTGTAACCCTTCTCAGCTCCCCTTCCGCAGGAAGTCTCTGGTCCTCTCTGCAGTGCCTGCCTCACAGCCTGCCTGGGTACTACTATCATCTCTGCCTGCTCACTCTGTGTCAGGGAGAGGAAGGAGGATCCAGTAGCCACCAGGCGCACCTTCTACCCTCTTCACCTCACTGCTACAAAAGTTGCCACCTCACCAGTCCTGGCTTCAAGTGTGCAGTCTGTCTGGGTCTCCCCAGGCTACCAGATCCACATCCTGTCTCCAAGCCTGACTGCATGTCACTGCATGCACACAAGGTACTGCATTATCAAAATCAATCCATATCAGGACATCTGCAAGGATATCCTCAAACACACCTACTTGCTTGCTTCCAGTGGCGGCTGGTGACTTCAAATCAAGGGGGGTGGGACTGCCAAAGACAGAAGAATGGGAGGGGCCAATGGGAAGGAGTGTGGCCAATGAGAAAGGGGCAGGGTTATGGTACAGTGGGCTCAATGCTTGCCATGCTTACCAATTTACATGAAATAAATGCTCAGTCACTATGGCACATGCTGAATACTCTACACAGCACATTGTTATTAAATACAGGTCAGTTTGAAGACTTACCTCTGCAAAGTATGCATTTTCAGCTGATTTATATAAATAATACATACACACACACACACACACACACACACACACACACACACTGGATATAAAAAGTGTACACACCCCTGTTACAATGCTAGGCTTTTGTGATATTAAAAAAAAGAGACCGCAATAAATAATTTCAAAACTTTTCCCACCTTTAATATGACCTATAACCTGTACAATTCAATTGAAAAACAAACAAATCAGTTAGGGGAAAAAATATAAAAAATAAAAAACATAGTCCAAAATGCTGGTTGCATAAGTGTGTACACCCTTATACTAATAACTTTGTTGAAGCACCTTTTGATTTAATTACAGCATTCAGTCTTCTTGCGTACACATCTGCCATCAATTAAAGAGACTCCGATTAACCCCAAATAAAGTTCACTCTGTGGCAGAAGTAAGATTTAAAAAGTAAATCTCATAAAGAGATCTGAAACTGATGGAAAAGTTACAAGAAATGTTTTTTTGTTTCTTTGAATTGTACAAGTTCAGTTGCATCACTACCCATTCTGTTTCTGGTTAGAATGACCACATGTACATAACAATGTGTCAGTATACCTGGATTTATAATGACTGTGCATGCATAACATTACTAGTATGGCCCAGGATGACCACGTGCATATAGCATTGTATCAGTTTACTTTGACCGAGGATAATAATCTGTCACACACTGTCTTGAGTCAACATTAAGATTACAATTTAGGAAAATCTTCACTGTTAAATCTTAATACACCCACATCTACAAACCACAGTAATACAGGGTATAAAGCTGTACAGAGAAAATTATTGGACCAAAGCACTACACTGGTAAGCCCAATATAACACCATCACTTAGTAAACATTCATTTAAAGTGGTCATTCTGAGCAGAAATAGGATGGATTCTTACTTCTGCCACAGAGCTACTACTTAATAATAATTGTCAAAATAATTCAAATATTTAACCTTTTCCTGAAACTGCAGGTGTGGTGCTTAAAGTAAGTAGGAATGAAGGCTACATTAGAAGATTCATCACTGCTTATGTGCAAACGCACACACACATATCTCAGGAAGGGAAAAAGTATACACTTTAAACTGAAAATACACAAGGTACATATACAGCAGTGAGATGCATTCTATTTTACAGTTCTGTAGCTTCATTAAATCAGCAAATCTTTTCCACAGGCATCATACAAAGTCTGATTTATTCAATTCATTGTGAAAGGTACAGCTGATTCATGAATGCAAGACCACCTTTAAAAAGCATGTCTCTTTAAGAGCCCTGGATCTATCATATTTGTCCCAAATGCATTTATTATGAATAACATGTCAAACCACAGTACCTCTTAGTTATAACAGCAGTAATCCACTTTATCTAACTCCCAATAAAAATATGGCTTTATAAATGGGTTTAGACAAACTGCATAAGTACAGAGTCAAAACCAATCTGAAGATGCCTACACCTCTAATGGCAGAATTTATACATTCCATTTATAAATTATTCATCACATTTTATTTTAAAGCTCTTGGTATTGTCAAAATGACAACGCTTCAGTCTAATAGTATTCTGCTGCTTAAAAAATACATCTTCATAAAACCTAAACAATCACATTTATGTAACCTTATAAACTACGGATACAACAAACATAATTACACTGTATGTATTGATCTGACCTCAGTTTTTCAAACAAGTTCAGCATGCAGCTCACATCAGTACTAGAACTTCTTTTCCAGGTAATATTGCAATAATAGACCTTAAGCTACCTCAGGCATTACAATTACTGATTAAAGGTCACACTTTCCCTGGCCAGATGTTCCCCTCACTGATCTGCCGGGTCCATACTGTCTGGGACTCTGGAAAGGCTGACAGCATTACACAGAAACAATCTTCTGCCAAGTTTCTCCACACTTGCATTAGTTTATTATATGCTAACATTTACAAGTTGCTTGCAACTATGTATGCAATGATCTTTTCACACTTTTCTGCACAGTCCTTCATACCAGAACAAATAGGAAAGCATATGACATTTGTTTAATCATTCAAACTGGTTAAATTCACAGAAAAATAAGGCAGCTGTCTGTCCCTAACCAAAGAGTTCCTGCAAAATGCCCTCTCATGAAGGTCCTGTCACACAACTGCCTGTTACCTAATGGCAACATTCTCTGCTCTCACTCTGACCTGTTACCGTTTGAAATGAGTTTGGAACACACAGTAATTTTATTTCCCCATTTCTGCTTCTCTTGGATTGCAGAATATGTTTTACAAATACAATCTATATGGAAAGCATTTGGCACAAGAAAGTAGCTTCATAGCCGTCATCTTTTAAACCAAGTCAACCTTTTTTCATTTCTGTATGTGCTCCCACTATGCGTGAAATGTAAATGTTATACGGTCCCCACTTACTAAAATAATAAACTCCTGGGTCAGGATCACACAGTGGTTCTGAGTGCTCACAGTGTAAATTCTCCTACAAAACTGCAACTTGTAGAATATTACAATCTCATTTGGATTATCTACATATAGAAATGTCACATATCTGGTAACAGCCCATCATTAATTTACCCACCAAAGCTACATGCTTGACTTGCAGTTACAGAGTTATTAGTACACAAAGACATTTCTCAAAACATTTACAGATTTGTCTCAAAAGATGTCACTACTACGTCTTGTAAAGTGATATATAAACATCTGTCACAATAATTGAGGATTTGGTCAGTTTATAAATATGTCATAAATAAATATGTTACTGCTGTGTTTTTGAGAGTATAGGAAGTTGCTGCCTAAACTCTGTAATTTTTCAGTAAGACTGATATTATGACTAAAACATGCATAGAAATAAACAAATGAAGTAGGCAACTGATGATAATTAGAGAAAAGTCCAATGATCACTTATAAAAGGTAAGAAATGGACAGAATAAATGCACAAGGCAAAAGAAAGAAAATTTTAATTGCTTCATTAATTAAATATGGCACTTCCTGGTATATCACTCCCATCACAACCTACACAAATTTGCTGAACTGCAAAAAATACAAAGCTGTGCACTGACTGGGTGGTCACTTGTTGCTGCTTGGGCTAGTTTGTTTTAAAAAGAATAACCCAGCAAATTGCTAGCACCATAATCAGGAAAGTATCTCCAGCTATGAATAGGGAGTTGCTGTAGCAAAAGGCACACAGTATGAGTATAACTAATAATTAGTACCTCCTATCAAAACTTAACCTCACTTTGGAACTGAACAAAATTGAACAGAGATGCCCAAGATTAAAATTTCAGACACAGTACAGTCAGGCCATATATTTTAAATGGAACCTTAAATGAGGCCATACAGAGTTGCTATGAAAAAGTTTCCATATCACACTGGCTAAAAATTAACATATTATGACACATTAAAAAGGTCCTGTTACTGCATCATCCATGAGAAAAAACTCTGTATTCACAGTAAGCTTTAGCAAATGAATCATGTTCTTCAGACTTTGCACTTTTATTAGAAAATAAGTGATTATAACAAATAATCTCATGGTTGTTATGGTTCTTCTTCCTGCTATGTTATTTGCTTGTTAGTCTGTAATAATTACTACAAACAAAATGGCTCATACTGTATGAGTTATTCAGTTCATATATGCCACAAATATGACTAGCTTCATAAGCTATAACAACATCTACAAGATTCATAAATGCATTACTTGACAATAATTCATCTGTGTTTTTGAATAACATCCTGTATTCTAATATATTCAACAAGCATTTTCATACTGATTATTTATTTATTTATTAAGTTAGCCTACTATACACCTATAAAGCTATGAACTTATTAATATTTATTAACTGGAGTACAGCACTGATCTTAGGAATATTTTTCATACTCCTCCTTGGAGCTCAGTTTGGTTAATTGACTTGCTCAGAGTTCTAGTTAGGCAACTGGAGGCTGAGGGAATCAAACCTAGGACCACATGAAGCAGCTTCTTAACAGTACATAGCTTTTGACCTCTGAATTAAGTACCCGGTATTGCAGAAAACTACTTCATATACAGCCTGAAACAAGCTACAACCATGTTCAGTTTTATTAAACATTGCCTACTCACATGGCATCTTTAGTTATAAATCTTTTACTCATCTTGATAACAACATCATGTGCTCCAAGGCATATCTGTTATCTATAGGGCTACAATGACACAGTACTGCACAAACATGTGGCACAGTCTTTAACTGGTTGAAGTGAATCAGCACTCAGGTTCAGAATTCAGTGCAACACTAGTAACTGACTGTGCAGAGAGGTGTGATATTCAACATGAATTCTACAAGAGTATACACCTACCTTGTAAACTTGTTAAAAACAGTGACGGACTGTGTGCATCTTCATCGCACTCACAGACTTTTTTTCTTATTTCTTCGTTCTCTGTCTCACTAACGGTTGGACTTGCACATTAGCAACTTCAAGTAGTAATCATACAAACCGTGCTACAGCTACTGCTTCTGTTTGTTTCTCGCTCTCTTTTTTGAGAAGAGAGCGAGAACCAATCAGTAGCCACCCAGCCATCCACATCATGTACGTGACTGTGGACGTGGCAGTCCGATCCCCCTCCACTTTAGTGTGCCGTTAAACCATGTAGACTTCTGGGCATCACACTGATGCTTTTTTTCCTTAATCCAGACTGTTTGTATGGCAGTCCGGAATGCAGATTTACAAAACAATAAAAAAATAAATAAATACCCCGGAACTCAATGAGGATGCGCAGTTCGAGTTCTGGGACTTTGCGAGTCAGTCGGACTTGCAGCCAGCCACTACATATTAAATTATTATTAATGAATGGGTTTTTTTTAAACTTTTCTTTCTTCACAGCTGGGGGGGGGCTGCAGTCCTACAGTCCGATGCCACGAGCCGCCCCTGCTTGCTTCCTTTTCCACCCTCCCAGTCAAGGTGAACCCTAGCCAAAGGTATTTTGGAATGGGGTCCCTCCTAAAGCTCTGACTGGAGTATACTACCCAAGCAAGTAGTGCTCCTCTTTAACCATTGCAGGTATCACAATGGTTAGGTTACAGGCTGTGTCTCTCTTACCAGTGGCCTGTTTCCCATCTACTAAGATAGGTTATAACCTCTTGTGGTAGTTTGGTAACCCTATTGTCTCCAGACAGCTTACCACAGGCATTCTGTTATTCCCACTTGCTGGGTCCCCTACATTTTGTTCCCCACCTTGCCTCTGTCAACATCTATATGATACATGGCCCCATTGGTTATATTTAAAACATTCAACCTCTCATCCTGGCCATGTACCTGAACTAGTGGCTTCCCCTGTTGCTAGTGGACTTTGTTGGGGTAGCTTAGCCTGACCACCATAGGTTCCCTTAGATCCATATGCGGCACTGGTTATCCCTTTTTTGTGCAGTGATGCCCTGTTTGCTAAGTAGAGATCCCCTTTTTCCCCAGCTCATCTGTAGAGTTGCATGCTCTGTCTACTAACCAGATTCTCATGTCCTCAGGCAAAGTGCTAAGGGCTTGTTCCCTAACCAAAAGGTTTGATAGCCCTTCAAAAGTGGTGAACTGACACCCACTCACCCACCTATGAAAATAAATGCTTAATTCAGCAATATAATCACACACTTTCTTCTGCTTTGCGTCTATGCTCACAAAACTTTTTTTCTAACTTAAAACACTCTAATAAACATTTCTTTACTTTATTATAGTTTAAACAATCAATATCAGACAATTTAGAAACAAAATTTACAGCTCTACCCATGGAGTAATGGGGTCAGGAACTGTACCCAGAGCCCTTGGTCACCATTATACTGTTTGCATACTCTTTCAAATACATGAATCAAACTATCAAAATTATCACCGTTTTGATATTGAGGAAGATGTTTACTGACCTTTATTGCTTCTGGGGTATGATTGTTCCTTTCCCCATTACCTCCATGACCCTGGTGAACAGTCAGCATTTCCTTTTCATGTTGCTTCTGCCCCTCATTTTCTTCAGCTTCTAAACACTGTAGTTTCTCATTTTCTTCAGCACCCAAATGCCCCATTCTCTCTGCTGATTCTACTATGACCTCTAAATGCCACAGTCTCTCTGCTGATTTTAATTCTTTAACTCCAGATGGATTTTTAATTCCTCTGAGGAAAAGTTGAACTGTCCTGTTTCTGAGAGCTGTACATCCCCAATGCCAGTCTGGTTGTCTTCCTTGTTTCTGGTCTGTGATGCCGCTGTGATTAAGGCTGCAATCATTTCCCCTTTAGTCAGGTTGGCATGCACCAGTCCTCTGGCTTGGCACATCTCAGCCAACTGACTTCTTGTCAGCTTGCCATAATCCACCACTGACATCCTTGCCTGCTCTCCCTGACTAACTAAGGTAGGAAAAAAATAAATAAAACTATTGTGATATGAAACGCTGAATGTCCACCATGTGGCTGCTTGAGAGTATAAACACCTACTTTAGTGACAACTACTTACAAGCTACAGAAGTTCAATATCCACACCACTGTTGCCAATATGTGATCTGGTGATCCCACCACTGCCAGCAATATGTGATGCCCCATCTCTGGGCCAGTAATCAGGGAGCCTCAGTCATCACCATTGGCATCTGTGGGCAACATTCACTGGGAGGATAACATGTACATGCACAGTATCTCCAGAAGCAGCTCTCTGCATCAACCACTATCAAGCGCAATTTCCCCTTAAGCATACACAGGGAATGCAGTCAATCTGGGGGCTGGTTCCTCTCTCTTTCTCCAGATCCTCAGTAAGACTCCCCACTGGCAGAGCTATAGAGTTGAGTCCTTAGTCAGGGTTCCTCTCTCTGTCTAACCAGTGCTTTGTGTCCCTGCCCAAGTAGCTGACTCACACACACACACACACACACACACACACACACACACACACACACACACACACACACACTTTGAGATTTGATTTGCACACATACACTGTCAAAGGAAAAAACTTCAAAGACCAATTCACGTAAGGTTCAAGCAAGGCACCCTTTATTAACTTGCAGCAAGGAGACAAAGCATGCTGGCAGAATGGTTTGTCTGAACATTAATAATTAGTATGGCATTTTTATACAGTTCTTTCCATGTCACACAGAAATGTTACTTCTATTGCTGACGTAGTTAGACACAGCTTTCTGTATTGTTCTACAGAAAATGTTACTAGACTAATTGCTGACTAGTTGAGAATAACTGCTGATTTACAAAACATTTGAGAAAAACAACCTGGCCTTGGGGCTTATTTTAGCCCACCACAAACTTTCAGTTCTTCAATTGTGCAGTTCTAATATATGTGTTACATTTTGCCTAGATTCAAAGTACATTTCTAGCTTAGGTACAAGTAATGCTGACTACGGTTTATACTTTCAAGTATCCATTGTGTTCCTTATCAAAGCTTCTAGCAGCTGTGTACTTTCTCATGGCATAAGCAGAAAATCAATAACTCTTTGTTAAGTCTCATGACACTAGTAGAAATGAATTACTTCTTATTTGCTGACATTAGCAGAAAATAGAATGCTTCTTGTTAAGTTTCTAATAGCTGTGCAGATTCATGCAGTGTGAACAGAATAAATGTATTAACCCTTTTAAACCTCGAATGCACTAAGCATGCATATTACTAATACATATTTTTCTAACATTTCCCCCCTTTTAATACTTTTATTCTACTTTCAGAATAAGCATGCACAGTTTTTTTCTTCCCCTAACCTCTTCATACTCAGGATTTGCAGTTAAAAGAGTCATTCAGTTTAAACCTATGAAAGCATTTTCAATTTTTCAGCAATTCTTCAAGTTCAGCACCTTGGTATAAGGTTTCTGAAACTGACATGTCTATAAAGTCTTTAATTAGTCTTTTCATGCAGGGGATGCAGCAGCACACACATACCACCAGCAGGATCATTCCTACACAGATGGCAATCAGGATGTTCATTAGGATACTGCCCCACCCCCCAAACAATCTCTGGAAAAAGTCCATCAATTGATTTAGTCCTGGCTAGGTCATAGCCGACACCTGCTGAATTACCTCAAGGTGATTGTCTGTCTCGTGTTTGTGGTCAGGAATATACAAACAGCACTCCTCCTGGATTAAAGCGCAAGTACCTCCTCTCACCACTAGGGTGAAGTCAAGAGCCATGCGGTTTTGAAGCACTACAGTTCTCATGACAGTCAGTTCATCAGTCACCAATTCTAGGGCAGAAAAGGTTGCATTGCTCATTATTTTGAGAAGTTTAGACAGTTTTCTCAGTTCCCAGATTGATTTTGTTGCTCCATATGCTGGCAGTACAACTGCCCACGAGATGATGGTATCACCCAAGTCCATATGTGACAGTCCATTTTTCCCCTAGGCTCACAGCATGATGGTTTTTCCAGCCCACATTGATTTGCCCCACTGGGTTGACAGGCTTCTTGATTTCTCGTCAAACATTCCGAATTTTCCCCTGAGGTAAAACTGCTGTGTGTCAAACAGCTGGAACCAGGTACCCCAAATAACAACTGCCGGACCAATTCTCAGGTAACCACTTATATGCTTTCCTACCTCACAGTTAGACGTTGCCCGTTCGATTCTCAGTTAAAGCGTCTACTGTGTGACGACATGCGTGTGCGTGCGTTCGCCGTTGTTAGGGGTTGTTGTTTAGCAGCGGCAAGCCAGCATGTAAAACTCTACTGCATCATTAGCAGACGGTGTTAGTTCGTGGACCCCCCTAACCGGGAAAAGCCGAAAGACACACACACACACACACACCACATAGAAAGTAGCAATCTTCTACTTTGGTAGTAACTTTCCTATGTCCTGTCTCTGGATGAAACATTTTTTTGTCAACTATAATCAGTTGTTTATAAAGGTCAGCATTATGTTTTACTTCATCAGTTGTCCTATGCATCAGTTCAAAAAATGAATCATAGCTTGTGTTGCAATAGGAACCTGTGTTATCAGTTTTATTGTAGCATCTATAGGGAACAGTCACATTGCAATTGCTCCAACCCACCTGAACTGTATCATTTTTGTAAAAAAAACACACTCCCCTTCTGTCGAACAGACAAGTGCAATGCTACTTTATCTTGTGATGTGACATCTGATGTATCATAGACTAAGTTTTCCCAGGTCTTGTTGGCTCCTAGGGGGACTGAAGTTAACAATAACCCCCCCGTATGCTGTTGGCAAAACTGTGCAAATCCAGCAATTCGAAACATTGAAGGTCTCAGCATACACATATTTGATTGCCTGGTAAGTGAAGTTTGGGTGCCACTCTATGTGCAACTCTCCATGCTTATTCAGTTCAGTTTGTGTGGCAGGGAAAAGGAATGGCCACAACAAAAAGATTATTATCACTAGTACAGTCAACAGGATGATTATGCAATACTTCTGAGGAAACGGTTGTTCATCATTCCTGTTTTCTCCGACTCTTCCAAGTAGGTGTATTTGGATTTTTCTGGATTCCATCATTTTTGCTTTTGACATGTGATCTTACTCTCTGCCCTAATAGGACCTTCAGCACCGATGCTTTCTTCACTGGGGTTGAGACGGATCAGTCCTATTGATCTGACCCCCCTTTGTAGCCAGACTGTGTTGAGGGCCCCGATGGAGAGGTAAGATTTTTGTCCAGTTCAAAGTTTTTAACTAGTTTGCAGTGCGTCAGGTGGATCCACGAAGCTCGCTCTGCTATCTTGACTGCAGTGGGTGTCGAAAGAAGCACCTGGTATGGACCTACCCACCTTGGTGATGACCAATTCTTCTTCTTTACAACTTTTATCCACACCCAGTCCCCAGGTGTCACTGCCACCTCTGATGTCTCGGTTTGTTTTCTATCTGAAACAGAATTTGACTGCAACAGATGTTTAGAAGTCATTAACTTCCTTATATATTCAGCTAGTGTAAAATCAGCTTCCTGGTCTGAGGACATGAGAAGTTTCCATTGGGGTATATAATAAGCCCTTCCAAGTAGTTTTTCAGAAGGAGTCAATCCTTTTGCAGTTGGAACAGTTCTCATAATCAACAGTGCCAGGGGCAAACAATACAACCAATTCTTTCCTGTCTCAGCTATTAACTTTCTCAATTTGTTTTTTAATATACCATTATGCCTTTCAACTAGCCCTGCAGATTGCAGATGGTATGCACAATGATTTTTTAAAGAAATACCAAAATGCTTACTTAACTGCTGTATGGCTTGGTTTACAAAGTGTGTACCATTGTCACTGTGGATCCTTTCTGGAATGCCGAATCTAGGGATGATTTCTTTGACAAGTACTTTTACCACCGTGGCTGCATCTGGATTTTTGGTTGGAAAGGCTTCCACCCATCTGGAAAACATATCTACAATGACAAGACAATACTTCTTATTTTCACATTTGTTCAATTCTATGAAGTCCATACAGATAGTGTGAAACTGATATGGTGGTGTAGGGAAACTCGCTTGCTTGGGCTTTAACGCCCCTTGTGCATGATGTTTGTTGCAAATTTGACATGTCAAACTAACTTTTTTAGAGTAGTTTGTAAATCCATACGTTGTGAACACCTGGTTCACCAGCTGTACCATCCCCCCTGTTGAGACATGGCACTGCCCATGGCTCACCAAAGCTGCATATCTAAACAAATTAGATGGTAGTATCGGTTTCCCTTCTTTAGAGATGTACAGCCCCTTTTCGAGATTGCTCCTCGTTTTACCCATCTTTGTTTTTCAGCTTGTGTAGGGAGTGTCTGCATTGTTTTTAAGATTTCTAAGTCTAAAATCTCAGAGGGTTGTAGTTCTTCATTTAAAAGAAATACTTCTGCAGCTGCTTGTTTTGCAGCTGTATCAGCTCTCGCATTACCTTTTGAAATCCTATCTTGTTGCTTGGTGTGAGCTGTGCATTTACAAATGGCTACTTTCTGAGGTAACTGAATAGATTCTAAAAGATCTAAAATAAACTGTGCATGATTTATAGGTTTGCAAGTAGATGTTATCCTTCCTCGGTTTTTCCACTGTTGCGCAAAAACATGTACAGTAGAAAAAGCATACTGGCTGTCAGTAAAAATGTTTACAGATTTACTCTTTGCTAAGATACATGCCCATGTCAAGGCAATCAATTCTGCTGCCTGTGCAGATAAGTTGTGTGGTAAAGGTTTTGCTGCTATAATCTCAGTGTCAGAAACTACTGCATATCCTACTAGGTTCTGTCCTGCAGGACCCCTTTTGCATGAACCATCCACGTGGTATGTCACCTTGGCATCATCCAAGGGGACATCCATGAGATCTTTTCTAGGTAGTGTCTTTTGCTCAATTACCTGCAGGCAGTGGTGCGGTGTGCCATCTGCAGGGGTTGGGAGCAGAGTAGAAGGGTTCAAAGTCGGGCATTGTTCAATTGTCATGTGAGGTTGGCTCAATAATATAGTCATACAGGAAAGATGCCTAGCAGGGGAAAGATATGCCACCTTTTCTTGCAGTAAAATAATCGCGACTGCATGAGGCACTCTCAAAGTGAGAGGGTGGAATAAGACTACTGAGGCCGAAGCCTGTATTGCCATTGCAGCTGCAACTACTGCTTGTACACAGTGGGGTAAGGACCGTGTCACTGGGTCTAGTTGTGATGAATAGTAAGCAATGGGGCATTGCTTATCCACATGCTGTTGTGTTAAAACTGATGTCATATAACCTTGCTTATAATCTACAGTTTGAAAAAAACATTTATGGTAGTTTGGTAATCCTAGAACTAATGAGGATGCTATTAACTGCTTCAGTTTGCAGAAAGCAGATTCTGCCTCTGGTGTCCATTGTAACAAATCCTGTGCTGCCATAGGCTTCTTATATATAAGGTCAGTTTATGGTGCAGATTCGAAAGCATAGTTTGGAATCCAGCTTCGGCAAAAATTAGTTGTACCCAGGAAGGACATAATTTCCTTCTTGGTAGTGGGTTTTGGTGCTTGCAAAATTGCTACTTTTCTGTCCTCATCTAATGTTCTACCTTCCTTGGATACTACATATCCCAGGTATTTAACTTGTTTTTTCCAAAGCTGCAGTTTACTTTTATTTACCTTATGTCCTTCAGCGGCTAAGAATCGTAATAGCGCTATGGTATCTCCTCTACAATCTTGCTGGGTGGGGGCTGCCAGCAAGATGTCATCAACATAAAGTAAAATCTGACTGCCTCTTGGTGGGGTTAATCCCCCCAAGTTGCCTGCCATTTCTTGTGAGAATATTGTTGGACTTTCACAACATCCCTGTGGTAGTCGCGTATATGTATACCTTTCCCCCTGAAATGTGAATGCAAACTAATACTGGCTATCAGGGTGTATCGGTATCGAAAATAATGCATTGCTGATGTCTACCACATAAAAATACTTCTGTTGAGGTTTTAAATCATTCAACAGGGTGTGTGGGTCTGGCACCATAGGTGCCCTTGGTATTACTGCATCATTTACAGCTTGTAAATCTTGGACCATACGCCATTCTCCATTTGCTTTTTTAACTGGAAATAAGGGTGTGTTACATGGTGAATTGGGAGATTCTACTAGTATCCCTCCTTTAAGTAAGGCTGCTATAATAGGCTTTATCCCTGCCTCTGCATCTTTTCTTAAGGGATACTGTCTTTTCTGTAGTCTAAATGCTGACTTTGGAGTGATGGTAACTGGTCCCGCTGTACGAATAAGTCCTACATCTGATTTTCCTGTTGACCAGAGAGTCTCTGGTATATTTTGTAAGGCATTCTCTTCCTCCTCTAATAGGAGTGCTAATCAGCTGTCCTTGCTAGACTGTAAGTGCACGGCTGGGTGGGTCTGAGTTATCCAATTCATCTTCTGTATTTGTATTCTCTGTTCTGACAGTTCTAATTCTGTCTGTTTCTCCCATCTCGTGACTTTTTCTCCTATGTCTGTCTGTCCATTCTATATTTTTGTTCTTGGTTAAGCTAACATATGGTAATCAATTAGATTTATAAAGTGTAAAGAACTCCTGGGGCAATGAACAGCTGGCTACACTGTTCCCTTCTGTGTCCCAGTACAGGTTACGTAATATCTATCTGTTTGCATGATTTTTAAACAATTCTCGCTCATATTCCTTATCAGGTCCTGGTGTGTTACAATAATACAGGGTACAGTGCAACAGGTGTTGCTTATCAATGTCAAGGGAGGGGAACTTGCTGATGGCTATATTCATTAATTCTTCGGTCACAGTCCCTGGACCAGTCGTAACCAAGTCCTGGCTGTACCAATAAAACATTTCACCCTCTGATTGCACTGCAAAGGTATCAATTTGTCACTGTGCTTCCATACCCTGCATGGTTGGGACTACTGCTATACCAAATAGTTGCATGAGGTCTCTGCCCAAGAGGTTTACTGGGCATTTTTCAGAAACAACAATTTTGCTTTTTTGAGTCAATCCTGAAACTGGATCAGTTATTGCAATGTTTCGGGAGTGGGGCTCCCGATACAGCTGTCCATTAGCTGCTTTTACCAGTATGTAATCAGGTGACTCCATGTTTTCTGGCAGTTTGGAGGGATGTATCAGGGTTCGTGATGCCCCTGAGTCACACAAGAATTTTACTTCCCTCCCTTCTACCAAGAGTGTAACTTCTGGTTTCGTGTCTGCTAAATAGAGCTCCAAGCTCAATAAAGCTAGGTCTAATATTTCATTTTCTTCACTGTCACAAATTTCTTGCACTTCCTCTATCTCTTCTGTCACATCCTCTACTCCCTCTATCACATTCTCATTTGTCCTTTCTTCGCTATCCCCTTCTAGTGATTCCTGACTACCATATAGTCAGTCCTCACCCTCCTTGTCTTCCATGGTTGCCTTCTTGTTTTTCCTGCAATCCTTTGCCAAGTGTCCCTTTTTACCGCATTTAAAACATTCACTCCTTTTGTTTCACCCTTCAAAGTCCTCTGATCGTTGATCAGATTGTTTGTTTCCCTGTGCATTTTTCTTGCCCTTTTTCCCGGACTGTACTACATAAACGTCTGCTCCATCTTCTACAGAAAATACTTGAGCTTTCTTTTTCTTTTTGCTATAAAATGCCTTTCGGAATGCCTAGCATATTCAAGTAATGACTGTAACCTGCTTGTACGATGGTCTACCATATGTTTTGTAATAAAACTGCTTATAGGTGCAATACTGCCCTTTAAAAATGCATTCTTTAACTGCTGTTCATATGGGGAATCTTGTGTTTGATCTTCAGGAACCTGCATTCCACAGTGGTTATTAAAACATTCTAATAGTCTGGCATAAAAACGATCAATAGTTTCACCTTCTTGTTGGATGTATTGATTAATGCAAGTCCAGTCTGCCCTAGGCTTCCATTTTTCAGAGATGCGGTCTGTAAGACCTTTTACTCTGTTGTCTAATTCTGCGCTGCTATGTGGGAGAGGTCTTTGTGCAGCGTCACGGGGATTCCATTTGCCACTAATCATATGCCAATCTGGCCCCACAATTTGTCTAACTACTTTTTCTACTTCTTCTCCATTTAAGTTATAATTCAGCCTCATTCCTTGTAAGTCTTCAGAGAATTTTCTAAAATTAACTTTTGGATGGGGAATTCCCTCAGTGGCTTTCCGGATATCCTCCGGAGTCCAAGGTCTATACACTAAAATAGTTGGGTCCTGATTGTCTTGTCCTGCCTGAGGATTAGGTACTTCTATAAGTGGGCATATTTCTTCTTCACTCATAGATCGTGAATTCTTAACCATTTGATATAACTCGATACCTTCATTTGAGTTACCTGCCCTTGTTCGAGACCTGGTCCCGATGGGATCTCTAATATACGGTTTTATTTTCATAATGCCTCTTTCTTCAGTGACCACAGGATATCGTGGGCGTGGACTAACCTGTTCACTTGCTTCATATTCTGGTAAGGGAGGCGGAGGTGCTGATGCTATTACTAAGTTATTGTCCTCCTTATCTAAAAACATTGCTTTTGAATTTTTGTTTTTTTGTTCCCTACGGTTTACTTCCTCAATCCACCTGTGTGCCTGAGGAATTCCTAATTTACGTTGCTTTTTTACCCGACCTTTGGAATCGGTTTTGAGCTGTTTGACAAGTTTGATAAGTGAGGATTTTTCTAATTTTCTGTAGAATTCATATTTATTAACCCATTTTGAATAATATTTAATATTGTTGGCATGCTGCGACTGCATGTATTTTGCGTCTTCTGTTAACGGTGGATTTTGGGGTCTTTTTGTGCAATTATTACCCATTTTGTTTTACCCTTTTATCGTTACGTAACTTCTCTTATTTTTAACGTGGTACCACGGATTTTGTTATAGTCTCTTCAGAATGACTGCCTACTTATTCTGTTTCTCCTGATCTATGACAAGACAGTAATCTTTTCTGTCCCTGACTTGTAAGCAAAAATACAGTCTTGACAGAAACAATACAAATCTAGTCCCTGATCTAAGACAGAAAACAGGGAAAAGTAGATTCACCTTACCTGAGCCTACGTGATTGATCACCTGATTCGCGGAGACCCATCCTTCAGTCGCAGATCAGAAAGTGGCTGGCCTCTTTTGAATGACAATTCAGTCGGAGGGCTTTTCAAAAAAGAACAACTGATTTGGTTTCTTCCCCGTACGGTTTCAACCACCTGGCCCATCTGATCCGAGGTGAAGAGAGGGTTCCGGTCCGAAGGACCAATCTGTCAAAGGAAAAAAACTTCAAAGACCAATTCACGTAAGGTTCAAGCAAGGCACCCTTTATTAACTTGCAGCAAGGAGACAAACCATGCTGGCAGAATGGTTTGTCTAAACATTAATAATTAGTATGGCATTTTTATACAGTTCTTTCCATGTCACACAGAAATGTTACTTCTATTGCTGACATAGTCAGACACAGCTTTCTGTATTGTTCTACAGAAAATGTTACTAGACTAATTGCTGACCAGTTGAGAATAACTGCTGATTTACAAAACATTTGAGAAAAACAACCTGGCCTTGGGGCTTATTTTAGCCCACCACAAATTTTCAATTCTTCAATTGTGCAGTTCTAATATATGTGTTACATTTTGCCTAGATTCAAGGTACATTTCTAGCTTAGGTACAAGTAATGCTGACTACGGTTTATACTTTCAAGCATCCATTGTGTTCCTTATCAAAGCTTCTAGCAGCTGTGTACTTTCTCATGACATAAGCAGAAAATCAATAACTCTTTGTTAAGTCTCATGACACTAGTAGAAATGAATTACTTCTTATTTGCTGACATTAGCAGAAAATAGAATGCTTCTTGTTAAGTTTCTAATAGCTGTGCAGATTCATGCAGTGTGAACAGAATAAATGTATTAATCCTTTTAAACCTCTAATGCACTAAGCATGCATATTACTAATACATATTTTTCTAACATACACACACACACACACACACACACACACACACACACACACACACACACACACACACCTGGAAAAGGCTGGCACAGGTTTACTACCTATGCCCCCTTCTGCCCAGACTATGAGGTAGTTACCACCACCACCAAACACTCCTGCCAGCTTCCTTAAGGCCCTTACAAGGGTACCCAATATACTGAGTGAAATTAATATTAATACAAATGGTAGTTTGACCAAGAGCAAGGCTATTAGGAGTGACCTACACAGTGTCACCAAATAAATATGGAAATACTCTCAAAACGTAAATATCTCTACAAAGATCAGCCACAATGAAAGGTTTAATAATAATAAAAGAACAAGATGATACTAAGTATTTGAAATATTTGGACCTGAAAAAATGAGTTCCAAAATATGGAGACTGAATGGCTGAAAAAAATGAACTTGCATATACTAAGTCTGAGATGGCCATATCTCAGAATATTCTCTTTTTTCTGAGGTATGGCAATGTCACAGTTAGTATATATAAGTTCTGGAGGGGCTTGACCCTCTCTATTGAGGGTGTAGGAGGGTTGCCTTGCCATGCAAAAAAGAAGTTTAAATTAAAAGAGTGGTGTTCAAGATTCACTCTTCTGCATTTTCAAACTTTTTCCTATGTGTCGTTACTCAACATTTTGCGTGGCTAATAACTGATGCCAGAGCCACAGTTTAAAACTCAATGCCAAAAAATACATAATAGTATCCTTTGGGAAGATGGCTACCATTGGAAACTACCAGATTGATTATACACCCCTAAAACTAGACCCAGAGGTAAGATATTTGGGAATGCATTTAGACAGTAACTCGGTCTTTGACCATGATGTGTCTGTGGTAGTAAGGAACACATTCTATGTTGTGAATCTTATAAGCAAGCATATGGCATTTAGTTCCAAGGATGTCATTGTTCCAGTGTACTCAACTCTTATCAGAGCAATCATTGAGTACAACACCCCCCTTCTGTATATATTTACCCAGGTATATGCAGCAACCAGACCATCCACAGAGGTTTCTCACAAAAAGAATACAGGGCATAATTAACATAGTGAGTAAACCACCTCAAAATCCTATCCTATCCTCACAATGGGTTTTCTACAAACTGCTGAGAAGCAATTTATGCCTGGCCTACAGTGCATCCCCCAATAACTCTTTTATGGACCTGTTGCATTTCCACAAAACAAATACCATCAGAATAATCTGAACTGAGGACCTAAACCTCATCTGTAACTTAAGTAGAACATGTTGGTGTGTGGTGAGGTGCATATGTGATCTTTTTTATGGGTAGTCTGTGCCAGAGAAAGTATATCCTTTGATAAATGGCTTCCCATCAATGAGAAACAAAGTTCTTCCCTAATCCAATTCAAGCATGAATTGGACAAAGGGGTGGGGAATTGTATATTTTCCCTGGTTTGGCACCTATATCACTAGTAGGCAGAGGAAGCCTGTAAGCGTAAGAAAACCCATACCAAAGTCTACATATACCCTTTAAAATAAGCCTAGGCTATTTAAACTCATCAGTTACATTTGGCAGGCATGGCTAGGCTTAAAAAGGCTCCCGTGGGTCATTATATAAGTAATCACTTATGAACCCATGTGAGGGAGTGCATTCCAGAGAAGGGAAGGGGCTGTGTGACACATCTATCTCTTTTCTTATTGTTATTTATTTGCATGAGTATATTTAGATTTCTGATCCTGGTTTGTAGGTGGACTGTCTGATTTTTTGAAGTATAAGAGTTCTTGGATAACTGGATTTTTTATAGGCATGTAAGCAAACACAGGTCTCCCCTAAGGAATGTATTGGACGCTAAGTAAAGGTATAAAGCCTCCAGTATGTCTGTACCATAGGTCTTTTAGGCCCCTGATCTTTTTAGTTACAAACCTCTGTTGTCTTTCCAGTTGATTGATATGCTTAGCAAGGTACATACCAAAAGGAGCATTGTACTCACTAATGGCTGTAATCAAATAGGAGTACAAGGAGGTGAGGACTTATTTTGATCTGGATGAAATACATTTTGCTATAAGCCATGCAAAGTAACATTATTTCCTAAGCACCATTGCAATTTGATGGTCAAATGTCAGAGAACTATCCACCCATGTGCCCAGATCACTCATGAACTTTTCATTTTGAAGTGATGTATTATTTATGCTATAGACTGGCCACTTCCAAAATGTCTTTCTGAGCACTTCAGCTGTGTCAGCTGAACTGGAATTTATCTTTAACCCATAAATCTACATTTCTGTCATAACCATTTCTTCAAATTCTGTACATTTGCACAATCTATTGCATGCAAATTTTTACAAGCATCATTTGTATGCACTACCGTACATTCTGTAGCATTTCTATTTTTTTCATAAAATCTTGTTAGTGAAGTGTAAAACAACATATAACTCTGATGACATGTCCATAACTAGTATGGAGCTGTTACACTTAGAATTGTTAACTGCTGTAATCTTTGACCCTTTAAATCCTAACAAAACTGAATTTGTGTCCTCTAGTGTAGGTACATTTTTAACTGAAATTTATTTGTCTCTTTTAATTAGTACATTATTCCATAATTTCTTTTCTGCAGACAATGAAATGTTGTAATTTCTTTCAACTTTGAATAATGACAGGTAAAAATAATCAGGATTGGTGCTGGACTGCCATGGCCTTTATAGATAAACTGAATTTTCTTTATAGCACTAGCAACAACACTGACGAGCTATGGTATGCACTTCTTCTTTATTTTGATTTGAAATATTACTAATAGCATTGACTTGAGGTAAGGTATGCATTTTTTTATTTACTTTGTCCTGAAATCTGTATAGCATTTATGCTGGTGTTTACTTTATCAGCTTGATCCCTCTTATTCTCCCTCATTGCCATATTTATACTTGCTTCTGAAAACAAGAAACTAGAATTTATTGCATTATGAACATCCATATTTAAAATGACATGAACTTGAGACATAGCAAATATTTTCTATTTGGTCTGGACATCTGCATGTTACTTTCACTGACTGTGTTTAGAACTGTATTTACAACACTGCTACTTAACTGTGTATTTTTAATTACATGTGTGATGCCATACCTCTGGGCAAGTAATCAAGGAGCCTCAATCCTCAACACTGTCACTGTGGGGAACTTTCACTGGGAGGATAACAGGTATACGCAAGGTATCTCCAGATACAGCTCTCTGCATCAAGTACAATCAAGCACAATTTCCTTTAAGCACACAGGGAATGAAGTCAAATCTGGGGGCTGGTTCCTCTCTGTTTCTCCAGAACACAAATAAAACTCCCCACTGGCACAGCTATAGGGTTGAGAGCTTAGCCAGTGTTCCAAGTCAAGTCTTCCAACACTCTTTCTGTCCAGCCAGTGCTTTGTGTCCCTGTCCAAGTAGCTGACACACACACTCTGAGATTTGAATTTCAAACACACACACACACACACACACACACACACACACACACACACACACACACACCTAGGAAAGGCTGACACAGGTTTACTAGATATGTCCCCTTCTACCCAAACAATAAGATAGTTACCACCACCCCCAGACACTCCTGCCAGCTACCTTAAGGCCCTCACAAGGGTACCCAATATACTGAGTTAAATTATTGTTAATACGAATGGTAGTTTGACCAAGAGCAAGGCTGTTAGAAGTGGCCTACACAGTGTCACCAAATAAATATGCAAATACTCTCAAAACTTAAATATCTCTACAAAGATCAGCCACAATGAAAGGCTTAACTATATTTAATAATAAATAATAAAAGAACAAGGCAATACTAAATATTTATTCACAGTTACATCAGAGTTCAAAATCATAGGAAATATGTAAAATAACATTGAAGGACAAACAGACAAATAAAGAAAAGCAATATATAAACTAAGCTTCACTATATGCCTGACTGAATCTAAGAGAATTACTATTCCATACTTAATAGAGCAAGGCAAATGATGTGGTGGATGGTCCTTCTTGTTGTCAGGACCAAGACAGAATACTCTGTCTCAATAAGACACTTTTCAAAATGTCATCTAAAATATTACTTCTGGGATAGCTTGCAGAATGACATCACGTCTGGTCATCTGATTTCTGGTTTCATTTCAGGCCCCCATTGCTGGAAGCTGGGAGGATTTAGCACCTACCTGTAAAATACACACAAGGGCATTTTCTCAGGTCTGTGGCAGGTGCTGGAAGTCATAAAACAATTTCATACCTCTGCCTTTCTAGGGTAGTAATTAGTTCACCCCAAAGACAATGCAGAATGCTTCTTAGTACAGACTTTGTGTTTCTGGCTGCATTGAAACCTGTGAGATAGCATCTTTATGGCCTAGCCCATAAAGTGATCCAATCTCACATATATTCCAAAGTTTGCTAGACTGAGGTTAGCCTCCTGTCTGAGAGTTTCCTCTGTTATACCATATACATTTAAACAGTTACAATAGTGCCTGTACATTTCTGTTCTCTCCAGTAGGGCACACTGTTGATACTTTTTAAAGACAAGCACTTTACAAATACATTTTAACACAAACCTCTGTACAAATCAGTTTGATATACTCATGACATACAGTTCTAATACATTTCTAACACAAGCATCTTGTATAAATCAGTTTGATATTCACAAATGACACATAATTATTTACAGAATTCCAGCTAGCTGTGCTAGCACAAGTCATATATCCACTGCCCTACTTCTCCCTCGCATAGCTGGCAGCATCTCCTATTGTCACCCCCCCCCCCCCGAAGCCTCAAGCTAGTTTTTCAAGTGTCCCTAGAGAAACATTGTTTGAGAATTATGAGCCTATCTGGGAATACATTACCCCATGTCCTGTCTTGAGATTCTATCTCCCTTTGCATTGCTGACCCCATTACAGTGTTGCACTGTCATACAATATGCCTGCAGCCCTAGGCTCCACCATAGTAGCTTCTGATTTTGCTGGCTGGCTCCCTGTAGCCATAGATACCCCCAGACTCCTCCTGCCTCCTGCTGCAAATACTCAGCACAAGTGCCTCCCTATCATGGTTAGGTTTCATCATGTTAGCATTGTACAGTTTGTGTCCCTGCCTCCTACCTAACAGTTCTACTATGTAGTTAACATCACTGACCTTCCTTGCCACCTTGAAGGGTCCCTCCCAAGCTATCTGCAGCTTACTGCATGTGACAGGAGTGAGAACCATAACCTGCTACCCCACAGCATACTCTCTAGCTCGAGCATTCCTGTCATACCAGACCTTGTTCTGCTGCTGGGCTTCTGCCAGTTTCTCCTGGGTCAAGCCCATGAGTTCCCCGAGCCTTGTCCCGAGGTTTAGGACATATACCATAACAGATGCCTTGTGGGATTCACACTCACCCCCCTACTCATTGTGAATCAAATGTAGAGGTCCCCTCACCCTATGCCCATATAGCAACTCAAAAGGTGAAAAATGTGGATTCTTGGGGTACCTCTCTGTATGCAAACAGCAGATGGGGCAAATATTTGTCCCACTGTCTGTTAAACTGGTTTGCAAATGCCCGTAGCATGGTCTTTAGTGTAGAGTTTACCCTCTCTGCAAGACAATTAGTCTGTGGATGGTAGGGGAAGGGGTGGTCTTTATGTGCTTCACCCCACAGTGTGTCCACAGACAAGGCAGCAGGTCTGACATGCAATTGGCACCTCTGTCAGTCAGTATTTCTTTTGGGAAATCTACCCTGCTGAAAATTGCTAACAAAGCATTTGCCACCTTTTTCTGCTTCAGTGGAGGACAGGGCCACCACTTCAGGGTATCTAGTAGCATAATCTACTACCACTGGGATATACTTCTTCCCTGTCAAACTTGGAATACTCAGAGCCCCCACAATATCCATAACTACCCTCTGAAATGGCTTCTCTATCACAGGTAAAGGCACCAAAGGAGCTATGACCTTGTCTCCTGCCTTGCCTACTTTTTGGCACTGCTCACAAGTTCTGCAGTACCTTGTTACATCCCTTGCAATCCCAGGCCAATAAAAGTTCTGCATAATATGTCTCTTGGTATGCTTTATGCCCATATGACCTGCAAAGGGAATGTCATGGGCTATGGCTAGAAGTGCCAGATAGTAGGCTCTGGGCACTACCAACTGCTGTATTCTCTCACCCTCTAGCCCTCCCTCAGGGGTCCATTCTCTATACAGTAGCCTTTTGTTCCAGTATATGGAATTGCATTTTCCTTGAAAATCAGGCACCTTCCTAGCTACCTCCCTCAAGCCTTGTAATATAGGGTCTGAGAGTTGATCCTGTCTCAACTCTGTCTTTGTAACCCTTCCCAGCTCCCTTTCCACAGGAAGTCTGGTATCGTCTGACAGCAGTGTCTCACTATCAGCCTGGGTACTACTACTCACCTCTGCCCCTGCAGTCACTCCATCCAAGGGAGCATCAGTACCCACCAGCAGCTGTGGTGCATCTTCAGTCTCACTGCTACAGGGTAGCTCCCTCCCTGAAGTAGCCACCTCACCAGTCCTGGCTTCAAGTGTGCAGTCTGTCTGGGTCCCCACAGGCTATCAGACTCATATCCTGTCTCCAAGAATGACTACATGTCACTGCATGCACACAAAGTACTGCATTATCAAAATCAATTCATATCAGGACATCTGCAAGGATATCCTCAAACACACCTACTTGCTTTTATTTATTTTTTTTAATATTTGTTGACCGGGAAAGTCCGACTAGGTTCCACAGGGCCTGTTTTCAGATGACGCCCAGGAAGAAATGCTCCAGATGCATGTCTTTGGAAAGTGGGAGGAAACCGGAGTAACTGGAGGAAACCCACGCAAAAACAAGGAGAACATGCAAACTCTGCACAGAAGGCACCCCAGCCAAGAATCAAACCAGAGAACCTCTTGCTGTGAGGCAACAATGTTAACCGCTGCACCACTGCTTGCTTCCTTTTCGACCCTCCCAGTCAAGGTGAACCCTAGCCAAAGGTATTTTAGAATGGGGTCCCTCCTAAAGCTCTGTCTGGAGTAGACTACCCAAGCAAGTAGTGCTCCTCTTTAACCATTGCAGGCTTCACAATGGTTAGGTTAGAGGCTGCGTCTCTCTTACCAGTAGCCTGTTTCCCATCTACTAAGATAGGTTATAACCTCTTGTGGTAGTTTGGTAACCCTATTGTCTCCAGACAACTTACCACAGGCATTCTCTTATTCCCACTTGCTGGGTCCCCTACATTTTGTTCCCTTCCTTGCCTCTGTCGACATCTATATGATACATGGCCCCATTGGTTATATTTAAAACATTTAACCTCTGATCCTGGCCATGTACCTGAACTAGTGGCTTCCCCTGTTGCTGGTGGACATTGTTGGGGTGGCTTAGCCTGCCCACCATGGGTTCCCTTAGATCCATGTGCAGCACTGGTTATCCCTTTTTTGTGCAGTGATGCCCTGCTTGCTAAGTAGAGATCCCCCTTTTCCCCAGCTCATCTGTAGAGTTGCATTCTCTGTCTGATAACCAGATTCTCATGTCCTCAGGCAAAGTGCTAAGAGCTTGTTCCCTAACCAAAAGGTTTGATAGCTCTTCAAAGGTGGTGACCTGACACCCACCCACTCACGCACCTATGAAAACAAGTGCTTAATTCAGCAATATAATCACACACTTTCATCTGCTTTGCGTCTATGCTCAAAAAACTTTTCTAACTTAAAGCACTCTAATAAACATTTCTTTACTTTATTATAGTTTAAACAATCAATATCAGACAATTTAGAAACAAAATTTACAGCTCTACCCATGGAGTAATGGGGTCAGGAACTGTACCCAGACTCCTTGGTCAACATTATACTGTTTGCATACTCTTTCAAATACATGACTCAAACTATCAAAATTATTACCTTTTTGGTATTGAGGAAGATGTTTACTGACCTTTATTGCTTCTGGGGTATGATTGTTCCTTTCCCCATTACCTCCATGACCCTGGTGAACAGTCAGCATTTCCTTTTCATGTTGCTTCTGTCTCTCATTTTCTTCAGCTTCCAAACACTGTAGTTTCTCATTTTCTTCAGCACCCAAATGCCCCATTCTCCCCGCTGATTCTGCTATGACCTCTAAATGCCACAGTCTCTCTGCTGATTTTAATTCCAAATGTTTGGACTCCAGTTCAAGTCTCTTTAACTCCAGATGGATTTTTACTTCCTCTGAGGAAAAGTTGAACTGTACTGTTTCTGAAAGCTGTACATCCCCAATGCCAGTCTGGTTGTCTTTCTTGTTTCTGGTCTGTGATGCAGCTGTGATTAAGGCTGCAATCATTCTCCCGTTAGTCAGGTTGGCATGCACCAGTCCTCTGGCTTGGCACATCTCTGCCAACTGACTTCTTGTCAGCTTGCCATAATCCACCGCTGACATCCTTGCCTGCTCTCCCTGACTAACTAAGGTAAGAAAAAAATAAATAAAACTATTGTGATATGAAACTCTGAATGTCCACCATGTGGCTGCTTGAGAGTATAAACACCTTCTTTAGTGACAACTACTTACAGGCTACAGAAGTTCAATATCCACACCACTGTTACCAATATGTGATCTGGCGATCCCACCACTGCCAGCAATATGGGATGCCCCATCTCTGGGCCAGTAATCAAGGAGCCTCAGTCATCACCACTGGCATCTGTGGGCAACATTCACTGGGAGGATAACAGGTACATGCACAGTATCTCCAGATGCAGCTCTCTGCATCAACCACAATCAAGCACCATTTTCCCTTAAGCACACACAGGGAATGCAGTCAATCTGGGGGCTGGGTCCTCTCTCTTTCCCCAGATCCTCAATAAGACTACCCACTGGCAGAGCTATAGAGTTGAGTCCTTAGCCAGGGTTCCTCTCTGTGTCTAACCAGTGCTTTGTGTCCCTGCCCAAGTAGCTGACTCACACACACACACACACACACACACACACACACACACACACACACACACTTACTTTGAGATTTGATTTGCACACACACACACACACACACACACACACACACACACACACACACACCTGGGAAAGGCTGGCACAGGTTTACTACCTATGCCCCCTTCTGCCCAGACTATGAGGTAGTTATCACCACCACCAAGCACTCCTGCCAGCTTCCTTAAGGCCCTTACAAGGGTACCCAATATACTGAGTGAAATTAATATTAATACAAATGGTAGTTAGAACAAGAGCAAGGCTATTAGGAGTGATGTACACAGTGTCACCAAATAAATATGGAAATACTCTCAAAATTTAAATATCTCTACAAAGATCAGTCACAATGAAAGGTTTAATAATAAATAATAAAAGAACAAGATGATACTAAATATTTGGACCTGAAAGAATGAGTTCCAAAATATGGAGACTGGCTGAAAAAAATGAACTTGCATATACTAAGTCTGAGATGGCCATTTCTCAGAATATTCTCTTTTCTGAGGTATGGCAATGTCAGAGTTAGTATATATAAGTTCTGGAGGTTCTTGCCCCTCTCTATTGAGAGTGCAGGGGGGTTGCCTTGCCATGCAAAAAAGAAGTTTAAATTAAAAGTGTGGTGTTCAAGATTCACTCTTCTGCATTTTCAAACATTTTCCTATGTGTCGTTACTCAACATTTTGCGTGGCTAATAACTGATGCCAGAGCCACAGTCTAAAACTTAATGCCAAAAAATACATAATAGTATCCTTTGGGAAGATGGCTACTCATGGTAACTACCAGATTGATTATACACCCCTAAAACTAGACCCAGAGGTAAGATATTTGGGAATGCATGTAGACAGTAACTCGGTCTTTGACCATGATGTGTCTGTGGTAGTAAGGAATTCATTCTATGTTGTGAATCTTATAAGCAAGCATTTGGCATCTAGTTCCAAGGATGTCATTGTTCTAGTGTACTCAACTCTTATCAGAGAAATCATTGAGCACAACACCCCCTTCTGTATATACTTACTCAGGCATATGCAGCAACCAGACCATCCACAGAGGTTTCTCACAAAAAGAGTACAGGGCATAAGTAACGTAGTGAGTAAACCACCTCAAAATCCTATCCTCACAATTGGTTTTCTACAAACTGCTGAGAAGCAATTTATGCCTGGCCTACAGTGCATCCCCCAATAACTCTTTTATGGACCTGCTGCATATCCACAAAACAAATACCATCAGAATAATATGAACTGAGGACCTAAACCTCATCTGTAACTTAAATAGAACATGTTGGTGTGTGGTGAGTTGCATATGTGATCTTTTTTATGGAAAGCCTGTGCCAGAGAAAGGATATCCTTTGATAAATGGCTTCCCATCAATGAGAAACAAAGTTCTTCCTAAATCCAATTCAAGCATGAATAGGACCAAGGGGTGGGGAATTGTACATTTTCCCTGGTTTGGCACCTATATCACTAGTAGGCAGAGGAAGCCTGTAAGCGTTAGAAAACCCATACCAAAGTCTACATATACCCTTTAAAATAACCCTAGGCTATTTAAACTTATCGGTTACATTTGGCAGGCATGGCTAGGCTTAAAAAGGCTCCTGTGGGTCATTATATAAGTAATCACTTATGAACCCATGTGAGGGAGTGCATTCCAGAGAAGGGAAGGGGCTGTGTGACACATCTATCTCTTTTCTTATTGTTATTTATTTGCATGAGTAGATTTAGATTTCTGATCCTGGTTTTTAGGTGGACTGTCTGATTTTTTGAAGTATAAGAGTTCTTGGATAACTGATTTTTATAGGCATGAAAGCAAACACAGATCTCCCCTAAGGAATTTATTAGACACTAAGTAAAGGTATAAAGCCTCCAGTATGTCTGTACCATAGGTCTTTTAGGCCCCTGATATTTTTAGTTACAAACCTGTGTTGTCTTTCCAGTTGATTGCTTAGGAAGATACATCCCAAAGGGAGCATTGTACTCACTAATGGCTGTAATCAAATAGGAGTACAAGGAGGTGAGGACTTATTTTGATCTGGAAGAAATACATTTTGCTATAAGCCATGCAAGGTAAAATGATGTCCTAAGCACCATTGCAATATGATGGTCAAATGTCAGAGAACTATCCACCCATGTGCCCAGGTCACTCATGAACTTTTCATTTTGAAGTGATGTATTATTTATGCTATAGACTGGCCACTTCCAAAATGTCTTTCTGAGCACTTCAGCTGTGTCAGCTGAACTGGAATTTATCTTTAACCCATAAATCTACGTTTCTGTCATAACCATTTCTTCAAATTCTGTACATTTGCACAATCTATTGCATGCAAATTTTTACAAGCATCATCTGTATGCACTACTGTATATTCTGTAGCATTTCTATTTTTTCATAAAATCTTGTTAGTGAAGTTTAAAACAACATATAACTCTGATGACATGTCCATAACTAGTATGGAGCTGTTACACTTAGAACTGTTAACTGCCGTAATCTTTGACCCTTTAAATCCTAACAAAACTGAATTTGTGTCCTCTAGTGTAGGTACATTTTTAACTGAAATTGATTTGTTTGTATTAATCAGTACATTATTCCATAATTTCTTTTCTGCAGACAATGAAATGTTGTCATTTCTTTCAACTTTGAATAATGACAGGTAAAAATAATCAGGATTGGTGCTGGACTGCCATGGCCTTTATAGATAAATTGAATTTTCTTTATAGCACTAGCAACAACACTGATGAGCTATGGTATGCACTTCTTTATTTTGCTCTGAAATATTACTAATAGCATTGACTTGAGGTAAGGTATGCATTTTTTTATTTACTTTGCCCTGAACTCTGTATAGCATTTATGCTGGTGTTTACTTTATCAGCTTGATCAAAGCCTGCACTCTGATCCCTCTTATTCTCCCTCATTGCAATATTTATACTGGCTTCTGAAAGGAAACTAGAATTTATTGCATTCTGATCATCCGTATTAAATGAACTTGAGACATAGCAAATGTTTTCTATTTGGTCTGGACATCTGCATGTTAATTTCACTGACTGTGTTTAAAACTGTATTTACAGCACTGCTACTTAACTTTGTACTTTGAATTACATGTGTGATGCCATACCTCTGGGCTAGTAATCAAGGAGCCTCAATCCTCAACACTGGCACTGTGGGGAACGTTCACTGGGAGGATAACAGGTATACACACTGTATCTCCAGATACAGCTCTCTGCATCAAGTACAATCAAATACAATTTCCCTTAAGCACACAGGGAATTAAGTCAGTCTGGGGGTTGGTTCCTCTCTGTTTCTCCAGAACCCCAATAAAACTCCCCACTGGCACATCTATAGGGTTGAGTGCTTAGCCAGGGTTCCAAACCAAGTCTTCCAACACTCTCTCTGTCCAGCCAGTGCTTTGTGTCCCTGTCCAAGTAGCTGACACACACACTCTTTGAGATTTGATTTGCCAAACACACACACACACACACACACACACACACACACACACACACACACACACACACACACACACCTAGGAAAGGCTGACACAGGTTTACTAGCTATGCCCCCTTCTGCCCAGGCAATAAGATAGTTACCACCCGCCCCGGACACTCCTGCCAGCTACCTTAAGGCCCTCACAAGGGTACCCAATATATTGAGAGAAATTAATGTTAATACAAATGGTAGTTTGGCCAAGAGCAAGGCTATTAAAAGTGGCCTACACAGTGTCACCAAATAAATATGCAAATACTCTCAAAACTTAAATATCTCTACAAAGATCAGCCACAATGAAAGGCTTAAATGTATTTAATAATAAATAATAAAAGAACAAGGCAATACTAAATATCTATTCACAGTTACATCAGAGTTCAAAATCATAGGAAATATTTAAAATAACATTGAAGGACAAACAGACAGATAAAGAAAAGCAATATCTAAACTAAGCTTCACTATATGCCTGACTAAATCTAATAGAATTACTATTCCATTCTTCCTTAATAGAGCAAGGGAAATGATGTAGTGACTGGTCCTTCTTGTTGTCAGGACCAAGACACAATACTCTCACTAAGACACTTCTCAAAATGTCATCTAAAATATTACTTCTGGAATTGCTTGCAGAATGACATCATGTCTGGTCATCTGACTTCTGGTTTCCATTCAAACCCCCATTGCTGGAAGCTGGCAGGATTTAGCACCGAGCTGTAAAAATACACACACAGGGGCTTTTGCTCAGATCTGTGGCAGGTGCTTGAAGTCATAAAACAATTTCATACCTCTACCTTTCCAGGGTAGTAATTAGTTCACCTCAAAGACAATGCAGAATGCTTCCTAGTACAGACTTTGTGTCTCTGGCTGAATTGAAACCTGTGAGATAGCATCTTTATGGCCTAGCCCATAAAGTGATCCAATTTCAGATATATTCCAAAGTTTGCTAGACTGAGGTTAGCCTCCTGAGTGTTTCCTCTGTTATACCATATACATTTAAACAGTTACAGTAGTGCATGTACATTTCTTTTCTCTCCAGTAGGGCACACTGTTGATACTTTTTAAACACAAGCACTTTACAAATACATTTTCAACACAAACATCTGTACAAATCAGTTTGATATACTCATGACATACAGTTCTAATACATTTCTAACACGAGCATCTTGTATAAATCAGTTTGATATTCACAAATGACACATAATTATTTACAGAATCCAGCTAGCTGTGCTGGCACAAGTCATACATCCACTGCCCTACTTCTCCCTGACATAGCTGGCAGTATCTCCTATTGTCACCCCTCTCGAAAACTCAAGCTAGTTTTTCAAGTGTCCCTTGAGAAACATTGCTTGAGAAGAATGAGGCTATCTGGGAATACATTACCCCATGTCCTGTCTTGAGATTCTATCTCCCTTTGCATTGCTGACCCCATTACAGTGTAACACTGTCATATCATATGCCTGCAGCCCTAGGCTCCACCATAGTAGCTTTTGATTTTGCTGATTGGCTCCCTGAACCCATAGATACCCTCAGACTCCTCCTGCCTCCTGCTGCAAATACTCAGCACAAGGGCCTCCCTATCATGGTTAGGTTTCATCATGTTAGCATTATACAGTTTGTGACCCTGCCTCCTACCTAGCAGTTCTACCATGTAGTTAACATCACTGACCTTCCTTACCACCTTGAAGGGTCCCTCCCAAGCTGTCTGCAGCTTACTGCATGTGACAGGAGTGAGAACCATAACCTGCTACCCCACAGCATACGCTCTAGCTCGAGCACTCCTGTCACACCAGACCTTTTTCTGCTGCTGGGCTTCTGCCAGTTTCTCCTGGGTCAAGCCCATGAGTTCCCCGAGCCTTATCCTTAGGTTGCCCGTAGCATGGTCTTTAGTGTAGAGTTTACCCTCTCCTCAAGACAATTAGTCTGTGGATGGTAGGGGAGGGGGTGGTCTTTAGGTGCTTCACCCCACAGTGCTTCCACAGACAAGGCAGCAGGTCTGACATGAAATTGGCATCTCTGTCAGTCAGTATTTCTTTTGGGAAATCTACCCTGCTGAAAATCACTAACAAAGCATTTGCCACCTTGTTCTGCTCCAGTGGAGGACAGGGCCACCACTTCAGGCTATCTGGTATCATAATCTACTACCACTGGGATATACGTCTTCCCTGTGGAACTTGGAATACTCAGAGGCCCCACAATATCCATAGCTACCCTCTGAAATGGCTTCTCTATCACAGGTAAAGGCACCAAAGAAGCTATGACCTTATCTCCTGCCTTGTCTACTTTTTGGCACTGCTCACAAGTTCTGCAGTACCTTGTTACATCCCTTGCAATCCCAGGCCAATAAAAATTCTGCATAATTTGTCTCTTGGTACGCTTTATGCCCATATGACCTGCAAAGGGAATGTCATGGGCTATGGCTAGAAGTGCCAGATAGTAGGCTCTGGGCACTACCAACTGCTGTATTCTCTCACCCTCTTGCCCTCCCTCAGGGGTCCATACTCTATACATTAGCCTTTTGTTCCAATATACGGAATCACATTTTCCTTGAAAATCAGGCACCTTCCAAGCTACCTCCATCAAGCCTTGTAATATAGGGTCTGACAGCTGAGCCTGTCTCAACTCAGCCTTTGTATCCCTTCCCAGCTCCCCTTCCGCAGGAAGTCTGGTATCCTCTGACAGCAGTGCCTCACTATCAGCCTAGGTACTACTACTCACCTCTGCCCCTGCAGTCACTCTGTCCAAGGGAGCATCAGTACCCACCAGCAGCTGTGGTGCACTTTCAGTCTCATTGCTACAGGGTATCTCCCTCCCTGAAGTTGCCACCTCACCAGTCCTGGCTTCATGTGTGCTGTCTGTGTGGTTCCCCCCAGGCTACCAGACCCACATCCTGTCTCCAAGCCTGACTGCATGTCACTGCATGCACACAAGGTACTGCATTATCTAAATCAATCCATATCAGGACTTCTGCAAGGATATCCTCAAACACACCTACTTGCTTGCTTCCTTTTCCACCCTCCCAGCCAAGGTGAACCCTAGCCAAAGGTATTTTGGAATGGGGTCCCTCCTAAAGCTCTGACTGGAGTAGACTACCCAAGCAATTAGTGCTCCTCTTTAACCATTGCAGGCTTCACAATCGTTAGGTTAGAGGCTGTGTCTCTCTTACCAGTGGTCTGTTTCCCATTTACTAAGATAGGTTGTAACCTGTTGTGGTAGTTTTGTAACCCTATTGTCTCCAGACAACGTACCACAGGCATTCTCTTATTCCCACTTGCTGGGTCCTCTACATTTTTCCCCACCTTGCCTCTGTCGACATCTTTATGATACATGGTCCCACTGGTTATATTTAAAACATTTAACCTCTGATCCTGGCCATGTACCTGAAGTAGTGGCTTCCCCTGTTGCTGGTGGACTTTGTTGGAGTGGCTTAGCCTGCCCACCATGGGTTCCCATAGATCCATGTGCAGCACTGGTTATCCCTTTTTTGTGCAGTGATGTCCTGCTTGCTAAGTAGAGATCCCCCTTTTTCCCCAGCTCATCTGTAGAGTTGCATTCTCTGTCTACTAACTAGATTCTCATGTCTTCATGCAAAGTGCTAAGGGCTTGTTCCCTAACCAAAAAGTTTGATAGCCCTTCAAAAGTGGTGAACTGACACCCACTCACCCACCTATGAAAATAGGTGCTTAATTCAGCAATATAATCACACACTTTCATCTGTTTTGCGTCTATCGTCATGAAACTTTTTTCTAACTTAAAACACTTTAATAAACATTTATTTACTTTATTATAGTTTAAACAATCAATATCAGACAATTTAGAAACAAAAATTACAGCTCTACCCATGGAGTAATTGGGTCAGGAACTGTACTCAGAACCCTTGGTCAGCATTATACTGTTTGCATACTCTTTCAAATACATGAATCAAACTATCAAAATTATGACCTTCTGGTATTGAGGAAGATGTTTACTGACCTTTATTGCTTCTGGGGTATGATTGTTCCTTTCCCCATTGCCTCCATGACCCTGGTGAACAGTCAGCATTTCCTTTTCATGTTGCTTCTGCCTCTCATTTTCTTCAGCTTCCAAACACTGTAGTTTCTCATTTTCTTCAGCACCCAAATGCCCCATTCTCTCTGCTGATTCTGCTATGACTTCTAAATGCTACAGTCTCTCTGCTGATTTTAATTCCAAATGTTTGGACTCCAGTTCAAGTCTCTTTAACTCCAGATGGATTTTTAATTCCTCTGAGGAAAAGTTGAACTGTCCTGTTTCTGAGAGCTGTACATCCCCAATGCCAGTCTGGTTGTCTTCCTTGTTGCTGGTCTGTGATGCAGCTGTGATTAAGGCTGCAATAATTTCCCCTTTAGTCAGGTTGGCATGCATCAGTCCTCTGGCTTGGCACATCTCAGCTAAATGACTTCTTGTCAGCTTGCCATAATCCACCGCTGACATCCTTGCCTGCTCTTCCTGACTAACTAAGCTAAGAAAAAAATAAATAAAACTATTGTGATATGAAATCTGAATGTCCACTATGTGGCTGCTTGAGAGTATAAACACATTCTTTAGTGACAACTACTTACAGGCTACAGAAGTTCAATATCCACACCACTGTTACCAATATGTGATCTGGTGATCCCACCACTGCCAGCAATATGTGATGCCCCATCTCCGGGCCAGTAATCAAGGAGCCTCAGTCATCACCACTGGTATCTGTGGGGAACATTCACTGGGAGGATAACAGGGACATGCACAGTATATCCAGATGCTGCTCTCTGCATCAAGCACAATTTCCCCTTAAGCACACACAGGGAATGAGTCTATCTGAGGGCTGGTTCCTCTCTCTTTCTCCAGATCCTCAATAAGACTCCCCACTGGCAGAGCTATAGAGTTGAGTCCTTATCCAGGGTTCCTCTCTCTGTCTAACCAGTACTTTGTGTCCTTGCCCAAGTAGCTCATACACACATACACACACACACACACCTGGGAAAGGCTGGCACAGGTTTCCTACCTGTGCCCCCTTCTGCCCAGACTATGAGGTAGTTACCACCACCACCAAACACTCCTGCCAGCTTTCTTAAGGCCCTTACAAGGGTACCCAATATACTGAGTGAAATTAATATTAATACAAATGGCAGTTTGACCAAGAGCAAGGCTATTAGGAATGGCTTACACAGTGTCACCAAATAAATATGGAAATACTCTCAAAACTTAAATATCTCTACAAAGATCAGCCACAATGAAAGGTTTAATAATAAATAATAAAAGAACAAGATGATCCTAAATATCTTTTTCACAGTGACATCAGATATCAAAATCACAGGAAATATTTAAAATAACATTGACGGGCAGACTCAGACAAATAAAGAAAAACAATATCTAAACTAAGCTTCACTATATTTTTGACTGAATCTAAGAGAGTTACTATTCCCTACTTATGTAATAGAGCAAGACAGATAATGTGGTGAATGGTCCTTCTTGTTGTCAGGCCCAAGACAGAATACTCTGTCTTACTAAGAGACTTCTCAAAATAATGGGCAGGATTCACGAAGCCTCCGTGTAAGAGTTATAACTCATACACGGAGGCTGCAGTTAAACGTAGTGATGTCAGCATGCTCTGCATATTCATGACAGCATGCTGAATCACACCTAAGGCTAACACGGTCCATGTAAGACAGTAGGGGGCGTGTCCGTAGGCCGAGCCCTGTAAGCGGACACGCCCCCAGAAGAGTAAAAGTGCCCAAAGTAAACACCCACGACAGAGTCCATGGAAATGTGAATAAACACAACACAACACATGCCCCCACAGACTACAAACATAAAATGTACAAATGAACATCTCATAATTTTTTTTTAAATTGTAAAGATGTTTAACCGTGAGTGCGCTTTTCGTTGGCGTGCCGTAGCGCAGCTACAGTTAGCAGTCAGTGGGAAAGCATATAAGAACTAAATATGCAAAGTAAGCCAAGAAGCAATAGTGTAGTGGTAGAGATGTTGGCTGAAGAGCAGGCATTCATGGTTCGAGCCCCTACAACACCAATTTTCATTTTTAGCAAAATAAGTACGAAACAAGTCCCTGACAAATATGTACACATAAAATCACATTTTATGTAAAATGTAATGAAATAGCCCATTTATATGGAAGAAATGTGAAGTAACAAAACAATAGAAAATGCCAGATGTGCCCATAGCTGAGCTACAGTTTAACAGGGTGAGTGCATCTGCCCATAGGTGAGCAGTGGTTTAACTGGTGCAAAATGAGTGCCCGTAGCTGAGCAGTGGTTTAACACGCTAAATCTATGTGCCCCTAACTGAGCTGAGCATAATATGCGTGCTGATAGCCAAATGAGGCTTAAACCAGCGTACCCCATTTGCACGGAGCTGCGCACCGCGCAAACAAGCTAACCGACGGGCAACGTTGAGCAAGCCGTATCAAAACAGCCTTTACACAGACACACCCCTCAGCTTGTCTAGACAGTCATAAAAAATAAAAGTAGTGGCCAGGTTCGAACCCAGGATACTATACACCATAGTCAAGGTACTGAACCACTAAGCCATGACAGCAGTACCTATAAATGCAATAATAGCAAATATATAGGAATGAATACAAACTGGAGCATGACAATGCAGATTTAGTGAAGTTGATACAATTCCAAAATGGCCAATCACAGATATGTGGGAAAAACGGACTATATAAGCCCCATAGGCGGGAATACACAGCATAAACGATTGTAGAACTGACTTGCAGCCAGAATGACAGGAGTAGGTGAGGGTAGTTGCTTTCGAGCACAGAGGTGGGGCATTGAGGAGTCCAGGTACATGGTCTGGCTCCTAGTCCACAGTCATGAGGCCCAACTCATGCAGGGCCAGGTCCTGTGGGGAGCATATAGGGCTGAGGCGTGGGACCGGTTGGCTCATGATCTTACCAGTGCCACAGGGATTCCAAGGACTGGTGAGCAGGTCCGTCACCACCATGCGGACCTGAAGAGACACAAGCAGGACCAATTCAACCTTTGGATCCAGGAGGCCCGGCAAATGCCCAACGCCCCACTACTAAGTTACATTTAATTATGTATGTAAGAAATTAAACTAGCTGATATTATGGAGATGTGTATTCCAATATTACTTCATTTATATTACAGCTGCAGGTGTCCGTTCTGCGAACCGCAGAGCCTATGGCCATAGGCTGGTGCGGTTGTGCCACCAGGCAGGTCAGTAATCCACTACCAGTAACTGTAAAGAAATATAAAAGTATGACAGTCAGCAAAAGAGTGCAGTGTAGTCACTAAGTAATAAAATGTGCAAGTAACAGTGTGAAAGTGTTTGCAAGTATTGCTTGATTACAAAAGTGTGTTGCAGTCTGTAATCCAAACAGAAAAATGAAAATGTCTGACATAAATTCTGAACTAAAAATGCCCCACCTGTAAGAAAATAGTACACAACCTGCAGCAGGCTGAAAAGTATAGCTGCAGAAGATGATGAAATCACATGTGTGAAATATATCCCTGTTGAAATACTGAAACATGACAGAAGTGAGACTGCTGGAAAGGATTGTAATAACTACAGGTAAAACATGTCAATAAAGCCTAGAAGTAAGTACCATCCTGAATAGTAAAATTAAAACAAGTGAGAGAGTGTGAGAAAGTGTCATGAATCCAGCAATACAGTAGTAATAACCCCTGAATAAAGTATACTGCAGTCAAGACAGAATGAAATGCATGTGAGAATCAAAACCAAACAGCAAAATCTGTTCAAAGTGTTGCTGCATCTGGAATGTGTATCCCAAAATCTGGATATGTTGCTCTCAGTCTGCAATATGCAGATAGTATGATTGTCTGATATACCAAACATCCACACCTGTCTATAGCTATATAAAGCAAATGTAGCAGGATGATGTAGCTGAACAAAGCTAGATATGAATGTGTATGAAGAACAATAAAATGTATATTGATGTTGCAGTAACAGTCCTATCACCAAGTTGAAATAGTTATCATATAGGAAACTGTAGTTAGAACAGTAGTGTGTATATATGTGCAGCTATTAGAAATGTACAGCATATGTATTGGTATTCAAGGTGTTAATATTATTTTCTTCACCCCACCCTATAACCACATATAACCCATTCCACGTGAAAATGGTATGTGCAATCACAATTAACACCCCTGGACATTTGTCCTGTTGGGTCATATATATTTGCATGTCCGTTGATGCATCTGCCCTGTTCATACATCCAAACCCGATGGCCTGTTGCCATCAATCAACCCTGCATGTTGTTGGACTGTGTATTGCTGTTCAAATTATGCATGTGTTATGCTTGCTGTTCAATGGTGTGAATATCTGGGTGTTTGGTTAATGGGAATACTAATGCATGCTGTTACAACTAATTGTGAATGGTATTATATGCCACTAACCCAAACTGTCATGACATAATGCAAAACATAGGACGACAGGGAAGGCGGGTTCCAGCGGACCCACCTCAGCTGGCGAGTGCACCTGGCACTAGTGCCCAGTCTGGACCCTCCTCCAGTGGCCCTGTGCCACCTGCGGATGGAAGCACTGCAGGGGATGGGGCTCACCCCCCCTCTGCAAGTGTGGCCGGAGGAGAACCACCACTCACCCTCCGTAGCGTCCAGACTGTGGTGCGTAGGGAGATCCGGGACTCTGTTCTCGAGCCCCTATGCCAGCTTGAGGCACAGGTGGCACAACTTACGGGCATGCCTGTTGCCCGGCCTACACAGCCCCCAGCACAGCCCCGTCCTGGGCAGTGAAGGAACAGTGGCAACTGCCTATGGGTGGGGATATCAGTTCCACTGTTGCCATCTGTGGGCTCATGGGCTCTGGATATCCAAACCTCCATCCCCGCACACGTATCATACACCACCCCTGTATGCGTCTTGTTTGTCTTGTCTGTTTACCTACCCAACCTACCTCCCCAGCTGTACCGACTTCCTTCACCTGACATACCACTCTCACCTGAAAAAAATAAATAAATAAAAAGGGCACTCTGTACCCACAAAAAAATTACGCCCCATACATAGCTGCCCATTCCGCACACATGTCTGCTGGACATGGAAACTATCAATTACAATTGGCTGTACAACAAGTATTATTGTTGTCCTGACACCTCTCTCAGGGGTGGAAGGTTTCAAATGTCACACCAAATTACATACATATGCACAGCTGTTGCTGATGAAGAAATGGGCAGCTATGGGCCTTACCTACATCCCTCCTGCAAATCCCAAGCTTGTTTCCCTACTGTCTTACCCTCTTTGTGACCCCTTTTTCACCACTTTCCTGTCTCCCCATTTCTTTCAAAGAAAATAGCGCTGGTGTGCGCCAGAGTAAGCACTGTTAAGCGGTTGTAAGCGGGTGTGCACGTGTGTGCGCGGAGCTAACCGCCAGTGCGCATGCGTGAGCTCCACGCAAACCAGCGCTAACCCGGTTACAACTGCTTAAAAGTGCCTTAGTCACTTTGATTGACAGGTCCTGTAGTCAGTTCAAAAGCAAAATAAAATCCCACTGTCAGTCCCGAACCCAGGACCTTGGAAACAGTAGTCTGTATGACCTACCACTAAGCCATGACTCTTATACAAGAACATTGTGCTAAAATAAATATAACATGTAATAGTAGGGATGAATGTAAAGGGAATATAGGATGTGTAGTACACAAAGCATGTCATTTAGAATTACTGTCAAAACTAGTGGATTCCCATAATAGTAGTGTGTGAACAGAAACAGCCATGCTAGTTGGTAGCTTGTAGGTAATAATGTCAGTTAATGTACATATATAAATGTATGTATATTTACATATATATATATATATATATATATATATATATATATATATATATATATATATATAAATATATATCTATATATAGTTGTAGGTGTCATTGTGCATACACACTTACTACAGGGAACAGGAGAGAGGAATGGAGAAATGTGAATCTACAACACAGCCTGAATCATGAGAGAGATACTAACCTTTACACTCACAGAACAGTGTCCACAGCATACCAGCATGGTCTCCACCCTTACAATCTGAAAGGGCAATGCCTATCTCACATACCCTTTTATAGCACTGTCCTGAAATCACAGTGAGAACTGCAATCAGTACACAACTGGCTGCATGCAATTAGCAAATGCTGGCTTACAATTGGTGCAGAGGCCATCACATGGACCTATGCAGATACCTACAAAAGCATCCTGTACTAACACTCCACACATGCAATACATTCATTGCACTGTCTGAAAGCAGACAGAGGGAGAGAGACAAACCGAGACAGAGAGAAAAAAAAAAAAAACACGCTACACCCTGTGACTCTAAGCTGTCAGCAGTGACAGTAGCAGCAGAAAGCAGAAGCAGTGGTAATGCAACCAGCTGCGACAAACACAGGTAATGCAAAGTAGCAGGTTAATAGTGTGCATACTGTGAACCCTCCAAATGTGTCATAGGTCTGTATCTATAGGTATGTTCATATGATATGTTGTGTGTACGTAGTTCCACCAAAAGGGGATGACTATACATTACATGTCAATCAGTGTTAGGCCATGATCCTGGCAGCAGTTGTCTGTGCGTTGCCCTAAGCAATGGCTGTAGTGACTGCTTTGAAAGGTCAGCCAGGTTCAAATGGCAGGATCAGCCCATCACAAAGGCAAACTGGCTGGGAACAAGTGTCTGCAGGTACCCGATATCACTGCATATGCATCCCATACTGAATAATTCCATAGCTTAGCAGACCAGGCCAGTTATTCATATGATGTGGTAGTTCCCAGGGTCAGTAGAGGTGCCTCCTTAGTGGTGTGGGACCACTGTTGCTGTATGCCAGTGTCCAGGTACATATCCTGTAGTACGGCCAAGATAAATTATCAGTCTTATATGCGGTTGTATGTCCTCTTGGAGTGCAGGTAGCACACATCCAGGGATACTATCAGGTCACAGTGATGCTGTGTGTTCTGCTTTGCTGAGGGCGGCCCTCACCTGGACATGTGAGATGATAGGGAGGTTACATACAGCTGTGATAAGTATTTCAACTGGTGGGGGAGAAGGAGGGGGGATACGTGCACCGAACCTATCTGCAAGAATGTTGCCAATATCTGTGTGTTTGGTGAATGTTAAGTAGGTGTGTATTAACACAGAGCATATCTGAGGCATTTGGTCCACATGTGTAACATAACTGAAGAAGGCCTTGTGGTTATCCATAGTGTTTGTGGCCATTTCCCTCCCAGAGTAGGCCGTGGCCATTGTTATGAGAGACCGTAGCGTAGTACCAGTGCTGACCACAGATGCCTTCTTTTAATGTGAATCTGCTCTGCCCTGCAGTAGCCTCCTGCTATTGTTATACAATCTGCCTCTGTCTGGGGTCCACCGGACAGGATGCCTAACCTTTGTGCATAGGGTCTGGGTTAGAAATGTGTGCGCAAGTTCCATGCAATCTGTGGCATGTCCATGGTAAGCATTTGCAAAGGGCTCAGCAGTGTGGGTTATGGCTTCCACTGGCCCAGTGTGCTGCATGGATACCATCTCAGTTCTAACAAGTGAATAACTGTCTAATCACATACATATCAAAGTAGTCTACTGTGCTGGTGGTGGTGGTGGGATATGTATATCCAGGCCGAGTAACTTGTGTCCACATCACACTAGTGGATGGCCTCCCACATACAGTACCTTGGGATGAACCCCCAGAGTGAGGTTGTGCATTGGACCTGTCAGTGTGTGCTGACCGATGGGGCATGCTACTATGTTGTGTGGAATGTGGCAGGTATTGTTGCACAGGTGTTGGCTGAGCACTGATATCTGGCCATGTACTTGTGTATCCACCACGACACACACACATGCAGCATATGGGAGTAGTAGTATATCACTACACATGAGTATCATGTATAGTATGTGTGCCATATATTGCTGACATAGTCTGCTGATATCCTGTTTGTGTTCTCTTCCAGGGAGATGGCGCGTCAGCGTAATCCCGCCTTCTTTGCAGTGGAAGATGAGGAGATACACCAGAGACTGGTGCGGGAGTATGGCATACTGTTTTCCCGCACCAGTCAGAATCAGCAGGAGAGGGCTGCACTGTGGCAAGACCTTGTCCGTAGGGTAAATGACATTGGCACGCATAATAGGACATATGAGCAGGTACGACATCACTGCAGTGATTTAATCAGAAGTGTCCGTCAGCGTGCGTCAGATATCCACAGGCAACAGGTTGCCACAGGAGGTGGGGTGGTGACACATCCCCCCCTCACCAGACTGGAGGGGCTACTCCTACGTGTTGTGGCTCCAGCCCCGGAACAGCAACAGCAGTACACCTGCATCATGATGGAGGCTGGAGCCACACAGCAGCATGACATGGAGCGTGCAGGTAATATGCCATATGTACACTTGACTGTTCTGTACACTGTTAGTTTATGCATGTGTAAGGTGTGTCCGTGGTATGTATCTGTCATCATAGTATGTAATTGTGCATGTGTGATACTGGCAATATCAGCAGCTGACGTGTGAAAGGCAACTGGTGTACTACTGCACTGTATCATATGCAGTATCAATGGCACAGTTGTGCCCGCTGACATTAATCTCATCATTTCTGCAGGTCCCTCCGGGGTTACAGCGAGGCAGGCCATCCATGCTGGTGAGTGTGTTTAACAATACCTATAATAGTCCTGATAGTGCTAGTAACACTAGTGTAACTCAGTAGTGCTCTGTGTGTATACTGCGGGGTGTGCATGTGTGCAGGTGTGCCTGTGCCCATGTGTGCATGTGTGCAGGTGTGCCTGTGTCCACGTGTGCATGTGTGCATGTGTGCCTGTGTCCACGTGTGCATGTGTGCACGTGACCACGTGTGCATGTGTGCATGTGTCCATGTGTGCATGTGACCACGTGTGCATGTGTGCATGTGTCCATGTGTGCATGTGTGCATGTGTCCACGTGTGCATGTGTGCCTGTGTGCATGTGTGCCTGTGTGCATGTGTGCATGTGTGCCTGTGTGCATGTGTCCACATGTGCATGTCTGCATGTGTGCCTGTGTCCATGTGTGCATGTGTCCATGTGTGCATGTGTGCATGTGTGCATAAGTGCATCACTGGTAACAATGTGTGGAGACTGTAAACTGTGTTTCCTGTCTTCCTCCCACAGATTCTGGTGCTGCTCTGGTGTCCTGCAGCAGGGAACCTGAATCTGGTGCCACAGGTACTGGTAATGATGATATCTGTGTAATGGTACAGGAAGGTGTGTCAGGGTCCGCCATTGGTCAGCCAATTGACAGTACACAGCTGTCAACCCCATCATTGCACAGTCATCCTGCCAGTACATCCTTTGTCACCATTGTCCCTAGGTGATGGACAGGATACAGTGGGCATTGACCAGGGTAATGTGGTACCTGTGGCACATGCGTCCCCACACAGCAGCCATGGGCAGGGTCCTGCGATGGTACCACACAGACAGTTGCCCTTGGGTTCTCGTGGGAGCATCCGTGGGCGTACTGCCTCTGGCAGACGTGCCCAAAGAGGTCTGTCAACCTCAGCTATGTTTTGGGCTGTCATGCAGGCACAGTCGTGTATGGAAAGGTACACCAGACAGGGTTTGAGGGAGCTGAGAACATGTCGCACAGCCATGACTGACAGTATGCGTGACATCGCGGATGCTATCCGTAATTTCACCGATGTCATAGACAGACGTTGTGGGGACATATTACAGCAGTTCCACAACCAAATGTCCATGAGCCAGGGCAATGGTGGGCGTTTGCGGCGTCGATGTGGCCGTATGCCAGCAACAGCAGCAGCTGGCAGTCGGTGTGGATGACAACAGGCCCGCGCATGCCCCCATAGTGCCAGCAGCAGCCCCAGCAATGCTGGGTCTGTGCTGTCATCAGAACGCCCCAGGAGACCACGTGCACGTGGCTCTGGACAGTCCCAACAGGGACCTGTGTCCAGTCAACACACTCCCGCTTCTGATGACAGTACCCAGTCTGGCTTAGTACTGGATACGGTCCGTAGCACCCCTGCCAGGCACAGGTACCGTGTCCGTGCCCACAGACACTGATCTGTATGACATGCCAGGTGCAGTCTGTGGCTGTCCACAAACCCCTGTATATGGCAGCCATGAGGTGGAACTGTGTGCGTGCATACACACATGCGAAATGTTAACACCTAGGGTTACCACATACACGCACACACTGCACCAATAGTGCCCTACCCTGTACTGCTGCCCCTCACCAACACACATACACACACATGTCAATTGGTGGTATCAGTGGCAGACTCAGGCATACCTAATTCACACCCTGTGCATATGATGACACTGTGCCACCTCCTGCAATCTCCAACATCATTGCGGGAACAGGTAAACACGTTGCTGATGCACAGGGTGACTACATAGAAGTGTATTAATAGTATCATGTTGGTAACAGTACAGTGTGCTGATATGACTGTGTGTATATCCCAGCATGCCTGATGCAGTAACCGTATGAATGTCCTGAATTGTCATCTGCACCCATAGTACGTACCAAAGTGCAACAGCTGCACATAATTGCATGCCGGTGGTAAGGATGTCAACAGATAGCCGCATACATGGGTAGCACAGGGGGGAAGCTAATGCAAGTAGTGATATGCAATGGTGGACATGTACAGTAATGGTGTCAAGTTGCCCACAACGACTATGCAATGTGGATGTTTGCGCATGTTGATATGTGTGCAGTATCAATGTAATCCAAATCACAATTAACTATGACATAATATCAGTTCTACCATGGGCATCTGCGCTGTGTATTCCTGGGTACATGTTGATAGTGCCTATATATTTGCATTGTTACTTACTGTTATTGTTACCCCTTCTTAGTTGTACAATGCACTACTTCCAGCCCTGCTTACTGTAGCTTTGTTTGCATGCATGTTCGCTTGGGTTCCCTGGAACACTGCTTACACCTGCAATGCAGAGTTACAGTGCTTCTGTAGACTCCTAGTGACATCTGCATAGCGTACAATACGTATGTCAAGTTTACACATGACAGAACGTCACTGTCTGTCCTGTACGCATGTATGTTGCCTGTGACACATTGCACATGTCTTACCTGGCATTTACCCACGTGTGCAGTCATATATGCCAGTGCTATGAAACAGTAGCAGTACACCCACACATACACACCTTCAGTATGTTGTTCCCCATTGCCCATGGCAATCACACCACTAGGGTAGCATGTGCAAAGGTAACCTGTGAATCACCTCTATGGTCCAGTTGTGGTTTATGTGAGTCATGTGGCAATGTCACAGCTGCCACATGTATGCAGTCAGCCATCACCCTTGGCCAGGAACGTACAACACATGTGTGGGATGCCACCACACAGCCAATCTGGGGACTGAGCTCTCTGAACCCAGTAATGCCATACCCTGTCAGGTGGCATGTCATATATACTACATCCTGGACAAACTTCAACCCCAATCCCTGCTGCTACTATTGATAAAACCCCTGAAGATGTTTCTGATAGTTTTAACCAATTCTTTACTGAGACAATTCAAGCCCTAGCTAGCCAACTACCTCCTAGCTCCCCTGGTCCTGAAAGTAGCACCCCTAGAAACCTACTTGCGTTCAGCTTCCAACCAGTCACCACTTCACTTATCCATACCTTGATCAAAAAATTAAAACCCACTACACTTTCTGCTGATCAACTCCCTGCCGAGTACCTACAAAAATCAGCTGATGCTATTGCTTACCCCGTCTCAATACTAATCAATCGAACCATAGTAGAAGCTAAAATTCCCACCATCTGGAAAATATCCTATGTAATCCCACTTCACAAAGGAGGCAGCTCTACTGAATTCTCCAATTATAGGCCAATAGCTATACTCTCTCCACTTGCAAAGATTATGAAAAATGTATTCATAGACAATTCATGCACCACCTAATCCAAAATCGCCTTATGGCAGACACTCAGCATGGCTTCCATCCTCATCACAGCACTACTTCAGCCCTCCTAGCCTTTACTAACACCATAAACCATAATCGCAACAATAATTATATATCCTCAGCCCTCTTTTGGATCTTTCCAAGGCATTCGATATGGTTGATCACCAACTTTAATCCACACCCTGCAAACATTCTGTCTAGATACTGGAGCCCTCCATTGGTTTCAATCCTACCTGAATGGTCGACAGCAGGCTGTCCTCTGGCAGAACAAACTCTCTAACCTTCTACCCAACACCCTCGGAGTACCACAAGGCTCTATACTAGGGCCCTTGCTGTTCTCCATCTTCATTAACGACCTTTATACTGTCATCCCAAATGTCAGCTGTATCCAATATGCTGATGACTCTACTCTGGTTTGCTCAGCCACATCTCCAGTAGAGTTATGGTCAGCTACCCAGACCACCTTTAATACAATAGAAAACTGGCTTTCTGAACATCGTCTGATCCTAAATCCCAAAAAAACTAAAATGCTCTTATTTTCACCAACACGTAGGTCTACCGCTTTCACCTTTACCATAAAATCAAATGATGGCACAATAATCTCCCCTGACCCATCTACAAAACTATTAGGTGCCATCATAGACAATAATCTGAAATTTGACCTATATGTTAACCAAACTATCAAAACCATCAATAAAAAACTAGGGTCATTTTACAGAATAAAAGCCTTCCTAACCCCTCCAGCTAAAATTGCCATAGCTCGCTCTCACCTTCTTTCAACCCTTCTGTATGCATCCCCTCTACTCTCGAATTTGAACAAGACTGTCCTTAACAAACTCTCAATTTGCTACAACCACATTGCCAGGTTTGCCACTGGGCTGCCTTTTAGGACACATCATTGCATCCATCTAAATCAGCTTGGTTGGCTTGAATTACCTAGCCTAATCCAGTATAACCAACTGATTATGGCCTATAAAATCCTCTATAATCCGGACAATACTCCTGCACTTAAAAATATTATCACCCCCTATAACAATCCTAGACCGCTTCGATCCTCTAACAAACTACTAATTCAGACTAGCAAAATTAATAACACAGCCGGTGATTCTCTCTTTGCAAACTCTGTAAGTAGATCCTGGAACTCACTTCCAGCTGATATTACCTTACTTTCCACCTTAGGTCAATTTAAAACTAGACTCAAACAACATTTGTCACTTAACTGGCTATGTCAATGTATCAAGCCTGGCTAACTCGAATGTGTAAAATCTGTTAACCAGTTTACTGTGTAATTTAATTTAATCCTGACTTGTGCTCAGGACTAACTTTAACCTGTGGAACTTGTTTAACTTGCTTACTTATGTAATCTCTGTAAATAATCTGTTTGTAATATGTAATGCTGGTATTATGTAATGCTGTATCTGCTTACCCTTGGAGCTTTTCTCCCCGGGCCTCCGCTGAAAATGGACATGCATCCAGTCGGACTATCCCGGTCAACAAATGTAAAATAAATAAATAAATAAAAAATATTACAGTGACTACAATACAAGTCAGACATAGACACGCACTGACAGCATGCTGAACACACTGGGGCATACGTGGGGACTCAGAATAGCATCCTGCCTGAGCATCACACACCTCCGCAGCTGGCACACAGGCATACGTTCCATCAGAACAGAGCACATGCCACACATGGCACACACATCCCATGTTCCACACACTCACAGCCTGTAGGGCTACACAACACACCTGCTACAGACGTGTCAGGTACCTGTCTTGGGTGCTGCACTGGGGTCCCACTCAACAGGCTGTATCTGGTGAAGGTCACAGTGATATGCCTCAGGGGCACTATGGTCCACCACAGAACACATGCATACAGGTCAGTCAGAGGCATGGACACATACAACTCACTCATTGACCATGCCACTATGGCTGACCTGAGACATACCTCCCTGGACTACATGATAGGGAACATAGAATGGATCTCTCAGCATGTGGCACGGGCCAGTATGAGCCTGATCTTGGTTGTAAACATACCCTCACCAGGTATGCTACCACTATATGTAGGAAGGGTGTTGTATGTCTACATTCTGCTCAGTCTCCAATGTCATTCATAGGGTATCCGCTGGCTGTCAGTGTGCTTACATGCTAGGAAGCCACAATGATGTGCAAGGGTCATCTTGCATGTGACACCCATGGCCCGATGTATATTGGCAAAGCTCCTTGATACACACATACTGCCTTATGCTGCAGGACACGGTTTACATAGCCACCTCCGTGGGTATCACACAGGTTAGGACACTAACAGTGCTGCTACACAACACCAGCAGTGTACACCGCAAGATGCATGCACTGGACACTGTCCTCAGCACAGTGAACTGCAATGTCTGTGCAGTACCAGAGTCCTGATTCATGGCTCACAGGTGTTACCCATCACTGACAGGTTATGCCCCATACCATGCCTGTCATCCCCTACACATGTAACACACATGGACAGGGGGGGTGGTATCCCAAGGCACCACAGATACACACACCTCCAGGTTGTTGGCACAGCACAAAGCATCAGGGCCTAATCATGTGCAGCTAACAGTGTGTCGGACTGCCATCTGGTTCATAGCCTGGCACACACAACCCTCCCATACACAGGAAGACCACCTATCCTCCATAACAACACTGGCAATATGACAGTCTCAAGAACTGTCTTTATATGGCTGGACTGCATCCAGCCAAACATTGTGCGTGAGCATTACTGTAGCTACAACACACTAGTTGAAGGGTTCACAGCATGTGGTCACTGAATTGCAGTGGAATGACATGTTACCACTCCCACACACAGGTGGGATGCAGCACCTGTACATCGACTACATGTAGACTATATGGCCCAGACCAGATGTGTATCCCCTGCTGTAGGTATTTTACCATATACACCCACACTGTATAGACACATACCGGCGTGCCCCTGCACAGTAAGACACAGTCATATTGTTATACATTGCAAATACCATTTATCCACTCGAGGCATGTGTCAGACATGGTAACTACTGCAGGTCACAGGTATTTATGTGTATGTGTCACACACATACATCATGTGTGCAATGCCATTGCTCGTTTAGGCAATGGCATGCATTGTTATGTACAAAGACCCACACAAGGTCATAATGTGTGACACAACCACACGTGGCAGTTGTGGGTTACCAAAACATACCTATCTGTACTCTGACAATGGTAATAGACCCAGTAGCAGAGCGCACTATTGGCATTACTGGCCAACTAGCCCTGTTTGGCTGTGCTGATAGTGTGGTGACATCCCCTGTGTTTACTGGGGGAATATGCAGCATCTGGTGTATTGTAGTATTTGCCAAAAGGATCTGTTCTCTCACACTTGCATTTACACACACCCTTCTACCCCCACTTGCCATTTGTAGGATTCATACCCCTACCTAACTAAGTCACGACACGTGAGAGAGACGCATTAGCAAAGCGCACTATTCGGATTACTAGATAGTTCCTCTTCTCTGGCTGTACTTATAGGGTGCTGACATCATCAGTATTTTGAAAGGGCAATGTGCATCAGGTAGTGTGATCTCCTGATTGCCAAACTAACATGTTTTTCATACGGAAATGCACACACACTTGCAGGTTTCAAACCACTACCTAAATATGTTATGGCACTTGAGAGTGACGCTGTAGCAGGTTGCGCTATTCTGAGTACTGGCAGATGTCTCTTCTCCAGCTGTATGTATAGGGTGCTGTCATCATCACTGTTTGGAAAGGGTAATGTGCATTATGTAGTGTGATCTCCTGATTTCAAAAAAGCACATGTTTTTCATACAGAATTGCACACACACAGAGTCCCCACATCCCAACACACACACACATGCCATTTACAGGTTTCAAACTCCTACCTAACTATATTATGATACTCGGGAGAGACGCATTAGCAGAGTGCGCTATTCGAATTACTGGGAGGTTTCCCTTCTCCTGCTGTACTTATAGGGTGCTGACATCATCAGTGTTTAGAAAGGGGAATGTGCATCCTGTCGTGTGTTCTAGTTGCCAAAAGGGATATTTCCTTCATAGAGACTTGCACGCACACTAGGCCCCTCCACACACACTGAGCATTTGCAGGATTCAAACCCCTACCTAACTATGTTACGACATTCGAGACGGACACATTAGCAGAGCGCGCTATTCGCATTACTGGAAGGCTTCACTTCTCCTGCTGTACTTATAGGGTGCTGACATCATCTGTGTTTAGAAAGGGGAATGTGCATCCTGAAGTGTGTTCTCCCAGTTGCCAGAAGGGACATTTCCCTCACACAAAATTGCACACACACTAACCCCCCCTCATCCAAACACACACACTTTGCAGGATTCAAACCACTCCCTAGCTATGTTATGACACTCGAGACGGACGCATTAGCAGAGCGCGCTATTCGCATTACTGGGAAGTTTTCCTTCTCCTGCTGTACTTATAGGGTGCTGACATCATCTGTGTTTAGAAAGGGGAATGTACATCCTGTAGTGTGTTCTCCCAGTTGCCAAAAGGGCCATTTCCCTCACACAAAATTGCACACGCACTAACCCCCCTCATCCAAAGACACACACTTGCCATTTGTAGGATTCAAACCACTACCTAACTATGTTATGACACTCGAGATGGATGCATTAGCAGAGCGCGCTATTTGCATTACTGGGAGGTTTTCCTTCTCCTGCTGTACTTATAGGGTGCTGACATCATCAGTGTTTAGAAAGGGGAATGTGCATCCTGTAGTGTGTTCTCCTAGTTGGCAAAAGGGATATTTCTTTCATACAGTCTTGAGCACACACTAACCCTCTCCACACACACTGAGCATTTACTGGATTCAAACCCCTACCTACCTTATGATACTAGAGACAAACGCATTAGCGGAGTGCACTATTTGCATTACTGGAAGGTTTCCCCTTCTCCTGCTGTACTTATAGGGTGCTGACATCATCAGTGTTTTAGAAAGGGGAATGTGCATCCTGTAGTGCGTTTTCCCAGTTGCCAAAAGGGACATTTCCCTCTCACAGCCTTCCACACACACAAACCCCACTCACCCACACTGAGTATTTGCAGGATTCAAACCCCTACTTAACTATATTACGACACTTGAGTCAGACGCATTAGCAGAGCGCACTATCCGAATTACTGGGCAGCTGTTTTGCACCTGCAGTATTTATAGGGTGCTGACATCTTTATTTCTACAGAGGTATGTACATGTAGTACTACCTGTCAGGTGGGGGATAGCATATATATGCATTTGCAGCCACCTACGTCAGGGTCAGATATGCACATCGCACTGGCGTGTTATGTTCTATACCATGCTTTGTGACCACAGGACCTGTAACACACAACACAACCAGTCCAAAACACCACACCCACATCCAGGACACACACTTAGCTTCCCTGGGAACAGTGCCGGGATATGCAGGTGTTCACATACACCATTCCAGTTGTTAACATCAGGTACAGGCATATTGTGTGTGAGAACTACTCAAGCCTCTACCACTTTACCCTACAGCCACTACAATTTGTGGGTCCATGTGCTATGGCAAAACCACACACCACAACCACACAGGGGAATACATATTGCACCTGTCCATCTGCAATGTGGGTACTCACTTTTCCACACCAAAGGTAGACCACCATTGTTGATATCTGACCATACCCACCTTTCCCTGGACATCCATATCCCATCTCCACTCCCAGGCAAGGTTGTCACTGCACACAAACTGTATTTAGCACAAGCAGACTCTACACTTGTGAAGACTGGGGTGGACGACTACAGAGGACCCATGCTGGGGGACTATACTGGCCACTCAGCATAATCCTTGACAATTGCATTCTATGAGCATGTGTACGGTTTGCTTTGATCATGCTATCCCACATATACCCATGACTGCTCCACAACAAGACACCTGTCAGCTGTACACCAGCCATATATGCCATACAACAGACAGAGTGAGCTAATACATTGCAGAGCTGTAGCCCACAGAGGGAGGACATCTGTGAACAGTTCCGCACGGCACTTCATTCACACATAATTATTACAATACAGTGTTGACAGTGGAATTGTCCAGAGAATGCAGATAGGGCTCCCCTCAGTCTGTTATTGATGGACACCTACTGTCAGAGATCCTCAGCAACCCTCTCCCAGCACACACCGACAACATGGCTGTGGCTTAGCACATTCAATCCCTGGGACCTCCACGGTGCCCCTGCTTGACAGAGGCACAGCTCACTAGCCTCACATGTTGCCTTCTGTGACCTACTTTACAGTGGCACAGTAGCCTACTGTACTGGGGATGCAGATGCGAGCTGTCATTCCCTAGGGCAACAAGCCTAGTATTGACCTCTACACCCATATGTTCAATTGTCGGATGCACAATATTTGTTGTGCTGTTCTACTGTTTGCAGGTCTTTATTGCCATAGCATTCCCTGTTCCTATGACCAACTTGTGTATCTGTGGAAGATGTTTGCATATGACGGCGATCTACTATATCACTTATGTCTATGTAGTCATTTACTGTGTGCACTGGGCAGATTGCTGTGTTGTGGTTGGTTCCTGGACTGACACGTACAAATACCAGATATGTGTGGCCAACTGCTAAACGGAGATATGGCCTAAGTGTGTGAGCATGCCCAGTTCAGCCTTTCCATGGCATGTTGTCTGACATATGCCTCATTTATCAAAGTGTGCGAGCATGCCCAGTGTGAGCTTTCCATATGTTGCACTCTGAAGTCCACCACATATTTGGGTGTGTGTGAACTTCAACAATATCTCACGTTTATGGTTGTGTGTTGGGTGTCATGTTGTGTACTAACTGGCCAACTGCTTCATGTCTGCCACAACAGGGATTATACTGTGCCTGCAGGGATTGCATGGGATACTTTGCAGACAGTTCTCAACATACTTTCATAATGACCTAACACTGTAGTACCGTATAGTGTACTGGTTCAGTACTTTCACTGTGGTGGACAGTATCCTGGGCTTTAGTCCTATGACTGCTTGACATCTTCATAGTGAGCACAACAGACTGTGTAGGGGCCAGTTGTGCACATATGACCATGTTGCATTATGTTCAGATATGGACTACCCACACCAGGCTCGTCCAACATTGCTAGTGTATTCCACAACATGGGTGGACATTGGCAAACACTTGCGATGTTCCCTAGGCCATTTCTGATGCTAGTCACAGGGTGTGTTTGTCCTTCGACACACATTGTAACTGGAGTTTGCCATGACATATGTCATGGTTAGTATACTGTGCCTCCGTCTACCTCTGACATAACAGTGATACCCAGGGTTAGCCTACCATCTCCCATCCACTCATCAGGATTCCTCTTGAGGGGTGTTGATAAGTGACTCTCTGGCTGACCTGTACCAGGAGTTTACTGAAGAGTGGGGGTGCCTTCTGTGTTATGGATCATTCTGTACAGCTTGTCCTATGTATGTCAGTGCTGGGGTTCAGGTCTCTCATGTGCATAGCTCACTGCCATTCAGATTGTACAAGGTGCAGCATGTTCATTGATTCCAGGTTGGACATGGCTTCATACATCAGGCACAGCTTGCCTGTAGCTGGGCAGTATGGCAGTGTGTGGGGCTGCAGTTTGTTTACTCAGGCAACACATGGCATCTGTTCATGCTCTTTGCTACTCCTGGTGGGGTACTGTTGTGGACTTTACAGTTGCTGGAGGTGTCTGCTGTGGTATATCCCACAGGGGCTATTGTAGTCAATTGTGACGCTGATGGAGGATGACTGCAGAGCCACAGTGACTTCCCCTTATCTACATCTGCCAACCTTCATGTTTGGGTGGGTATATAGTATATGTTTCTATGAACACTACAGCCACATGTTTGTCCAGTGCAGGATATCTATCACCTTTTGTACCCAGGTCTCACATTACATGTTAGGTACATCATGGGTTAACACCTGTGTGGTAATTTGTGGGCACTTACTGTATATCCACGGTGGTTGTCTATACACAGTTCTGCAATTAGCTTGCTGACATGGCTATGGCTCCAGTTGTCTGTTTGTAGGTGGCCCTTTTGTGGGTTGCTTGTGTCAGCTGGGGGTCGGATATGGTGGGCTGTTTGTACTCCTCTGCATACATGTTCAGTCACAGTCCTTCCATGTTGGCCTATACCTATGGGACATATATACAGAATGGGGGGCAAGACCAGGCCTTGTGGGATGCCACTCATATCTGCTTTGTAGTTTGACATGGATGCGGCATGTCTGACCATGTCAGTTCTGTCCTTGGTCTGGTTTGCAATCCCTCTACTGACATATGGGTATATATTTAAGCTGGTGAACATATCCATACTGAACTCGTACGGTATTGTCTAGAAGCATGTGCACGGTCCAGCTACGCTGTGTGGACCACATTGCCCTCATCGATGACCTTAATGACTGCTTCAAATGGGTCAAACATGTTTAGGGGCAGGATCTGCAGTTACGACAGCCACACTGTGTAGGGTCCAGTATCAGTAGGTCCACAATAGCCTTCTGTCTGCGGTACATACTGATCCTTTCCATAGCTGTGCAGAACAAGCTTGTCAGGATCCTGGGGTGGTAGTTTGCAGTATCCATTCAGGCAACACCTTTGTTGTGATGGACCACTGTTGTTGTACACTGCTCTTTGGGTACATATCCTGTGGTAAGGCTGACATTGGGCAGTAGTGTGATTTGGCATTCCATTATTCTTGGAGTCCATGTTGGCCTCAGCCCAGGACATCATCACATACCTTTGCTGCTGTGTGTTCTGCTTTGCAGATGATGGCTGTTACCTCAGCATCTGCAATGTCAGGGGACCATCATTCTGCTGGGATAGATATTTTGCACTCTGGGGGGGGGGTGTTTGCACTGCACCTGACAGGTTGTATGTTAGCAATATGTGTGTGTGTTTGGTATGTTGTTTGTAATATCTGTGTGATTCGGAGCATATCTGTGGATGCCCAACATGGTTCCTACCATCAGTTGGGTAAGCCTTGTGATTATCCTTAGTGTCCTGTACATTTTGTATCTTCATAGGTTCATGGGTTCATACTAGGCTATACACCCTAGGGCATTAGTAAGCCTAGCCAGAGTGTGTGTGTCTTTCGCCACCCCTTGCTATGTTCTATTATGGCCATTTATGAATTTCTTCACTGTGCCTCTGTCTGGTCATGACACAGTGAAGACCCCAGTATACATGTACGATCATCCATCCACTTGGCAATATTCCTGTTGAGGGGTGTCAGTGAGGGTCTCTGCCTAACATGGATTGGGATCCTGTTTCTGGGTGTGGGGAGCCTCTGGGTTATGTATCTGTCCCTCCAGCACATCTTATTTCATTATGTGTTGAGGCTGAAATCTGTCACTCTCACAGCTCCAATGGCTTTGATTTCCTGTGGTGGAGCATGTCCATTACTCCTGTGTTGGACATGGCCTTGTACAACAGACATACAATGCCTCTGTGTAGGCAGTCTGTGACTGCATTCAGCTGGGGTGTCTACAGCCAGGCAGCATATGACATATATTTCACACCCTTTATCCTGTTGGTGGGGTAACTATGAGGTCTTCGAACGCTGCAGGTGTCACGTACGGTACATCCCATATGAGTCATTGTACTAGATTATGGGTCTGATAAGGGAACAGTACAGCGGCACAGTGACCTCTGTTGATGTAGATGTGAATCCTTTCATGATACAGTGTCCAATATCGACAATCTTCCTAGCCACATTGGCATTGTGAGTGTCACATGACAGATTACTGTCGACTTGTGTCCCTAGGTCCCTGATTACTCCTTGCATACATAATGGTTTGCCACCTATGTGGTAATTTGTGTGTACCTTGTCTGGTATTTGGTGGGGCATTCATACTGTCCAGTTTCTTCAGGATGTCTGGGTGGAGTTCTTGTGTGTGAGAGTGTGGTCTGTCGCATGCTACAGACTGTACAGCAGTTTGGACTACACTTAGGTGCACATGGGTGGTCTCCGCTGCTTTGTGCATTGTCAGTTACCTGGCCATATGGGTGTCTGTGCTGCATATGGATACTCCCCCTCCTTTGATGTTTTGGTGCAGGTGTTGGGGCCATAACACATGATATGTGTTATAACCTAGTAGTGCTGGTGTGCTATCACTAGGCTTGCAGCAGGCTTCTGTCACTGCACAGACATCGATGTTCTCCATAATGGGAAGTGCCTCAGGGGCATGCATATTGCAGTTTACACATCTGGCATTGGTCAGCATTACCCTTATGTTTCCTACCACTTATGTTTTCTAGGGTGGTGGGTAGTCTTTTTGGCCTTGCCTACATACGGCTCTATGGAGGTGGCAAAGGCCTTATCCAGTATCCAGACACACAGGGATAACAGGTGCAAGCCATCCCTGGAACAGCAGTCCTCTTGGACTGACAGCTGTAACTGTGCCAGCTGTTAAACATGATCATTCTGTGTTTGTACTGTGGCATCATTCTTGGTGAGGGTTGGATGCTGCACACAGCCAGTGTCATACCGGCCTGGGGTACATACTCAGAGGGATCAACCATGTCTCTTTTCATGTTGACCAGGGAGGTACATCTCAGGTCATTCACACCAGCATGGACATTGAGTGCATCATATTTCTGCTTGCTTTGGGGTGACCTGCGTACTTGTGTTATGTGGCATTTTGTGTCAGCCTACAGGCAGCTTACTCTACCCTTTCTCTTGTTCAGTCTGGTGAGTGGGACAGCAGTGTGTCTGCCTATACAGACACCTATTACAACTGTATCAGGCATGTTGTTTCTCCTTCTGTCCTCTGACTGTTTGGCACACCAGCTTTGTGTACTATTCGTTGCATGTGCTATGTTTGGAGGTTGTGGTTGCTTATGATCTGCTTTGGAGGCTTCTGTTGGTGTGGTGTGTTTGTAATTAAGGCCTCCGGGAATATTTTTCTATGTTTATGTGTTTGGTTTACATTTGTGGTAGGTCTATGTGGGACTGGGTTTGTGGTGTATGTGGTTACCTTCTCCTCCTGACTAGTTTTGACAGTACTGAGTTGGTGGAGCTCAACCTCTGGTTTGGATACATGGTTGCATCTATCACATATATTTGTATTTATTGGGGGGTGTTGTGGTTGTCTGTGTACTTGGGACAGGTGTGACATTGCCTCTGGATTTGGATTCACAGATTCTACTTGTTGTGGCTGGACTTAGTGGATTGTATGTGTGGACATATGTTATTGCCATACTACTGGTCAGTGATTACTTCCCTTTTTATGTTTGCTCTATCATGTGGTAGCTTCCTCATTCTCTTGCATGGTTTGGTAATGGCTGGAGTCCAGCATGCCAGATGCCTGCGTGTATGGCATTGTGTGTTGTTGTTATTTGTGATTGCATACTCCAAGCATTCCTGGCTGTGTTCATGGAATGCCTGTATAACATGTTCTGTGGTGTGTCCCATATTCTGCACTTGCACAGGGCCTTTCGTGGATTCAACATCAGTTTGGAGGGCTGCAACCTATGCTTTACACATGTTTTTCACTGTGGTATTCTGGCCAGGGACTGGGGTCGGGATGTGTATATCCAGTGTGATTACTCTATGGTCTTGTCTTACCGGTGAGGGATACACTTCTCATCTTGCCATCCAGTACACATGTTGCTGATTATCCCATCCAGTATGCTTACCCCTCTTGTGGGAGTGATACATTGTTCCTGGGCATTTTGGTTTATGGATTCTGGGAACTTTTCTCCTACTGTGTTGGTGCTAGTATAATGCTCCCGGTGTATGTCTGGGTATTTTCAGTCAAGCAATATAATGTGGTTTGGGGGGCTTGATATATTCATGTATTCCAACATAGGCCAGGTGCAGTTCCTGGTATTAGGACAGTAGTCTGCAGCAGGCTATATACTGGGAGGCAGTTTTAGCCATTGGTATTTGACCATGGCTAATCCATGCTGCTTCTTGTTGTGGTACCAACATGGGGTGTGGTTATCCTTGACATTTATTGCTAGTCACCCTCCTTTTGTAGCTTGTTCCATGTTTTGCAGCTGTACAGCACAGTATGAGGTGTAACCTGGTAGTGTTAGGGTGCTGATGTGAGCCTTGACCCAGTTCTCTATTACAGGACTGGTATCTACATTCTCCATACTGTGTGCGTTTACACTGCACACATCTTGCTGTTTAGACTTCTGGCATTGGGTAGCATTACATCTAGGTTCCTATCCCATGTGGAACCTATGAAGGTGGGTTTGTGTTTTGAGACTTACCTATTCAGGGCATGCTGTGGGTACTGACAGCCTTTGCCAGTATCCATGGGGCATGGCATGATAGGTGCACGCCACCCCTAGCAGGTGGTGCATCATGTCATACTCCACATGTTTTCCCAGCCTGAAACACATTGGCTCCCCTTTGACTAACTGCATTACTTCAGCCAGTTATTGCACTTGATCATCCCATCGTTATTTTGTGGCTTCATGCTTGGTGAGGGTGGATGTTAGTCAGGGTGCTCAGGTGTGCATATAGTACATGGTGTTACATTACTTAACACATGGCATTCATGCCTCAGGTGGTGCTGCAGGGCTGCCTCTGTCGGATGCGCATATTACACTTCCCTGTACATGTTTGTGAGCAGGTCATGTCATTTTAGGCATCCATGTTATTATTTGAGTGAGTCAGAGGGGTATCATTCCCAGGGTTCCTACTGAGCCAGTGTATGTGCTATGCATTGCCTCTTTGCCAAGGCCAGGGCATACTGGGCACGCCTCCTTCTGCCTACTGGGGCAGGCTCAGGTTGTTCCTCCTCCGAGTCACGCTCTGCCTGTGATGGCCTTGGCAATGGTGGGGGGCTGTTTGGCCCAGCCCTATGCTGGTCCTGCTGCAGCTGTTTTCACAAGATCATATTATGTAGCATAGCACATACCATGACAATTTGGGTACATGTAGTTGGTGTGTACTGCATGGCTCCACCAGATGTGTCCAGACACCGGAACCGTGACTTGAGCAGCCCAAACACGCACTCTATTACATTGCGTGTTTGTGCGTGTGCCTCATTATGGCGTTCCTGTTCAGGTGTGTGTGCGTTTCTGATGGGTGTCATCAGCCACGGCTCCAGTGCATAACCTGCATCCCCCACTAGGTGTCCGTGTGGGATGTCCCCATTGGCAAATGTCTGGTACAGCTGTGTCAAATGCCAGATGTGGGAATCGTGGTAACTCCCAGGGCAGCCAGCACACACATTCATTATTATGCCCTGGGCATCACACACAACCTGGCAGTTGATGGAGGGAAGCCCTTGCGGTTAATGTAGGCCCTACCCCACTCACCGGCTGGTGCTTTGATGCGTATGTGCGTGCAGTCTATTGCACCCACTACCTCAGGGTATTCCGCTATTTGCTGGAAGAGACGATATTGCTGGCCAATACCTCACGGGCATTGGGGAAATATACATGATCACCGACATGTGCTGACATGGCATCCAGGAACTGGTGCAGTACCCTGGAGGCTGATGCCTGTGATATCCCCATCATATCACTAGTTGGTCTCTGGAAGGTACCTGTTGCTAGTATTCTTAGGCCAGCACATACCTTGGTTTCCACTGGGATGGGTTCCCCTCTGTTGGTTCTGTGTGTGAGGCGTGGCCTGCACAGCTCAACAATTTGCTGCAGGAGCTCTCTGTCCACTCTATAGCGCTCTACTATCTCCAGCTCATGTAACCCGTGGTAGGTGACCCTGGGCCTGTACACTCTTCTCCGTCTCCTCACTGTGGGTTGTCTGGCACCATCTGCATTGTCACCACCCTCAGCAAGTTGCCTATGTCTCATTATGACAGCTATGGCAGCCCCTAACATTTCTGCTCTGAGTGAAGCTTTTTCAGTTTTCACTTCTATTAGCTTACTCCTGTCTTGCAGTGTCTCTTAAGAGAAACATCCTGCACTACTGTTTGCAGAGTTTTAAGTGCTGGGCTGGGCTACTATTCTGCCTGTGTAATTGCCTGCTTCTAATTTTTTTCACCTGCTAGCTTCAGCAGTTATCCCTGCTAGCTTCCTATTAATTCTGTTGCTTCCTTTTTCCTTTCTGTTTCCTCAGGGGGGAGCAATGTGCATACCAGCAGAAACACGCTCACAGTGGCTTACACGTGTGCACACGTGCTTACACGGTTCAGAATATACTTATTCGGGTTAAAACGCGTGCACACCCACGCAAACACTGTTACACGTCCGCCAACAGCCTCCAACATGCTCAGCCTGCCCTACACGCACACACACTGTCCTACTCGTGCTTCATGGCGCGCACACGTGCGCATGCACGCCCAGCAAGAAACTTTGGTGTAAGTAACAGTGTACACCTTCCATTTCTTGACTTTCCCTGACTTATCTAGTGGCACACCTCTTTCCATGATCTGTGTCTGTCATCTGTCATGTTACACTGACCTCCAATGAACTGCATTTCTTTCTACCATTCCCCCCTGTGATGTCACCTATCTCCTACTCTATTCCTCCCCCTTATGTATCTCTTACACTACTCAGACTGTGCTCATTTGCTATGTGACTGTGAGATTCAGTATCCTAACCCTCATTTACATGAGGTTGCCTACTAATGCTTAGTTACATGTCTTAGACTCAGCTTCCCCCCTTAGCAACCACTACACGGTGGCCATGTTGTTTTTGGTCTGCTGGTCCCTGCATTGTCATTCCATGTATTGCATGAAACCCACATTTGTGGGTTTATAACCTTCTTTTTTATGGTTTTATACAGCGCAGCCCGTTTGCGTGGGGCTGCGCTGGTATATTTTTAATATTTTTGCATCGGGTTACCTTGCCAATGGCCACATATTTGGCCATTGGCATGCTGCCTGAGACATATGCACCCTTTATTTGGAGCTGACATGGCTCCATTGTGGAATTTGCAGAAACGTACTCAGTTGTCAACTGAGTACATTTCTGCAGCTAAAACGTCTCTTACACGGACTGGTTTCTGCTTCGTGGATCGCTAATATACCTCATTTGCATACCTTTCAGCTGCAAGTGAGGTATTTAGCATGTCCACGCCCAGTCCGTGTAAGAGACATTTTAGCTGGTCTCTTACACGGAGTTTAGGGCTGTTCCTGGATCGCGAGGCTTGCATGGAGTGCTGCACGTCTCTTACACTCCGTGCAAGCCTTCGTGAATCCTGCCCACTATCTAAAATATTACTTCTGGGATAACATGTAGAATGGCATCACTTCTGGTCATCTGATGTTTGGTTCCCATGTAAATCCCCACTGCTAGAAGCTGGCAGGATTTAACACCTACCTGTAAAAGTACACATGTAAGGGCTTTTGCTCAGATCTGTGGTAGGTGCTGAAAGTCATAAAACAATTTCATACCTCCATGCTTAAAGAGTAGTAATTAGTTCATCCCAAAGACAATGTAGAAAGCTTCCTAGTACAGACTTCATGTCCCTGGCTGCATTGAAACCTGTGAGATAGCATCTTTATGGCCTAGGCCATAAAGGGATTGAATATTCCCAGGTTTGCTAGACTGAGATTAACCTCCTGTCTGTCAGCTTCCTCTGTTAAAACATACACATTTAAACAGTTACAATAGTGCATGTATATTTCTGTGCTCTCCAGTAGAGCACACTGTTGCTTCATTTTAAACACAAGGACTTTACAAATACATTTTCAACACAAACATCTGTACAAATCAGTTTGATATACTCATGACATACAGTTCTAATGCATTTGTAACACAAGCATCTTTTATAAATCAGTTTGATATTCACAAATGACATATAATTATTTATAGAATTCTAGCTAGCTGTGCTGGCACAACTCATATAGTCACTGTCCTACTTCTCCCTTGCATTGCTGGAAATACCTCCTATTGTCACAACATGTAAACTAGAATTTGTCACATTCTGAACATCTGTATTTGAAATAATGTGAACCTGAGACATTTTTTTCTATTTGGTCTGGAAATCTGCATGTTATGTGCACTGACTATGTTGACATCTGTATTTACCATACTGTGACTTAACTCTGTACCTTGAATTACATGTAAACTAGAATTTAGTACATTCTGAACATTTTGAATTACATGTGCTGTAGCATTTACACTGATTTCTGAAGACTGTAAACAATAATTTGTGTTGTTTAAGTCTGAAACCATACTGATAGAAGCTAACTCATTCTGTGACTCATGAGATTTGTTGCAGCGTATTTCTGTGACTTAACCTATTTACATCTGGAAAGAAATTAACATTTCTAAAACACATTTTTTAGTCTGCTTTAGCCAGTTTTAACTTTAAACCAAACATTTGCTGGTGTCTTTACTGTAGAAGTATTGGTTGACATGTTTATACCAGTGACCTTTACAGATGTGTTTAAACTTTTCTGATCTGACTTAGCTAAAGAGTGTATAAATTCTTACATAACTTTATGATTAATGTGTCCTGTCATCTGCAGTTTTTTAAACATTTCTTGCTTCTTGGTTGTATGACTTCACACTGGAAACTTGAAATTTTGTGGAAATGACGTACATTGCTGTTAGCCTCATGGTGTCTTTTATGTTCTGAAGGAACACTGCGGAGGTCTGTAGATTTTCTGAAGTACTGCTGGTCTGTTAATGGTCTTTGAAACTTTTCCTGAGGTAGTGTTTCAAATAAACACTGGTGCTCTACAATCTGTCTGACAGCTGCAATTTCTGTATGTCATCCTGCTGTTTTCTTTATGAAGTTTATATTTGGAATATCAGTGGTGTCTTACCGAAAGGTCTGCTAAGTAAGGAGAAACTTTAGTGTTGCCAGTGGCTTTATTCTGTATGGAGTTCAGTCTTCCATATGGAAAACACTGCAAAGTAATGCTGCTGTAGTTACTGATAGAGTGGAAAAGGTTGTTACTGTCAGACTGCTTTTACTTTGACCTGAAATCTGTTCTGTAGAATAAACATAGTCTGACCTCTGATAAGATTGCTATGGGGTTTTGGGACTTACTTTAACTGTTGTTCCCACCATTGATGGCTGACTCACCATTGAAAGAATTGATAAGACTCTAGTATATTGGAATTAATTGAAAACAACTTAAATGAGACTGGAATGAATGTCTTTATTTGTTAATTACCCACATTTGTGCTGAACAGTTGCCAGTCTCTGCTTTATGGGCCAAGTCTTCTTGTACTTTTCAGAATGAATTCTTCACATGCTATATTATGCACACTGGAGGTAGATGTTAACACTATTTGAATACTGTCTCCAATAACAGTGCTGATAATCAACAGCAGTGCTGCTAAAGTTATCCAAAGTTTCTGCACATATATTCTAATTGTCCTGAATAATATAAACTGAAATAGCCTTTTCCTTCTGAGTAGTATCATTAATGCTGGATATTTGATCTGACTTCAGTACTCAGACTCGAATGTTTGTACTGCAAAGAACTTTTTCATAAACGTCCAAAAACTAACTTAACTGACTCCTTTGCCCATGTCTGAAGTATTTCCTAGTAATACCAAAACCCTGTAATATTTTACATGCCTTTTAGCCTTGGTTTTTAAGCATTGTCTTGCATGTCCCTCACGGTGCCTGTTTTTTTTTTTTTTATCTAGCATTCTATTGCAAGTACACATATCTTTCCCTTGAGAAAAGAACATTCTGTAACTTTCCCTTGAGAACTGTTACTTCTGCACATCTCATGCTTAGCCAGCACAATTATCTTTTCCCTTCTACTGAGCTGTCTTTCCCTAAAACTGCATGTATAAATGAAAACACACATCTGACTCTATATTTTCAGGTCTATTTTGGTATTTATTCTGCCTTATGCCTAACCACTACTTTTAAGTGAAAAACCTCAGTCTAACAACTAGGTTGTATAAATATGGGGAAATTCCTCAAGATTGGAGACATGCGCTTATTAAACCTGTCTTTAAGGGAAAGGGGAGTAGGACAAATCCAGAGTCATATGGGCCCTTTTATGTTGTAGAAAATGAATGGAGAAGGTAATATTGGATAAGTTATCGTTAGAATTGGAAAGGTTGTGACTTGAAACCATATATCAACATGCATATGTTGAAAATAGTTCTAGTACCACCTGTAACATAATGTTCTATAACAATGTAACAGCTTTGAATGAAAAATTATGCTGTGATATAATTTATATAGATTTAACTTCAGCATTTGAGAGGGTCATACACAAAACACTGCTCAATAAATTAGAACAACTAGGTATTGATTTGCTCTTCATAAGATAGATAGCTGCATGGCTTACAAATAAGACATGGAAAGTATTATATAACAACTGGACAGGTGAAATTACTGGTTATATGTAGGGTGTCCCGCAGGGTTCTGCCCTAGGCCCTTATTTATTTAGATTGTATCTTTCAGACCTGTCTTTTTCATCTGAGATGTTCTGTAGTCTGTATGCAAATGATCTGAACATTGGTAAACTGATTGTGTGTGTAACCGATAGGGCATGTCTGCAAAAGAACTTGACTAAATTGACCATTTGAACACAGGAAAAGAATATACTGATAAATACATCCAAAACTAAGCATATGATAGGAGACATTAATTGAAATGTGACTATTTAATACAGCACACAATGATTGGAACTCTAGATTCATTTAAGGACCTAGGTATATGGATACGTCCAACTTTGAGTTTTTATAATTATATCAACCAATTGGTTAATGAAAGTTATAGAACTATAGGTTATATAAAAAGATTTATAAAGACTAGGAGATCAGAAATTATGAAGTCATTGTTTGTTAATTATATTAGATCCAGACGTGAGTATGGAATAACAATATGGATACCTTTTAAGAAAACAAACATGAGTAAACTGGAAAGAGTACAGTGGAAATATACCAAGGGGATCCATGGATATGAAAATTTAGGTTGTTAAAAAAGACTAAAATATCTGAATTTGTACAGTGTCTCTTACAGATATTTAAGAGAAGCTCTTGTTCAGGTATATAGGGCATTTAGAGACAACTACCTCTGGGAATGTTTGAGGTTTTCAAATAGTAGTAGACAATCATCGGTCAACCTATGTAGAAAATTCTGTAGGAACGAGAAATGTACTAATTGGTTCTCTGAGAGAGCAGCTGATGCATGGAACAGATTACCAAATTATATTAAAGCAAGCACAAGTTTAGATATTTTTAAAAACAGCCTAGACACTTACTTTGGGAACCACTGTTTTGTTATATTGGCAGGCTAGAAGGGCATTAATGCCCTTGCTTTAAATATTTGTATACATGTATGTATGAATGGGTTCCATACACTAGATCGAATTTTCACTAATTCGAAATAGTGAATGGAATGCTCACTGCAGCGAAAGTGCACTTAATAGAAAGTGCACTTACGTGAAGTTCAGTAGAACGAACGGATGTTGTACTGAACATCCGTGCAGTACTCACGGACCTTAGGGTAGGGCACGGGTCAGTTATCCCCTTACCATGACCCGTGCCCTAACCCTAAGGTCCGTGACGACTGCAGCGCAGTGAAGGACATAGCAATGTCCTCCACTATGGTGCAATAGTCATGAACCTTAGGGTTAGGGCATGAGTTAGGGTAAGGAGATAGCTTTACTAACTATCCCCCTTAGCCTAACCCATGCCGTAATCCTAAGGTCCGTGACTATTGCACCATAGTGGAGGTCATAGCATGTTTTTTATGTCCTCCACTGTGCTGTGGTGTTTTCGGTGAAGTGCACTTACGCAAAAGTTCACTTTCATTAAAGTGAACTTTCACAGAAGTGAGGCTTCCTATTACAAGTTCGAAGTAGTGAACTTTCGTTCTTGTAATAGGAATCCATATGAATATATGAATATATGTATATAAGACATTTGGATTAGTATGTCCAACATCCAAGAAATCTGCTTGTTTTGATTTCTCATTGTCAATTTTAGATATTAAGGACCAATATAATGCAAATATAAACAAGCTGATACTTTTGACAAGCTTAATAATCAACAGCCTAATTCTAGATATATGGGATCAAACAATGGCATCCTGTATACAGATTTTCCTTATTCTTTAATCGGTATAATAATTATCAAAATAAAGAGGTTTAATATTTATAAACTGTAAAATAAGTTGTAAAATAAGCCTTATTTCCAACATGAAATAAGGTGGTCAGGGAAATATAGAATGTTTGTTTTATTTAATTTATATTGTAAAGTATTGATTTTTGCATTTTAATAAATAATAAAAATAATATAAAATATATGCTAATCTGTTTCCAGTTGCAATAAGATGTAGAGAATATTATGTGACAAGTCATCAAGCAGATGTTAGCTGATAGGATGGGAGTGAGGCATAGCTATGTACATACTGATAATAGACTGTAATTAATTCAAGTCAGATAATTATGTGATGTAACCATGTACAGTCTCTAATAGATGTTAAGTGAAGATTTAAAAAGCTGCTTAACTGGAATAGAGCTTATGCTGAGTGGGAGTTTTTCTTTCATAGTTTTCCATCTGTAATAGAAAACCTGGAGTGTCCATACTTGTTTTAGAATTTGGGGATGGACAATGTGAACAAAGGAGACTCTCAGATTTCAGAGGCATCAAAATGATAAAGTAAATGAAGAATAATTGTTAGAATATTGTACTTTATGAACAAAGCATAGTTGAGTGACAGATGTGTGTCTCAGTAAAGAGTGTGTAGGGATGAGTACCAATGCATTTTATTTTGGAAATGTGTTTATAAGTCTGCTCTTGTTTTTGAAATAAAATAGTAAAAGTATGAAGAGGGGAGAAGAATACTTAGTAAGATAAGTAGGAAGGAGACTGTAGATATTAATGTTGCATTATGTGACTTTACCTAATAAGTCTGTTCTCTCCTTGTAAATTTTTTGATTTTTCTTATAAATTGCTAAGGATTACAGTCAATAATACTGGAAATTAGAGTTTAGTGTTTCTTTTTCTTCAGATAAAAGCATGTTGATAAAAATTGTTTAAAAATTTTCATTCCTCTATGAACTTTCTAAAATATTTAATACGTTTCCAAAATTTTTGGCCTCTGTACCCTATTAATTATGACTTTGTACCTGATGGATGCTTCCAAGTATGTACAAGGTACCTGGCAAAGTGTTGTATGGATTGAAGCACTAGATAGAAAAAAATGGTCACAATTAATGAAACAAAATTTATTAAAAGAAATAATAAAATGGTCATATTTAATCAGTATTATCATTTCCTAATTAACAGCTACATGTATATGTAACATTGTCATCTGATCAATTCAAAAAAGCATTTATAAACCATAACCAGAGAAAATAATAAAGATGGAGTGAAGCAAGCTAGTTATTAAGATTAATTATGATAAAAAAATGAAAAACAGTGATGTATCTGAATTGCTAGATTAAAAAAACAACTAAGTAACTCAAGAATATTATCATGTCTCATAAATAAGAGTTCTGATAACAGCGGTATTACATATAATGATTCAACAGCTTCCTACTGGATAATGTTTCAAGACCTTAGTGACTGAAAAAAAATAAGGGTATATTGTCACCTAGTGATCAAATTTACTATAGGTCAGTATATTGCAAATACTGAAAAAAAGAGTTAACAGATATAAAAAATAATTAATTATTCAAAACAAGGATGACAATGCTGCCATATTTAGTCTGCACATTTTTCTTTACGATCAAGTAGTCAATCAAACACATTATTAAGATGAGAGTTATGATTTATATTGATACTATAACGTAAAGAGGGCACTAATTTTGTAACACCAATGTTCTATGATTTTTAACTTTGTCTTGATGTCCTACTTGTTTAGAAGGCACCTGGGATATACTAGGCCATGTATATGAAACACCAAATGTGACTGAGATGATTTAGATGTATTCCCAATATCGAGTGCCCCACAGGTGCACTAAGCTATATACATGACCCAGTCACTAATCCAAGTAATTAGATGTCTGATGCCAGAACCGTAGCAGTATTAACATAAAAAAAATTCACCTTATAAATATAATGACAGTTAATGCATTTTTGCATGTTTATAGTGATAAGCTTTAGGACCCAAAAACTGTTCGGGAAAACTAAAACCATTTTTAAATTACCCAAACATTGCTCAAGAGCTTTGCCTCTTCTAAAGGTAAAGTGCCTGCTGGCTGGTTTATTTTGCCTGAAGTTAGCAGATTTCTTTTTAATCAATCCGTATATGTGAATTATGTGAATATATATATATATATATATATATATATATATATATATATATATATATACATGTGTGTGTGTGTGTATGTGTGTGTACACACACACACACACACACACACACACACAGACATATATATATATATATATATATATATATATATATATATATAAATAATACAGTTTACCTTCATAACAGCGAAACACAGTGACGTGATTGCTCATATGAGCGAATCATAACCATGAAACGTAAAACAGCGACAGTTGTAAATGTTCGAAAATCAGCAAATCAGAAAGCCAATTTGCTAATTTTCGAACATTAATGTTGAAAAAAATTAGATAAAGTGTAATGCAGACCCCCCCACTTCATTATTCTAACTCCGAGATCGCACTACAGTGGGGAAAGAAACCATTTCCTGATCCCCACTATAGTGTAATCTGCCCCAGAATGTCGAATGTGCAATGAGCAAATCTCATTGTCCATTCGCTCATTGCACATTCAAACCTTTTTCCGTTCGACGTTTGCAAACTTTGCAAAATGCCTTTCAGAAAATTGCTCTTCGCCCTTGTGCAATACACACATGTAAAGGTAAACCATATAATACATATGTATCTATAGATAAGATACACACACACACACACACACACTCACACACACACACACACACACACACACACACACACCAGTTTATGTCAGTTGATCTTAATGCAAAATATTTAAACACAAGTGACTGAAACAAACTCCACAGCTGTGCGCGCGCACACATATGCACATGCACACCAGTATAGGATCATAGGAGGTTACTAGGCTAATGGCCCTGAGGGCCTTACCAGCCTAGCAAAGAGTTTATCCCCAAAAAAGAAACCGCAGTCAGCACCTGTTGGCCCTGCCAATCAGAGACACAGGTGGAACCCCTTGGACAAATTTGTGGTTTCCCATCCACTCATCAAAGTTGCGCTTGAAGAAGGTCGGCAAAGTACTCTGCTTGACATGTATGGGAAGTGTACTCCAGAGACAGGATAGCCTCTGAGAGACCAACCTGCTTCTCCAGCAGGTTTTGTTGATGTTGCCTATTAGATTTAGGCCTTTCAATTGGGTAATGTACGAGGAGTTAGACTTACAGATATGGAGCATCTCTAGTAGGGCAACGTCCGATATTGCCTTGTAGGCGAGACACAGATCACCTCTGAGCAATCTGTACGATACAGAGTAGAGTGATAGTGATTTGAGCCTGTTTGCATAGGACAGGTGTTGGAGGCCATGGATTCTCTTTGTGAAGTATTGCTGTGGCCTTTCCAGTTGGTGCAGGTGTTTTGAGAGGTACATACCAAACAGGGTGTTATACGCAATTATTGGCCTAATTAGGGAGGAGTACCAGAGAGGTAATAGCCTCCTTTTTTCTGGATGCAATCCCTTTACTTATGAAATGAACCAAGTAAAAGGCTTTTCTGACCACTGCAGCTACATGATGGTCGAATGTGAGATTATTGTCAACCTGAGTACCCAGGTATCTCACCACAGGTTGTGTGCCTAAGGGTTGCCATTGATGTGATAATCAGTAGTGGCCGTATTTTTGCCAAATGGTATGATAATATGTTTTTTGCATTTAACTTAAGGCCATATTTTGGCACCAGTCATTTGTTGCTGTGAGACCCGCTTGCAATATGCAAACCACTTGGCACCACAGGACCCGGAAGCAGGTACACAAGGGCTTTCAAAATAAGCAGTAGAATAAATCAATCAGCTGCTAGGTCTCCAATAAGATCCTTTAATATGACAAGGCAAAGTTAAAATCACAGTCTCTTCCAAGCGCTTTCACTCGACCACTTGCTTGCTTTTTCAAGGCAAAAAACATGAACTGGAAGTTCATTCACATTAAATACTTCCACAGTCATCACATGACTTCCTGTGGATCTTTCCCAAAAGGAAAATCACTATATAAGGCAAATTCTAAAATACATTCTTATTGTCATTAAAAAATGATTCATTTTATAAAAATGTCTTGGCAACTGAATAATCATGTTAAACATAACATTAAATCAAAATGTTACAATGTACCAAGAAAATTCTGCAGAGTGTTTTTGTAATCACAAATAAATGCAGTAACCCCTGTTGAACATCGGGGATAAAATCAAGATTCCAAATTAAAATCTAGGGCTACTTAGTAGCGTTATAAAAACATTTCTTTTCTAAGTTTCAAATGGGTAACTTAACCTTCAATGTGTCTTATTCTAAAATCTTATGAATGCAAAAGTGAATAAAAAAATAAAATAAAAAAATATAAAAATATATAGTGTAGTAATATAACAAATGTCATGTTATGCTGAATTGTATTATAAACGGGCTTGCCTCAATTTCAGAACACTAATAATGCTAAGAGTGTCGTTCAGACCTGGGTGTCTAGTAGCGTCTAAGCGGAGCTGCCAAAATAGCTCACGGTATTCTAAATTGGACTCCCAGCTACCCCCTCTTATATCTGGTGATACCTGTTCCAACACCATAAACTTTATTTCCATGTCCTTACATGTCAAAGAGTGTTTGTAGAAGGCATTGCTTTCCTTCCTTGCACTGATGTCATTGAAGTGTTCATAAACTCTTCTCCTAAACACCCTTTCAGTTTTCCCAATGTAAAAACCATGGTAGGTAACACAGCATCCAAGGTAGACTACCCCCTTAGATCCACAGTTAAAATGTTTGTTGGAGTGGAACCTGAATCTTCTCGAGGGGAGGTAGTAGGACCCCGAATTCAGCATAGCATGGCATTGCTTACACATCCCACAGGGATAAGTGCCTGGTTTCTTTCTATTCTGATTGTGTGGATCCTCCAACCTAATTTCTAACAGTTCTTTCAAATTCTTGCCTCTTTTCCTGACAAAAGAGGGAAAGCTGGGCATAGAATTCTTCAGATCTTCCTGTAGTCTGAGAATGGGCCAATATTTCTTGATAGTCTTCTCAATCTGATCTGAGTTGTTGGAATAGGTGTGTATAAAGCTATTTTAGACTTTGAAGTGTCATTTGAAGGGTTTGGGGAGATCTCGTTGACCCCCACCCCCAATAAAGGGGGATACTTATTTGATCTCTTCTCAGAAATTTCTACAACCAGTGCTTCTACCAAAGCTTCCGGATATTGTTTTTCCTTAAAAATCCTTAAAATAGAAACTTCCTCTTTGAAAAGTTTGTCAGTGCTGGACATTCGTGAAGCTCTAATGAGTTGACCTTTTACTATTGCCTTTTTTTGATATAAGGGATGTCCACTGTGGTAATTTAAGTATGCGTTCGAAAAAGTGCTTTTCCTGTAAATTTTGGACTGAAAGCACATGTTCGGATAGTCCTTAACCAGTGAAATGTCTAAATAGTCAAGTTGGTGTTTGCTGATCTTGTGAGTGAATCTAAAAAATGTGGTCGTTGTGTTAATGTAATCCATAAATTCCATAAGACTTCCTTCGTCTCCCATCCACATAAAGGAGATATCGTCCAAAAATCTCCTATAGTGCAAGATATCCTGGTACCATGTGCTAGTAAAAATATATTTCTTTTCCCATTGGTATAATACCAAATTTGCGTAGATGGAAGCACAGGGGGCACCCATTGCCACACCTTTTTTCTGACAATAGAATTCCCCTTTAAAGTGGATGAAATTATTTTCTAAAACTAAATCCATAAATTCCAAAATTAAGTTAGTGAACTTGGCCCCCAGTTGGACTTCATTAGATAAGTAAGTAGCTAACCACTCAAGGCCCGTATTGTGTGGGATGCTAGGGAATAAGTCGACTACATCAACAGTGACCATAAACATCTCAGGTAAAAATAAACTCTGATCCACTCCTTTTAGGTAGTCCCATGAATCCTTACATATATGTTTAATTTTCTCTGCATATTGTTTTAAGGAGAAGTCGAAGAATTTAGCTAGGGGTTCTGTAACACTTCCACTTCCTGCCACTATAGGCCTGTATTTAAGGGGGTTCAAATTCTTATGTGTCTTAGGAATTCCAAAAATCTGGGCAACCTTGGGTCTTTTAACTAATAAGTAGTTGTATAACTTCTCATTAATGACATTCTGCATTAAATGATCATATAATAGATAATTTATTTTAGCTTGAGCTATGTTGATCTCGTTTCTTGAGACAAGTTCGTATTGATCAGTGTCCTGTAGCACCGTGTGCAAGGCGGCCTCATAGTCCCAGTTGTACATCAAGACAGCCCCTCCCCCCTTGTCTGGTTTCATGACTCTACATCCCTCCATTTTGAGATTTTTGATTAGAGTCAACTCATCCTCAGTGATCTTTTCAGATATTTCACAGTAATCATTCTCCTTAAGTTTCCTAATGTCAGTCTCAACTAGCTCCTCAAAAATTTTGATGGTGGGGTGAACCGGTGGGTTGAAGGTGCTTTTTCTTGTGAGAGTTCTTTCTAGATTTTGTTCATCCTTAAACAATAAGTTAAAGTTAAGCTGCCTCATAAAAAGTTTTAAATCAATTAAGGTTGTAACCATGGGGGAAGGCCTAAGGGGAACATAATGAAAACCCTTGGAAAGTAAATTAAAAAAAATTGTCCGTTATTAATAAATCAGTGTAATTGAATATGGTAAAATTACCTTTCCTGTGTTCAATTTGTTTCCCTTCAAATAAAGTGGTGCTGTTGTCCTCATCCACTATAGGCCTTAAGATTAGTTCGGTGGATGATTCCAGCTGTTGTATTGTTCCCTGCACCCCCTCCCTCTCCTCTGAGGATAATAAAACTCCTGGGTAGAAGGGTTCCTGTTTTTCTGTGCTATTCTCTCACTTTGTCTGGGATTGTCATTAACTGTCCCTATAGGTTCACCCTGCCTATTAGTTTCACCCCTTTCATGAAAAACATTTTCAGTGGTGTTGTTGTTTCTTTCTTTTGTAAAAGGGAGGGGGTAGGCTCTACCTTCCTTGTATTCAGTTAAGTCTCTCTCTAATTTTCTGATTTTTCGATTAAGTACCCTAGAACAATGCTGGTCTACATCACTGAACAACTTGTCATAATCCCTCTTAACTGAGCTAAAAGTTTCATGTTTTATCATGTTTACGTTGAGCTCATCTAGATCTTTTAACAAAACAGTCATTTTTTTCTCATAGTCCCTCACCATACATTTTAACATGTCCAATCCTGCTTTGTTGAAAATTTCACAAAGTTGGTCATATAAAGCAGAACCATATTGTACATTGTTAGGGAACTTGAAAAACCTCAATCCCTTGGGAATTCTCTGTACATTAATGCATTAATTTAGATAATCAACTTCCATTTGTTTGTTCTTATAAGAATACAGCTTATCTTTAAAATCAAAAAACACATTTTCAAGATTTTTATAATTATCATGAAGTACAGTACCTTTTCTAAAATTGAACTGTTGTTTTGTCCAAGTTTTGAAGTCAGAAGACTTCCTCTGTTCATTTGACCCAGGGGAAACCTGGTTATTTGTTCTTACATGGTCAGAACAGTTCGAGTTCGAGTTGTTGTCATTACACCCAATCTCTGTGTTCCTAGTAACATTTCCAGCCCCAACCACTTCAGCAAGTGTTCTAGGGGGATTGTTGAATTATTGTTGGTTCCCCGGTATCTAGGAGGCTGTTGGTTGTATCCGCTGTTGAACCATTGAAGTCAGCTGTGTCAAAAGTGTTAAAACCTGTTTAAACTCAGCCCTGGAAACTGGGGCTGTGTCAGCATCGTCGCCATCGGCTCTCAGTACTGCCAGAGTGTGAGTGAAGCCACTGGCTTCCGTTCCTTCTGCCATGTGTAGAAATCGACCAAGAAAAACCAAAACCACGAATGCAAACCACTTGGCACCACAGGACCCGGAAGCAGGTACACAAAGGCTTTCAAAATAAGCAGTAGAAGAAATCAATCAGCTGCTAGGTCTCCAATAAGATCCTTTAATATGACAAGGCAAATTTAAAATCACAGTCTCTTCCAAGCGCTTTCACTCGACCACTTGCGAGCTTTTTCAAGGCAAAAAACATGAACTGGAAGTTCATTCACATTAAATACTTCCACAGTCATCACATGACTTCCTGTGGATCTTTCCCAAAAGGAAAATCACCATATAAGGCAAATTCTAAAATACATTCTTATTGTCATTAAAAATGATTCATTTTGTAAAAATGTCTTGGCAACTGAATAATCACGTTAAACATAACATTAAATCAAAATGTTGCAATGTACCAAGAAAATTCTGCAGAGTGTTTTTGTAATCACAAATAAATGCAGTAACCCCTTTTGAACATCGGGGGTAAAATCAAGATTCCAAATTAAAATCTAGGGCTGCTTAGTAGCATTATAAAAACATTTCTTTTCTAAGTTTCAAATGGGTAACTTAACCTTCAATGTGTCTTATTCTAAAATCTTATGAATGCAAAAGTGAATAAAAAAAAAAATAAAAAAATATAATTGCTTCTAGTTTTGTTTTTTCTTGGTCAATTTCTACACATGGCAGAAGGAACGGAAGCCGGTAGCTTCACTCACACTCCGGCAGTACTGAGAGCCGATGGCGACGATGCTGACACAGCCCCAGGTTCCAGGGCTGAGTTTAAACAGGTTTTAACACTTTTGACACAATTGACTTCAATGGTTCAACAGCGGACACAACCAACAGCCTCCCAGATACCGGGGAACCAACAACAATTCAACAATCCCCCTAGAACACTTGCTGAAGTGGTTGGGGCTGGAAATGTTACTAGGAACACAGAGATTGGGTGTAATGACAACAACTCGAACTCGAACTGTTCTGACCATGTAAGAACAAATAACCAGGTTTCCCCTGGGTCAAATGAACAGAGGAAGTCTTCTGACTTCAAAACTTGGACAAAACAACAGTTCAATTTTAGAAAAGGTACTGTACTTCATGATAATTATAAAAATCTTGAAAATGTGTTTTTTGATTTTAAAGATAAGCTGTATTCTTATAAGAACAAACAAATGGAAGTTGATTATCTAAATGAATGCATTAATGTACAGAGAATTCCCAAGGGCTTGAGGTTTTTTAAGTTCCCTAACAATGTACAATATGGTTCTGCTTTATATGACCAACTTTGTGAAATTTTCAACAAAGCAGGATTGGATATGTTAAAATGTATGGTGAGGGACTATGAGAAAAAAATGACTGTTTTGTTAAAAGATCTAGATGAGCTCAACGTAAACATGATAAAAGATGAAACTTTTAGCTCAGTTAAGAGGGATTATGACAAGTTGTTCAGTGATGTAGACCAGCATTGTTCTAGGGTACTTAATCGAAAAATCAGAAAATTAGAGAGAGACTTAACTGAATACAAGGAAGGTAGAGCCTACCCCCTCCCTTTTACAAAAGAAAGAAACAAGAACACCACTGAAAATGTTTTTCATGAAAGGGGTGAAACTAATAGGCAGGGTGAACCTATAGGGACAGTTAATGACAATCCCAGACGAAGTGAGAGAATAGCACAGAAAAACAGGAACCCTTCTACCCAGGATTTTTATTATCCCCAGAGGAGAGGGAGGGGGCGCAGGGAACAATACAACAGCTGGAATCATCCACCGAACTAATCTTAAGGCCTATAGTGGATGAGGACAACAGCACCACTTTATTTGAAGGGAAACAAATTGAACACAGGAAAGGTAATTTTACCATTTTCAGTTACACTGATTTATTAATAACGGACAATTTTTTTAATTTACTTTCCAAGGGTTTTCATTATGTTCCCCTTAGGCCTTCCCCCATGGTTACAACATTAATTGATTTAAAACTTTTTATGAGGCAGCTTAACTTTAACTTACTGTTTAAGGATGAACAAAATCTAGAAAGAACTCTCACAAGAAAAATCACCTTCAACCCACCGGTTCACCCCACCATCAAAATTTTTGAGGAGCTAGTTGAGACTGACATTAGGAAACTTAAGGAGAATGATTACTGTGAAATATCTGAAAAGATCACTGAGGATGAGTTGACTCTAATCAAAAATCTCAAAATGGAGGGATGTAGAGTCATGAAACCAGACAAGGGGGGAGGGGCTGTCTTGATGTACAACTGGGACTATGAGGCCGCCTTGCACACGGTGCTACAGGACACTGATCAATATGAACTTGTCTCAAGAAACGAGATCAACATAGTTCAAGCTAAAATAAATGATCTATTATATGATCATTTAATGCAGAATGTCATTAATGAGAAGTTATACAACTACTTATTAGTTAAAAGACCCAAGGTTGCCCAGATTTTTGGAATTCCTAAGACACATAAGAATTTGAACCCCCTTAAATACAGACCTATAGTGGCAGGAAGTGGAAGTGTTACAGAACCCCTAGCTAAATTCATCGACTTCTCCTTAAAACAATATGCAGAGAAAATTAAACATATATGTAAGGATTCATGGGACTACCTAAAAGGAGTGGATCAGAGTTTATTTTTACCTGAGATGTTTATGGTCACTGTTGATGTAGTCGACTTATTCCCTAGCATCCCACACAATACGGGCCTTGAGTGGTTAGCTACTTACTTATCTAATGAAGTCCAACTGGGGGCCAAGTTCACTAACTTAATTTTGGAATTTATGAATTTAGTTTTAGAAAATAATTTCATCCACTTTAAAGGGGAATTTTATCGTCAGAAAAAAGGTGTGGCAATGGGTGCCCCCTGTGCTTCCATCTACGCAAATTTGGTATTATACCAATGGGAAAAGAAATATATTTTTACTAGCACATGGTACCAGGATATCTTGCACTATAGGAGATTTTTGGACGATATCTCCTTTATGTGGATGGGAGACGAAGGAAGTCTTATGGAATTTATGGATTACATTAACACGACGACCACATTTTTTAGATTCACTCACAAGATCAGCAAACACCAACTTGACTATTTAGACATTTCATTGGTTAAGGACTATCCAAACATGTGCTTTCAGTCCAAAATTTACAGGAAAAGCACTTTTTCGAACGCATACTTAAATTACCACAGTGGACATCCCTTATATCAAAAAAGGCGATAGTAAAAGGTCAACTCATTAGAGCTTCACGAATGTCCAGCACTGACAAACTTTTCAAAGAGGAAGTTTCTATTTTAAGGGGATTTTTTAAGGAAAAACAATATCCGAAAGCTTTGGTAGAAGCACTGGTTGTAGAAATTTCTGAGAAGAGATCAAATAAGTATCCCCCTTTATTGGGGGTGGGGGTCAATGAGATCTCCCCAAACCCTTCAAAAGACACTTCAAAGTCTAAAAAATAGCTTTGTACACACCTATTCCAACAACTCAGATCAGATTGAGAAGACTATCAAGAAATATTGGCCCATTCTCAGACTACAGGAAGATCTGAAGAATTCTATGCCCAGCTTTCCCTCTTTTGTCAGGAAAAGGGGCAAGAATTTGAAAGAACTGTTAGAAATTAGGTTGGAGGATCCACACAATCAGAATAGAAAGAAACCAGGCACTTATCCCTGTGGGATGTGTAAGCAATGCCATGCTATGCTGAATTCGGGGTCCTACTACCTCCCCTCGAGAAGATTCAGGTTCCACTCCAACAAAAAATTTAACTGTGGATCTAAGGGGGTAGTCTGCCTTGGATGCTGTGTTACCTGCCATGGTTTTTACATTGGGAAAACTGAAAGGGTGTTTAGGAGAAGAGTTTATGAACACTTCAATGACATCAGTGCAAGGAAGGAAAGTAATGCCTTCTACAAAAACTCTTTGACATGTAAGGACATGGAAATAAAGTTTATGGTGTTGGAACAGGTACAACCAGATATAAGAGGGGGTAGCTGGGAGTCCAATTTAGAATACCGTGAGCTATTTTGGCAGCTCCGCTTAGACGCTACTAGACACCCAGGTCTGAACAACACTCTTAGCATTATTAGTGTTCTGAAATTGAGGCAAGCCCATTTATAATACAATTCAGCATAACATGACATCTGTTATATTACTACACTATATATTTTTTTATTTTATTTTTTTATTCACTTTTGCATTCATAAGATTTTAGAATAAGACACATTGAAGGTTAAGTTACCCATTTGAAACTTAGAAATGTTTTTATAATGCTACGAAGTAGCCCTAGATTTTAAGTTGGAATCTTGATTTTACCCCCGATGTTCAAAAGGGGTTACTGCATTTATTGGTGATTACAAAAACACTCTGCAGAATTTTCTTGGTACATTGTAACATTTTGATTTAATGTTATGTTTAACATGATTATTCAGTTGCCAAGACATTTTTACAAAATGAATCATTTTTTAATGACAATAAGAATGTATTTTAGAATTTGCCTTATATGGTGATTTTCTTTTTGGGAAAGATCCACAGGAAGTCATGTGATGACTGTGGAAGTATTTAATGTGAATGAACTTCCAGTTCATGTTTTTTGCCTTGAAAAAGCTCGCAAGTGGTCGATTGAAAGCGCTTGGAAGAGACTGTGATTTTAACTTTGCCTTGTCATATTAAAGGATCTTATTGGAGACCTAGCAGCTGATTGATTTCTTCTACTGCTTATTTTGAAAGCCTTTGTGTACCTGCTTCCGGGTCCTGTGGTGCCAAGTGGTTTGCATTCGTGGTTTGGTTTTGCTTCTAGTTTTGGTTTTTCTTGGTCACCCTCTTGCAATATATTAACATCATTTGGGGAGTCAGTGACAGCACCCAACTTACAGTTGTCTGAAAACATGGTCAACCACAGGTCTTTTGTCTTTGCCTGGACCTCTGAGAAGTAGATGTCAAACAGTAGGGGTCCCAGGATGAATCCCTGGGGAACACTACTAGTGATAGGTCTGCCGTTGAAGGTGGAGGCACATATTTTGACCTTGTGGTTCCTGTCGGTGTGCCATTTGGCCACCCACCTGATGAGATAGGGATTTACACCAACTTGTGATAGCATTTCGATGAAGCTCAAGTAGGGGATTATGTCAAAAGCCTTGGCCAAGTCAAGGTAAGCTGTATATACTGACTTTCCCTCATCCAGGGCCTTGGTGGCAGTCTCAAAGAAGTCAACTAGGTTCAACAGGCAAAATATGCCCTTGACGAATCTGAACTGGGTGGAGTCAAGTGCTTGGAGAGTGTCTATGTCCTTGTTTATGAGATTCATAATAATATGCTCTATAGCTTTACAGATCAGACTTTTTCAAGCTAATGGGGTGTTAGTTTCTAGGGTCAGTAGTGGCACCACCTTTGTGCAAGGGGATGACAATGGCAGCTCTCCACTCTGCTGGAATGAAGCCTGTACTTAGGGTGTGGTTGAAGAGGGTGTTCAACAGTGAAGACAGTTCTTGAAGGAGAAGATGCAGAATACAGCCTGGGATACTGTCAGATCCTATGGAAGCTGTGTTATTTGCTTTGGATAGTACATTTAACACTTGATCTGTGGAGATGTAGGACAAGTATCGGGGATGTTAAATGGGCCTTTGGGAGGGGATAGGGGGTGAAGTTCACACTGAACCTATCAGCTAGCAGGTTGGCTAAGTCAACAGAATTAGTGTAAGTGTACGTTTAAGTACTAATTTGGAACAAACCTGGGCTTTGGCATGGAGGTTCCTGACATAACTGAAGAAGACTTTGTGGTTTTCCTTTGTTTTGGAGGCTAGTTTCAATTCATAATTGGCTTTGGAGGTTTTCACTAGTGATCTAATTTGCTTGTTGAGGCTGAGGAGGGAGTTTTTCCAATTTGGAATTTGTTCCTTTTTACCCTTGGACAACAGTTCTTCCTTTTGTTGTAAAGCCTGTTGATAGAGGATGTCCACCAGACAGGTTTGTGTTTCCTTGAGGAACAGGTTTTAGTTCTGTTGGGTATGGTCGAGTCCAAGCAGTTGTACAGGTGCTTATATGCAGCATTAGCATACTGTTCAGCATAGTTGACTGCATTCTCTGAGAGAGGAGGTGGTGTGAAGGTACTGAAAAACTCCCTGAGGAGGTTGTAGGCAGCTTTTGAGGGTTTTTTTTTAGCCTGGTTACAGCTGGGGGGGGGGGGGTTGGGGGGATACAGACTTCAAATGAGGCAGACCAATGATCTCATATCACCTGGGAAGTACATGCTATGGGAGTGGTACAACTGTCACCCATGTTGGGGAGAACCAAGTCTAGAATGTTATCTCCCCTTGTGGGGTTGAGACAAGCTGGTTTAGTGCATTAGAATTGATGAAGTCAAGAAATCGTTGAGTGAGTGCATTGGTGCAGGAATAGTTCACTAGTCTGTGGTAGGGTAATTGAAATCACCAAGGATCAGGGTGTTAGGGGGTACTTTGATCGAGTCAAGTAGGTCCAGGTAGGGGGAGTGGGTGTCCTGAGTTATAGAGGGGGGTCTATAGCTGGCTGTAACTTGGATAGGTGTCTTGCCAACTTGTCAGTTGCACCTGGAGTAATTCCAAAGCATCATGCTGGCAAACCAGTCTGGAGGTGTGCTTGTCCTTAATGAAGATAGAGACTCCACCACCCTTAGTCTTCCCAACCTCATTTTGGGGTTGGAATGTGTGGAATGAAGTATAGCCTAGTAAGGCAGGGGTACTCTCTGCAGCCCTGAACCAAGTTTATGTGACTTTACACAAATTGGCTTCTTCCGGTGCAAGGAGAGCCTTTAGTGAGTGCATTTTCAGGTTAAGGCTCCTAGCACTAAGCAGTATGACCTTCAATTTATTTTTTGACAAATGATTTATGTTGGACAGTTTGTCTTTGGGACATAGCTTAAAAAAGTCACAATGGGGGAGGCAAGAGCCTTGACCAGGATCAGGCATCCCAGGGGTGATAGGTGGAGGCCATCTCTGGGCAAAGCATCAAAGCCTGTCAACCATGTCATCTCAGGCAGGCAGTTACTGGATCCCCATGGAAAGACACCAGAAACTAAGCCAATTGTTGAAGTCAGTTATTTTTTTTTTTTGTTAGTATTGTGGTATCATTATTGGTGAAGGTAGGATGCTGCTTAAGGCTAGGGTCATACCTGCCTGGGACACATTCTCTAAGAGCTCAATCATGTCTCTCTTCATATAGCCTAGGGAGGTAAGTCTCAAGTCATTCACACCAACATGGACAATGACAGAGAAATACTTGTACCTACTGTGGAGAGACTTAAGTGTGTGCGTGATGTGGTGGATTCTGGCACCTGACAGACACCTGACTGTGAGCTTCTTGCTGAGCCTGGTGAGGGGGACATCAATGTGTCTCACAACTTAGTCACCAATGACTAGTATGTTTGGTTTATTGTTATACCTTATGGGCTGCATTGGTTTATTGTTATGCCTGGGCTATGTTTCTGAGATACTGTGTTGTCTGCTGTGTGTGATATGTTTGTTGTTGTTTATGGAATGTTTGTGAGTGTGTTTTGGAGGTCTCTGCTGTTTAGGTAAGTTTTTATCAAGGACCTCTGCATAGGTGGGGGTGTGTGTTGTGCTTGGCTATGTGATGTGGGTGGTGTGGTGTTTGTGCTGGCAATCACCTTTTTGTAAGGAGTACTGACTGTGGCATGAGAGAGCATGGATTCCATGTTACTGACGTAGATGCTTTTCTTGCAAGTAGAAGAATTATATGCTAGGAGAAAAGGGCTGTAAGTGAACATGAGGCAGTTGCTACATTGTCTCAGTATGCCCATGTCGGCCAGGCTGGCAGGAGAAACTGATGGAAATTGTCCATACATAGTGCTCTAAATACTTGGGCGGACTTATGGAGAGAGGGTTTTAATAAGGGTTTCTCCACAAGAGTGTAAGCCACAAAAAACTTCTTAAATGTAAAATAACTGGCCTGAAGCACAAGTGCAAAAACCAAAAACTAAGATGCTTAGAATAGCAGATAAATTTAACCAGGCTACTAACAAGCAGTAACAAATGCAGCAGAATAAGAGCACTTGAACACTTAAGAGCACACTGCAAAGCAAAATAAGGTAATAAAGTAGGTAGAACACAGTTACAAGAGCAGCTGAATAAAATGCAAACATATTTTTTGTTAACTGGAGAAGGAAGAAAAAGAAAATAATTCAAGATTAAGAAACTAAGGGGGTTAGCAGTCCCAAATTTTCCCTCTGTACACAGTAGACAGAGCTGATGAGATGGGACTGGGGGAAGTGTCTGAAATCAATGAAACAAGGGGGTAGTCATTCCCAAATGATCTCACTGTACTCAGTTGAGTGAGCAAATGAGATGGTATGGAAGGAGTGTCCAAAGACAAATTTACAGCAGGGGTGGGCAATTCCAAAGTCACTAAGTTTAAGAATACAACAGCACTTGTGTGGAAGGGTAGGAAAAACGATCAAACTGCAGACAGAGACCACCAATATTCAATCAATATTCAATGAAACAAATAAATAAATGCAGTACTTTTTGTTAACTTTCACTGAAACAGAACAAGTGAAAAAAGTATACTTACTGTACATCAGCTTTGTATACCCAGATGGTTGTGGAATCAGTCACAGACCGCTAAACAGCTCTGCTACTGAGCAAAATTTTACAGAAATGTAACTATACCAGTAGTATAAAACAAATGATAGACCCTTAGACAGTCAGATAAACACAAAACTTCACAGAATGTAAAGCAACTCCCACTATGAAACTGGCTGGCTTACAGCACAAGTGCTGAACTAGCCATGAGAAACAAATTGCAGAGACTACCAATATTCAATCAATATTCAATGAAACAAATAAATGCTGTACAACTTTAACTATCACTGAAACAGAACATGTGCAAAAAAGTATACTTATATCAGCTTTGTATATCCAGATGGTTGTAAAGTCAGTCACAGCCAGCAAAACAGCTCTGCTACTGAACACCATTACACAAAAATGTAACTATACCACTAGTTTAAAACAAAAGATAGACCCTCAGGCAATCAGATAAGCACAAAATTTTACAGGATGTATAACAACCCCCAGTATGAAACTGGGTGGCTTAGAGCTCAGGTGCTGAACTAGCCCTGAGAAACAAACTGTAGAGTGAGACCACCAATATTCATTCAATATTCAAATAAATAAATGTAGTACAGTTTTGTTAACTATCACTGAAACAGAACAAGTGCAAAAAAGTATACTTATATCAGTGTTGTATATCTGCATGGTTGAAGAATTAGGCAGAGCCAGTCAAACAGCTCTGCTACTGAGCAAAATTCCACAGAAATGTCACTATACCAGTAGTAGAAAACAAAGGATAGACCTTCAGGCAATCAGATAAGCACAAAACTTAAAAGAATATAAAGCAACCCCCACTATGAAACTGTGTGACTTAGACCTCAAGTGCTAAACTAGCCCTGAGAAACAAACTGAAGACAGAGACTACCAATATTCAATCAATATTCATTTAAACAAAAAAGTAAATGCAGTAGAGTTTAGTTAAATATCAGTGAAACAGAACAAGTGCAAAAAAAGTATACTTTTATCAGCTTTTTATATCCAGATGGTTGTAGAATCAGTCACAGACAGCTAAACAGCTCTGCTACTGGGCACAGTTAGACAGAAATGTAACTATACCTGTAATATTAAACAAAAGATAGACCCTCAGGCAATCAGATAAACACAAAACATCAGAGAATGCAAAGCAATCCCCACCATGAAACCTGAGGCTTAGACCTCAAGTGCTGAACTAGCCCTGAGAAACAATCTTTAGATGGAGACCACCAATATTCAGTGAATATTCAATGAAACAAATCAATAACTGCAGTACAGTTTGGTTAACTATCACTGAAACAGAAAAAGTACAAAAAAGTATACTTATATCAGCTTTGTATATCCAGATGGTTGTAGAATCAGTCACACCCAGCTAAATACCTCTCCTACTGTGCACAATTACACAGACATGTAACTATACCAGCAGTTTAAGACTAAAGATTGACCCTCAGGTGATCAGATAAACACAAAACATCACAGAATGTAAAACAGACCCCACTATAAAACTGGGTGGCTTAGAGGTCAAGTGCTGAAGTAGCTTTGAGAAACAAACTGCAGAGACAATCAGTATTCAGTGAAAGAAATAAATGCAATACAGTTTTGTTAACTATCAATGAAACAGAACAAGTGCAAAAAAGTATACTTACATCAGCTTTGTATTCAGATGGTTGTAAAATCAGTCGCAGCCAGCTAAACAGCTCTGCTACTGAGCAATATTACACAGAAATATAACTATACCAGCAGCATAAAAAGACAGACCTTCAGGCAGTCAGATAAACATAACAGTTCACAGAATGTAAAGCTACCCCCACTATGACATGGGCTGGCTTAGACCTCAAGTGTTGAACTAGCCCTGAGAAACAAACTGCAGAAAGATACCACCAATATTCAATGAAACAAATAAATAGATGTGGTACAGTTTGGTTAACTATCACTAAAACAGAACAAGTGCAAAGAAGTATACTTTTATCAGCTTTGTATATCCAGATGGTTGTAGAATTAGTTGCAGCCAGCTAAACATTTCTCCTACTGAGCACGGTTACACATAAATGTAACTATACCAGTAGTTTAAGACAAAAGATAGACTCTCAGGTGATCAGATAAACACAAAATGTGACAGAATGTAAAACAACACCCAGTATGAAACTGGCAGGCTTAGAACTCAAGGGCTGAACTAGACTTGAGAAACAAACTAGAGGCAGATACCACCAATATTCAATAAAACAAAGTACAGTTTGACTAACTATCACTGAAAGAGAACACGTGCAAGAAAATATACTTATATCAGCGTTTTATATCAAGATGGTCATAGAATCAGTCACAGCCAGCTAAACAGCTGTAATACTGTGCAATATTACACAGAAATGTACCTATACCAGTAGAAGAAAATAAAAGATATTCCCTCAGGGAAGCACAACACTTCACAGAATGTAAAGCAACTCCCTGTGTAAAACCAGCTGACTTAGAGTTCTAGTGCTGAACTAGCCCCGAGAAATAAACTGCAGACAGAGACTACCAATATTCAGTCAATATTCCATGAAACAAATAAATTAAAGCAGTACAGTTTTGTTAAATATTACTGAAACAGAACAAGTGCAAAAATGTATAGTTATATCAGCTTTGTATATCCAGAAATTTGTAGAATCAGTCACAGCCAGCTAAACAGCTGTGCCACTGAGCACAATTACACAGAAATATACATATACTGTTAAAATAAAACAAAAGATAAACCCTCAGGCAATCAGATAAACATAAAACTACACAGAATGTAAAGCAACTCCACTATGAAACTGGCTGGCTTAAACCTTAAGTGTTGAACTAGCCCTGAGAAACAAACTGCAGAGAGACCACCAATATTCAATGAAACAAATAAATAAATGCAGTACAGTTTTGTTAACTATCAGTGAAAGAGAACAAGTGCAACAAAGTATACTTATATCAACTCTGTAGGTCTAAATGGTTGTAGAATTAGTCGCAGCCAGCTAAACATCTCTGCTACTGAGCACAATTACACAGAGATGTACCTATACTAGTAGTATAAAACAAAAGATAGACCCTCAGGCAATCAAAGATAAAACTTCAGAGAATGTAAAGCTACCCCCACTATGAATGTGGCTGGCTTAGAGCTCACGTCCTGAACAAGCCGTGAGAAATCAACTGCAGACAGATACCACCAACATTCAATCAATATTCAAAGAAACAAATAAAGAAATGTACAGTTTTGTTAACTATCAGTGAAACAGAGCAAGTGCAATAAAGTATATATATATATATATATATATATACATATATATATATATATATATATATATATATATATATCAACTTTGTATATCCAGATGGATGTAGAATCAGTCACAGCCAGCTACACAGCTCTCCTACTGAACACAATCACATAGAAATGTAACTATACCAGTAGTATGAAACACACAGAACTTCACAGAATGTAAAGCAACCCCCACTACGAAACTGGCTGGCCTTCAGCTCTGTACTGAGCTAGCTCTGAGAAAGAAACTACAGAGACCACCAATATTTAATCAATAGTCAATGAAACAAATAAATGAATGCAGTACAGTTTTTTAACTATTACGTTAACAGAAGAAGTGCTAAAAAGTATTGTTATATCAGCTATGTATATCCAGATGGTTGCAGAATCAGTACAGCCAGCTAAGCCGCTCTGTTACTCAGCACAATTACACAGAAATTTAAGTATACCAGTAGTATAAAACAAAAAATAGACCCTCAGGCAAGCAGATAAACACAAAACTTCACAGAATGCAAAGCAACTCCCACTATGAAACCAGCTGGCTTACAGCTCAAGTGCTGAACTATCCCTGAGAAACAAACTGCAGAGAGAGGGCACCAATATTCATTCAATATTAAATGAAACAAATAAATGAATGCAGTATAGTTTTGTTAGCTATCACTGAAAGAGAACAAGTGCAAAAAAGTATACTTATATCAGCTTTGTATATGCATATGGTTGTAGAATCAGTCACAGCCAGTTAAACAGCTCTCCTACTGAGCACAATTACACAGAAATGTAACTATACCAGTAGTATAAAACAAAAGATAGACCCCCCCAGGCAATCAGATAAACACAAAACTTCACAGAATGTAAAGCAACCCACACCATGCAGTTGGCAGGCTTAGAGCTCAAGTGCTGAACTAGCCCTGAGAAACAAACTGCAGGCAGAGACCACCAATATTTAATGAAACAAATAAAGTACAGTTTGATTAGCTATCACTGAAACAGAACAAGTGCAAACATGTATGCCTATATCAGCTTTGTATATCGTGATGGTTGTAGAATAAGTCACAGCCAGCTAAAAGACTCTCCTACTGAGCACAATTATACAGATATGTAACTAGACCAGTTCTATAAAACAAAAGTTAGACCCTCAGGCAATCAGATAAAGACAGAACTTCACAGAATGTAAATCAGCCCCCACTATGAAACCAGCTGGCCTAGAGCTCAAGTACTGAACTAGCTCTGAGAAGGAAACTGCAGGCAGAGACCACCAATATTTAATCAATATTCAATGAAACAAATAAAGAAATGCAGTACAGTTTTGTTAAGTATCACTGAAACAGAACAAGTGGAAAAAGTAGCCTTATATCAGCTTTGTATATCTAGATTGTTGTAGAATCAGTCACAGCCAGCTAAACAGCTCTGCTACTGAGCACAATTAGATGGAAATGTAACTATGCCAGTAGTATATATCAAAAGATAGACTCATATGCAATCAGATAAAGACAAAACTTCACAGAATGTAAAGCAGTCTCCACTATGAAACTGGCTGGCTTAGAGCTTAAGTGCTGAACTAGCCATGAGAAACAAACTGCAGACAGAGACCAACAATATTCAATATATATTCAATTAAACAAATAAATGCAGTACAGTTTTGTTAACTATTTACTGAAACAGAACAAGTGCAAAAAAGTATAGTTATATCAGCTTTGTATATCCAGATTGTTGTAGAATCAGTCACAGCCAGCTACAGCCAGCTAACAGCTGTGATACTCAGCACAATTACACAAACAATGTAACTATACTAGTAGTATAAAACAAAAATAGACTCTCAGGCAATCAGATAAACACAAAACTTCCCACTATGAAACTAGCTGGCTTACGGCTCAAGTGCTGAACTAGCCCTGAGAAATAAACTGCAGAGAGAGGGCGCCAATATTCATTCAATATTCAATGAAACAAATAAATGCATTATAGTTTTGTTAGCTATCACTGAAACAGAACAAGTGCAAAAAAGGATGCTTATATCAGCTTTGTATATCCATATGGTTGTAGAATCAGTCACAGCCAGCTAAACAGCTCGCCTGCTGAGCACAATTATACAGAAATGTAACTATACCAGTTCTATAAAACAAAAGTTAGAACCTCAGGCAATCAGATAAAGACAGAACTTTACAGAATGTAAAGCAACCCCCACTATGAAACCGGCTGGCTTAGAGCTCAAGTACTGAACTAGCTCTGAGAAAGAAACTGCAGCAGAGGCCACCAATATTTAATCAGTATTCAATGAAACAAATAAATAAATGTAGTACAGTTTTGTACTGAAACAGAACAAGTGGAAAAAAGTAGCCTTATAACAGCTTTTTATATCTAGATTATTGTAGAATCAGTCACAGTCAGCTAAAGACAAAACTTCACAGAATGTAAAGCAATCTTCACTATGAAACCAAATGGCTTAGAGCTCAAGTGCTGAACTAGCCCTGAGAAACAAACTACAGGCAGAGACCACCAATATTCAATCAGTATTCAATGAAACAAATAAATAAATGCTGTACAGTTTTGATAACTATCACTGAAACAGAACAAATACAAAAAAAGTATACTTAAATCAGCTTTGTATGTCATTTGTTCTAAGTGCAAAATAACTAAACACAAGTGACTGGAACAAAAGTGGTCTAAAACAGAAAATCTTGTCTTTTTGCAAGGGAGGGCAAGAATCCTACACCCTAACTTATGTAGACCAACTCCATAATTTAACTACAGTGGAAACATTGTAAAAAAAACACTGACAAAATACCACCAGTTCACACAATCCAACACAGTGTAGAAAGGCAAGCTGCCATATTACTTAGAAATTTATGATTATAAAATGATATGTTTTCCTTATTAGCATTGTAGGTGGTAGTAAGTGCATATGCTAGCATTAGATGAAATGCTATTACATCACTTAGACCTTTTATGTTTATATGCATGATGGTATGATCAATTGATAGTAACCCATATACATACCTTTCAGCTGTCCAGAATTTTGCTTCATATTTTTGGTCTGTTCTTCATAACATTTGTGGTTTTCTGGATTTTTGTGGCAAATCAGTGAGGAGTGAATTCCCTAAATAATGACAGGCATTTAAGTTTTAGCCTTCATATCCTTCAGAAAATGGATGGTAACACAAAATGTTTTATTCTAACAACTTTCTTAGTTTATAAAAGGAATATTTAAAATTTGCCTCTATTTTTGAGACTATGTCTCCCTATTAATTTTGATCTTGTCCATAGTTTTTGTGCTTAGAAGTTGAGAGCTGTGCCCATATATACATAAACGTATACACACACACATGTCTCTCTCTCTCTCTCTCTATATATATATATATATATATATATATATATATGGGTTTACTTCAAATAAGCGATATCCCACTTACCTGAAAACAGCATCACCAAGATGAGCTGTCCGGAACCTTAGTTGGCCAGCATTAGGAAATTTGACCTCTTCCCCACTGCAGTGTGATCCCAGACCTGGTATATTTAGTTAGGAGGGTGTGGGAGGTGCAGCCCCCCACTAGGGTGGGTTGGAGATAGTGCTGTGTAGTGTTTTGTACATGTTGGTCAACTGAATACTTAGTGGGAAAAGTTTTGGCAATGTGGTCATTCGTTAAACTAAGGTTTCAGAAATCTCGTCTCGCCAGTGACATTTTCAGGTAAGTTGGATTTCATTTATTTGAAGTAGACCCATATATCTATCTATATATATATATATATATATATATATATATATATATATATATATATATATATATATATATTTGTATATATATATATATATATATATATATATATATATATATATATATATTTGTATATATATATATATATATATATATATATATATATTTGTATATATATATATATATATATATATATTTATATATATATATATATATATATATATATATATATATATATATATTTGTGTATATATATATATATATATATATATATATATATATATATATATATATGTGTGTGTGTGTGTGTGTGTGTGTGTGTGCATGTGTATACAATCTTCTTCTTCTTTCGGCTTTTTCCCGGTTAGGGATCACCACAGTGAATCACCTGTCCGCTCATGATTGGCAGTGGAGTTTTACGGTGCCAAGGTGCCAACCCGTTGCTAACCTTCCACAGAAGGCACACACATGCACGCACTCATGCCTAGGGCCAATTTAGAGTGTCAAATCCACCTCCAGCACAATATTTCCTTATATCTGATAATAGTTTGTGTAATTATTAATAATGTTATAATAATTAATTCCTTAAATGGTAATAAAATTTGTATTAGGACTGTTTTTGTAGAAAGAATTCACTTTGTATTACATGAGGTCCATTCTTTGACAGGTCACGTTTGATCATGAGGTAATGATACGAAAGTCCTTTCATAGTCTCAGCTTATAATGCAGCAAAGTTCATCAGAGGCATGTTTTCATTTGTGGACTTGACTGCAAATATGTTTTATCTCATATTGATTTCATAGGTTCATAGGTTCATAGGTTTATACTAGGCTATCTGCCCGAGGGCATTTACAAGCCTAGCCCATAGTTTTGTGGCTTACGCCACCCCTTTAGTATGGGGAACTATACCCATTATTTTGCTGTGCCTCTGTCGAGCAGTGACACTGAGGTAATCCCTGGGGTATATCTGCGATCTCCCATCCATTGGTCAAGATTTCTCTTGAACAAGGCCAGCGAGGTGCACTGCCTCACATATACCGGGATTTTGTTCCACAGCATAGGGAGTCTTTGGGTGATGAATCTATCCCTCCAGCACGTCCTATTAATAGCCATGTCGAGGTTTAAGTCTCCCGCCCTTGTGGCTCTGACGGATCTAGATTTATTGAGGTGAAGCATATTCATTAAATCTGGGTTTGACATGGCCTTGTATGTCAGGCACAGGTCACCTCTGAGCAAGCGGTAAGTGACTGAATAGAGCTGAAGTTCTTTCAGTCGGGCAGCATAGGACAGATTTTTGAGACCCTTTATCCTTTTGGTGAGGAACTTTTGTGGCCTCTCCAGCTGCTGCAAGTGTCGGGTCAGATACATTCTGAATGGGGCATTGTACTCAATCATTGGTCTGATGAGTGATGAGTATAGGGAAACTATGACCTCCCTTGATCTAGATGTGAATCCCTTCATGATAAGGTGGGCAATGTAGAAGGTCTTCCTAACTACTTTAGTTACATGGGTGTCGAATGACAGGCTACTGTCAACCTGGGTCCCCAGGTCCCTAATAACTTCTTCTGTGCTCAGTGGATTGCCACCTATATGGTAGCTAGGGGTAACCTTGTTTTTCCCGAAGGGTATGACTATGCATTTTTTGGCATTTAACTTTAGGCCATGGCTCTGGCACCAGTTATCCGTTTCTGTGAGACCCTTCTGAAGGATATCTGTGTCAGATGTGTTTTCGACTACGGTGCCCAGTTTGCAGTCATCTGCAAACTTTGTCAGCCATAACCCTCCTGTGTTTGCTTGTACTTCGGAAAAGTAGATGCCAAACAAGAGTGGGCCCAGGACTGAGCCCTGTGGGACACCACTTGTGACAGGCTTAGAGTCTGACATGGCGCCAGCAACTCTGACCCTGTGGGTTCTGTCACTCAGCCAGTTTGCAACCCATCTTGTGATGTATGGGTTAACATTTAAGCTGATGAGTTTTTCAATGATACCCGAGTGGGGTATTGTATCGAAAGCTTTCACCAGATTGAGGTAGGCTGTATGGACTGCCTTTCCCTCATCAATGGCTTTGGTGACTGTTTCGAAAAAGTCAACCAAGTTTAAAAGGCATGATCTGCCTTTGACAAAGCCAAACTGGGTTGGATCCAAAGTCTGCAAATTCCCTATGTCTTTATTTATGAGATCCATTATGATCCTCTCCATGGCTTTGCAGATAAGGCTTGTCAAGCTAATGGGCCGGTAATTTCCAGGGTCGGTGGAGGCACCGCCTTTATGAAGTGGGATCACTGTCGCAGTGCGCCACTCCCTGGGTATGTATCCAGAGGTGAGACTATGATTAAACAGCTGTCCTAGCTGTGGGTTTAATTCCTCGTTGAGCTCGTGGAGCACACAGCCGGGGACACCATCAGGTCCCATCGATGCTGTGTTGTTTGCTTTGGATAGAGCAGTTCTCACTTGGGCGTTAGAGATGTTTGGGGGGCTGCAATCGTTTGGTATAGATATCTCTCCTTTTGGGGTGGGGAGAAGTTTGCACTGAACCTGTCAGCCAGTATGTTGGCAATGTCTGTAGGATCAGTAATCTTCACATCATTTTGAACTAGTTCTGAGCATATCTGGAAGTTTCCTCCCAGGTTTCTAACATAGCTAAAGAAGGCCTTATGATTGTCTTTTGAGTCTTTAGCTATTTTTCTCTCAAAGTTTGCTTTGGATGATTTTATGAGAGCTCTTAGTTTTTTACTTGTAGTGATTAAAGGTGTCTTACCTTTTAAGGATTTTGCTCTATCTTGTAGTAGCTTCCTCCTTTGTTGTAGAGTTTGTTTATGGCTGGGGTCCACCAGACTGGATGCTTGCCTTTGGTACAAAGAGTCTTTGTTTTGCTTGATATTGCCTTATCCATGCAGTCCTGTAGGTGCTGGTAGAAGGCTTTTGTAAGTGATTCAGCGGCTTGGGTACTGTTTTCCGCCGGCTCGGAGGCCTTAAAGGAGACCACGCTAGTCTTTAGAAGTGTGAAGTCGGCTTTTGAGAAGTTCTTTACTGTGGTCTTTTTTATTTCAGGTGGGGGTGGGATGAGGACCTCCAGCGAGATTAGTTTGTGATCTGATCTCACCAGTGAGGGGTATACTTCCGGTGTTGAACATTGTGCTCCCATGTTCATGATAATGAGATCAAGTATGTTTTCTCCTCTTGTGGGGATGGTGACCAATTGTTCCATGGCGTTTGAGTTTATGAATTCCAGGAACTTTTGGGCTAAGGTGTTTGGGCTTGAGTAGTGTTCCCAGTCTATATTAGGGTAATTGAAGTCACCTAGTATGATGGTGTTTGGAGATACATTTATCCCCTCCAGTGTTTTCAGGAAAGCCATGTGAGGTTCCTGAGTTTGTGAGGGTGGCCTGTAACATGCTACAATTTGCAGAACAGTCTTGCCTATGGTTAATTGCACCTGGATGGTCTCCGATGCATCGTGCGTTGCCACCAATCTTGAGGTGTGGGTGTCCTTGATGAATATGGATACCCCCCCTCCTTTCTTGGTATTGTCTGGATTTTGGGGCCGGAACGCATGATATGAGGTAAAACCTGATAGTGCTGGGGTGCTCTCAGGAGCCTTGAACCAGGTTTCTGTGACACTGTCTTATTGTACAGGATGGCAACTGCACTGCAAGCATGTAAAAATGAATTCCTTGGATGGTTTGGAGGCATGGTTAGAGGCTAATGGCAGACAGGTTACTGACATTGTACCTTAAAGAGCAAAGCAAGTGTCATGGATGAGTTTTTACACTAACTGTGGAGAAGGAAGAAGAACTGTTGAAGTCATGCCAGCACCACTATCCCCTTGATGCAGCCAGTGTCCACACTGGCTTACTTCTGAATGATATGAGGACCTTGGCTTTTACAACAAATGATGTGCATTCTGCAGTTATTAATGCAGTTACTGCCGTTGCCACTGAAGCTGATGCCATGAGAGGGACACTTCCTAGTACAACAAGCCTATAATGAAGATGGCAGCATTTCCATGCTTTTGCTGACTACATGACAGAACCTTTTTGATCCTGAGCTGTCAAGTTTCTGGCTAATGGATGGCATGTTTCCAACTAGACCTTCTATTTGCAGACATCTGCACATTATCTTTGTTAAGGTTAGTGCAGAAAGTAATGCCGAAGTGTTACCTGTGGTGTATGCTCTAATGAGCAGGAGGTCTGAAGATGCTATGAAACAATGCTGAACAGACTGTGCTATTTAGCTGAGAACATGGAAATGACTGTACATCTAGCCTGTGTAATTATTTATTTTGAAAAAGCACCCATTAAGGCTGTACAGAATCACTTTCCAACAATTAAGGCTAAGAGTTGCCTCCTCTGTATTATCCAAATAATCTGGTATGAGGTCCAGGCACAGGGTGTGGCTTGAAAATATGGACAAAATGTAAGCTTCCAGCTACTTGAGAAGTAACTGATGGCACTAGCTTTCCTGGCACCAGAGGAAGTTGCACCAGTATTTGATCAGCTGATAGACAAGTTCCTGAACAGCGCCTTTAGATTTCTATGAAAGATGGAATACAACTATGTCCTTGGAAGACTTAAGAAGTACAGGACATGGTTAAAAAAACTCAAAGCCCCCCCGTTTCCACCTGCCTTTTGAAGGAAGTCCCACAAATCTTCCTTTCCAAACAACAAGTTTTCCTACATACTTCTAAGGGTCATTCAAGCTGAACAGGAACACAGCAAAAACATCCAGGAGAGTATCCACAGGGGTCTTCAAGCATCTCTAAAAAATGTAGTCAGCAGACAAGACTTGGAAAGGTATCCACAGTAATTCAGAACAAGGGGGAATAATCACTGGAGGGCTTCTTTAGAGCTATGGCTCATGGCTGCAGTTTGTAATCCTTCCAGCACTGTACACACCCAAATAAATGATGATTACACAGTCAAGTTTAAATATTTCCATTGACCAGACAGTAACCTTTAAGCACCCACTTATGTGCATCACAGTCATCACATACCCCAACCTCAAAATAAAACAAATAACCCTTAAAAAAGGTATGCTGCTCATTACAGTACCCTGCTCCCACTAACGCATACCCATTAATAATATATTAATTTCACGTGTTTCTGAAGTCTTTTTCGTAACTGCACTTACCTGATACAAAGTGCAATAAATTAAATAACACCTTAACAAAGTCTTCTCATATCCTATATGTGTACACATATGCAGAAAATGTTCCTACACTCATTTCGATCATTTCCTTTGGTGAAAATAAACAAATCAGTTAAAATATTTGCACACAAAATAATGTTGTACAATACTTACAACTCCACAGTCATATCACCTGACTTAATAATATTTATGAAATATCCATCAGTTTGTGTGCTTAATGTCAAGCGACTAGTTTTGTCATTTTAATAGGAAAAGTCATTTTTTCAATATATAATTAGAATACAGTAAGAATCAAAAATTGTTGTTGCTTAAACATGCTGTGCTCAAGCTCAAATTCAAAACGTGTCAGCTTGCACAAGTAAACTTAAAACTGAGTAACTCTCAGCGAGGAACTCACACTCAAGCAAACAAAAAGCATGAAGTTTTAGCAGACCCCTGATACCATATCATTAGTACATACACAGGCACCTACTGATTCTGCCACAAAAAAAAATCATCTGTTATCACTGTTTTAGTAGAGTTTGATAAGAATAACCCAGAAATAAGGAGAGGTTTCTAAAGGATTAATACAAAAATTGGAACAATACTCAACTGTAATAGGTAAACTGTTAAATTGAACCACCTGGAATTGTAAATGTACCAGTCAGATTACTTGAAAAACAATGCTGCCATCTAGTGGACAATATTTGTAAAACAATAGTGAAAAACTAGCAGAAACTGAAAATTGTTATTCAGACCTAGGGGCTATAATTTCTCATTTTTTACTCTTCACAGGTTTTCCTTATTAAGTAAACCAGTTAATTCCAGTTCCTTAGAACCTGATCTCTGAATTTTATTAGTCATGTAACTGTAAAGGTAGTTGTAAGAATTTATTCTGGCATAGCTAAACAGGTGTTGCTTTCTTTGACAGTTATGCCATGAGCTGTTTTGTGATTTTGAATTTAAACAATATAACTTAACAAAATAAGCAAAAAATCAGTTGTAGCATGGAGTCTGTAATGAATTAAAGGGAGTATATGTTTAAAACAAACTTCCAGAGAGCAAGAAAGAGATTTGGTAACCAAACCAGGTTCTGAAACTAGTATACTTTAGCAATAACCAATGAGTGGGTGGGGTATATTGAAGGTTTACCCACGGTTGGTGTGGTTTGATCATTTGGGTGAAGTCTGTGTGATTAAACAAAGGCAACCATGGGTAAATCTTCAATATACCCACACTCACTCATTAGTTATTGCTATTATACAATGACGTTATTTAAGAAAGAAATTACTTACTTTTCTTAAATAATGGGCCGGATTCACAAAGGCTTGCACGGAGTCTAAGAGTAGAATAAGACTCCATGCAGCCAACATGTCCACTGAGCGATCCAGGAACACCTGGTAGGGGCGTGCAAGAGAGCTCCTAAAACGACTCTTACACGGACAGGGCTAGGATATGCAAATTACCTCAATTGCAGGCGAAAGCTATGCAAATGAGGTAAATTTGCGATCCAGGAAACCCAAACCTGTCCAAGTAAGAGTAGTATTATTTGCAGAAATGTACTCCGTTGACAACTGAGTACCGTTCTGCAAATAGCAAAACGGAGCCGTGACAGCTCCTAAAAAAAGGATGCATCCAGTTGAGGAAGCATGCCAATGGCCAAAAATACAGCCATTGGCAATGTTCACCGATACAAAATAAAAATAAAATAATTTTTTTTTAACCCGATCTCCGAAGTTTAAGCATAGCACAGCACCGCGCAAATGTGCTGCACTCTAAAAACCAGAAAACCAATAATTAAAATCCACAAATATGGATTTTATTGTAATTCCTAATTTACAATGCAAGGGAATGGCAGGCTGAAGACAACATGGCTACCGAGTAGAGGTTGCTAAGGGGGGAAGCTCAGTCTAAGAGATGTAACCAAGCATTAGTAGGCAATCCTATGCAAATGAGGGTAAGGATAGTGAATCCCAAGTTTACATAGCAAATGAGGACAGTCAGTGGAGTGTAGAAGTAGGATAAGGGGAGTATCAGAGTAGAAGATAGGTGACATCACGAGGGGGGTATGTATGAAAGAAGTGAAGCTCATTGGAGCAGTGTGGCATGTGTTTGCTGTCAGTTACTCATCACTGGAAGAGGTGTGTCAACAGGTACCCTAGCTAAAGGCAAGAAATTGAAGGTGTATCCTGTGGATAACACTAAAGTTTCTTGTTGAAGTGCTTGCAACGTGTTTGCGCGCGGGTGCGCGCCTGTATATCCGAGTAAAACTGTGTGTGCGCGTGTGCACCTGTGTGCGCGCGTTTAAGCCGGAGTAAGCATGTCTAAGGTTGTTGAAATGTGTGTAAGCACGTATGTGCCTGTGTGCGTGCGTTTTAGCAAGAATAAGCAAGTTTTAGTCCGTGTAAGCATGTGTACGCATGTGTGAGCTGGTGTGAGTGTGTTTGCGCTTGTGTGCGTGGCACTGCCCCCCTGAGGAAACAGAAAGGGAAAAGGAAGCACAACAAATAGTAGGAAGTTAACCAGGGAGTACTAGCAGAGCTAGCAAGTGAAAACAATCAGAATCAGGCAATTACACAGGCAGTACACTAGCCCAGCCCAGCCCAGCACTTAAAACTCTGCAAACAACTTTCCACCATGTTTTCCTCAGAGACACTGCAACACTGCAGTAAACTAAGAGAAGTTAACATTTAAAAAGCTTTACTGAGACAAAAAATGTTAGGGGCTGCATTGCTGTTATAAGGCAACATATGCAACATGCTGAGGGTGGTGACAATGCGAATGCTGGTGGACAACCCCCAGTGAGGAGACGGAGAAGAGTGTACAGGCCCAGGGTAACCTATCAGGGGCTACATGAGCTGGAGATAGTGGAGCACTACAGAGTGGACAGAGACCTCATGCAGCAAATTGTTGAGTTGTGCAGGCCACGCCTCACACACAGAACCAACAGAGGGGAACCCATCCCAGTGGAAACCAAGGTATGTGTTGGCCTAAGAATATTAGCAACAGGTACCTTCCAGAGACCAACTGGTGATATGATGGGGATATCACAGGCATCAGCATCCAGGGTACTGCACCAGTTCCTGGATACCATGTCAGCACATGTCGGTGATCATGTATATTTCCCCAATTCTCGTGAGGTATTGGCCAGCAATATGCATCTTTTCCAGCAAATAGCAGAATACCCTGAGGTAGTGGGTGCAATAGACTGCATGCACATATGCATCAAAGCACCAGCCGGTGAGCGGGGTAGGGTCTACTTTAACCGCAAGGGCTTCCCCTCCATCAACTGCTAGGTCGTGTGTGATGCCCAGGACATAATACTGAATGTGTGTGTGGCTGCCCTGGAAGCTACCATGATTCCCATATCTGGCATCTGACACAGCTGTACCAGACATTTGCCAATGGGGACATCCCTCATAGTCACCTAGTGGGGGATGATGGCTATGCACTGGAGCCGTGGCTGGTGACACCCATCAGAAACGCACACACTCCTGAACAGGAACGCCATAATGAGGCACATGCACAAACATGAAATGTAATTGAGAGTGTGTTTGGGCTGCTCAAGTCACGGTTCCGGTGCCTGGACACATCTGGTGGAGCCTTGCAGTATTCACCAACTACATGTACCCAAATTGTCATGGTATGTGCTATGCTACATAATATGATCCTGCGAAAACAGCTGCAGCAGGAGCAGCATAGGCCTGGGCCAAACAGCCCCCCACCATTGCCAAGGCCATCACTGGCAGAGCATGACTCGGAGGAGGAACAACCTGAGCCTGCCCCAGTAGGCAGAAGGAGGCGTGCCCAGTATGCTTTGGCCTTGGCAAAGAGGCAACGCATAGCATATACACTGGCTCAGTAGGAACCCTGGAAATGATACCTCTCTCTGACTTGCACATATAGTAAAAGGGATGCCTAACTTGACACTACCTGTTTTCAAACATGTATAGGGAGTGTAATATGTGCATCCGACATAGGCAGCCCTGCAGCACCACCTGAGGCATGATTGCCATGTGTTAAGCAATATAAAGCAGTGCTAAACAGCTTTTACCACTATTTAGTATATGTAAACAAAATTGCACACACTAACTAGCACAACTTTGGTCAATGTTGAGCAATATTGGGCAACGTTCAGCAAGGTTGATTAACATTGAGCAATGTTGGACAAGCTTGGTCAAAGTTGGGCATAGCTGAACAAAAGCAAACATGCTCATATTTGCTCTACTGGCCCTTAAGCAGTCTGGTCTGCACAGTATGAAAATATAAAGCAGTGACAGGCCTCAAACCAAGGATACTGTGCACTATAGTCATAGTACTGAACCACTAAACCATGACAGTATTTCACTGGTCAGCCTGTATGAAGAAATGTTGATAAGTCTATGCAAAGTATCTCATGGAAACCCTGCAGGCACAGCATAATCCCTGTCGAGTTATGACACAAAGGTGAGCCCTGCTGTAAAAATAGAACTTGATTTTCAACACACATATAGTATAAATGTTAATATTGGTCATGTTCGCACACATTAACAAATGTAGTGGACTTCAGACAGCAGCATACTGAAAGATCACACTGGGCATGCTCACACATGAATAAATTAGACAAATGTCAGGCAACAAAACCCTGAAAGGCCAAACTGGGCATGCTCACGCACTTAGGGCATGTCTGAGTACAGCAGTGGGCCACACATATCCGGCAGTTGCATGTGTTAACTCAGGAACCTCTCACTATTCACCAATCTGCCTTGTGCACACAGTTATATGACAATAGACACATATATTATATATTGGAACCCTGCCATAATCAAATATGTTCTGCAGATACTTAGGTTGTTCATAGAAAGTGGGAAAGCAAAGAAGATAAAAAACCTGCAATTAGTATCATCAATAAACAATGTGCACTCCGAATGTTATCATAGGTTGATACTAGGCTATCTGCCCTAGGGCATTTATAAGCCTAGCCAGAGTGTGTTTGGCTTTTGCAACCCTGTTAGATTAGTAGACTGTGCCTGTGAATAGTAGGTCACACAAGATAGCCCTTTTACGTTTAGTTTATTGTGCCTCTGTCTAGCAGGGACCCAGAAGAGATCCCAGGGGTAAACATACGATCACCCATCCACTCGTCAAGATTTCTCCTGTAGAGGGTCAGTGAGGGGCTCTGCCTATGTGGAACTGGGATCGCATTCCAGAGTGAGGGGAGCCTCTGGGATATGAATCTGTCCCTCCAGCATGTCCTATTAATATCTGTGCTGAGGTTTAAGTCCCTGGAGCGTGTAGCTCTAAGGGATTCGGATATCCTGAGGTGGAGCATGTCCATTAATTCTGGGTTGGACATTGCTTTAAACATCAGGCACAGATCGCATCCGAGTAGGCGGTAAGTGACTGAATAGAGCTGAAGTTACTTTAGCCGAACTGCGCAGGGCATCTGTGTGAGTCCCTAGATCCACTTGGTGAGGTACTTTTGTGGCCATTACAGTTGCTGCAGATGTCGGGTAAGGTACATCCCAAATGGGGCATTGTATCCAATCATGAGCCTGATGAGTATAGGGGCACAATGACCTCACTTGATCTAGATGTGAAACCTTTTGGGATAAGGTGGGCTATATAGAAGGTCTGTCTAACCACTTTGGCAACGTGATTGTCAAAGGTGAGATTACTATCTACTTGGGTCCCCAAATCTCTAATAACTTCTTCTGTACTTAATGGATTACCACCTATGTGGTAATGTGTGGGCACTTCGTTATTCCCAAAGGGGATGACTATGCATTTAATGGCATTTAGCTGTAGGCCATGGCTCTGGCACCAGTTATCCATCTCTGTGAGATCCTTTTGGAGGATGCCTGTGCCAGCTGGAGAGTCGATTATGGCACCCAGTTTGCAGTTATCTGCGAAAATGGCCAGCCATATTCCTCCTGTGTTAGCCTGTACGTCAGAGAAATATATACTGAACAAGAGAGGTCCCAGGACTGAGCCTTGTGGGACGCCATGTGTAACTGGTGTAGAGTCAGACATGGCACCTGCAATACTGACCATGTGGGTGCTATCCCTGATCCAGTTAGCAATCCATCTTGTGACATATGTGTTGATATCTAAGCTGGTGAGCTTATTTATGATGCCCGAGTAGGGTATTGTGTCGAAGGGTTTTGCGAGGTCCAGGTGGGCTGTGTGGACTACCTTCCCTACGTCTATGGACCTGGTAACTGTTTAAAGAAGTCATCCAGGTTCAAGAGGCAAGATCTGCCCTCAACAAAGCCGAATTGGGTAGGATCCAGTGTCTGTAGGTTCCTGATGTCTTTGTGTATGAGTTCCATGATGATATGCTCCATAGCTTTGCAGAACAGGCTAGTTAGGCTTATAGGGCGATAGTGTCCGGGGTCCGTTGTGGCACCACCTTTGTGGAGCGGGACCACTGTTGCTGTACGCCATTCCTTGGGTACATATCCTGTATTAAGTCTGATATTGAACAGTGACTTAATGTGAGGGTTACATTCTTCATGAAGCTCGTGTAAGACGCAGGCCGGGACACCGTCCGGTCCCATTGATGCTGTGTTGTCTGCTTTGGAGAGGGCAGCTCTCACCTGTTCATCTGTGATGTTAGGGAGGCTACACTCTTTTGGGATGGACATTTTCTCTTTAGAGGGGATGGGGGGGAGACATTTGCACTGAACCTGTTTGCCAGGATGTTGGCAATGTCTGTGGGTTCAGTGTATGTTTTGTCATTTTGCAGTAATTCACAGCATATCTGGGAGTTGCCACCCAGGTTCCTGACGTAACTAAAGAAGGCCTTGTGATTGTTCTTAGTGTCTGGTGCAATTTTCCTTTTGAAGCGGGCCTTAGATGAATTAATGAGTGATCGTAGCTTCTTGCTAGTACTGATCAGAGATGCCTTCCCTTTTTGGGATTGTGCTCTATCATGTAGTAGCCTCCTCCTTTCGTTGTATAGCTTATTTATGTCCGGGGTCAGCACGATCCATGCATTCCAGTAGGTGTCCATAGAATGCATTTGTAAAGGATTCAGCGGTCTGAGCCATATTTAAAACTTTCCCAGGGTCTTTGAAGGATACCACCTCGGTTTTGAGAAGTGTGACGTTTGCTTTTGAGAAGTTCTTCACCGAGATTACCTAGGATGGGGGTGGGGATGGGACATGGATCCCCAGTGAGATAAATGTATGGTCTGACCTTACCAATGAGGGGTATACCTCTGGTGTGGAACATAGAGTCCCCATGTTGGTGATGATCAGGTCCAATATGTTTTCCCCTCTTGTGGGTGTGGTGACCAGTTGTGCCATAGCATTTGAGTTTATAAATTCTAGCAACCGTTGGGTGAGGGTGTTGGGGTTTGAGTAGTATTCCCAGTCAATGTTTGGGTAGTTGAAGTCACCCAATATAATGGTGTTTGGAGAGACCTTCATATTCTCCAGTGTTCTCAGGAAAGCTGAATGGGGTTCCTGAGTTTGGGAGGGTGGTCTGTAGCAGGCTACAAACTGAAAGGCAGTTTTACCCACTGTTAGTTGCACATGTATGGTCTCCGATGCTTCGTGCATTGCTACTAACCTGGAGGTGTGTGTATCTGTGATGTATATGGATACTCCCCCTATTTTTGTTGGTCGGTCCGAGTCTTCTGGCCGAAAAGCATGGTATGAAGTATAACCTGGTAGTGCTGTGGTGCTTTCGGGAGCCTAAACCAGGTGTCTGTAAAAGCACAGATATCGACATTCTTCATACGGAGGTGAGTCTTGAGTGCGTGCATTTTGAGGTTTAGACATCTGGTGTTGAGCAGCATTACCCTTAGTTTCTTTCAACTTGTATTGTCTATGGAGGTGTGTTTGTCTTTTGAGCCTTGACTAAAAAAGGCACTATGGGAGTGGCAAGAGCCTTAGCCAATATTCAAAAGTCCAGGGGTGACAGGTGCAAGCCGTCCCTAGTGAAGCTATATGGCATGTCGAGCATGTCATCCCAGGCTGACAGACACTGGATCCCCTTTGAATGACACCAATACATTAGCCAACTGTTAAAATTGATCAGTTTGTCTGTATACTGTGCCATCATTCTTGGTGAGGGTAAGATGCTACACAAGGTCAGGGTCATACTGGTCTGGGCTACATGATCAGAGAGCTCCTCTATGTCTCTTGTCATGTAGTCCAGGGAGGAACGCCTGAGGTCATTCACACCAGCATGGACAATGATGGAGCCAAATTTGTACTTGCTTTGGAGTGACCTGAGTGCATGTGTTATGTGGCAGATCCTGCCACCCGACAGACAGCTCAAAGTGACCTTCTCCTTGTTCAGCCTGGTGAGTGGGACATCAGTGTGTTGGACAATAGAGTCACCTATTACAAGTGTATTAGGTGTGTTGTTTAGCCCTAAGGGCAGTGACTGTGTGGCACACTGACTTTTTGAACTATGTGATATGTGGGTATTGTTGTGGGGTAGCAGTTGTTTGGGTGTCTGCTTTGGAGGTCTCTGCTGCTTAGACAGATTCTATTTAGAGCCTCCGAGTATGTTTTTGTGTGGTAATGTATTTAGTTTGCTGTCACTCTAGGTCTATGTGAGACTGGATTTGTGGTGTGTGTGGTTGCCTTCACCACCTGATAGACTGTGCCAGTCATAGGTCGAGAGAGCTCAGCCTCCTGTTTGTCTATATAGTTGCACCTCTCACATATATCTGAGCTTGTTGGGAGGAGGAAAGGGTTGTCTGTGTACATAAGGCAGTTGTAACATTGCCTCAAAATTCCCATATTAACCAGCTGGACTGAGAGTACACACAAAACCGACCTTTGGACATGCCAGGATATTATGATGAAATACTCTGTTGACTGATCAAAAAGGATCAGTAGGGTGTTAAGTGTGTAAAAAAGTATAACAGGGTTTAGTGCTCGGGTTTGTCTGTGTTTTGGAAAGATTATCTGTGAAGGAGTCCAGACAGAACCATGACGCTTCCTTCAGCTATGTCATAAATAGCAATGTACACTCATATATGTCCTGAGTTAGGGCCAACTGTACCTGACTGACAATGCCGACATCCCGTCAAACAGGCCCATACATACATACCCACCTCCCACTGACAAAAGTCCCTATCATCATACCAGGAGATATCACATGTAGAATGGGTAAACAGCTCCTTCCAAAGCCGAAAACATGGCATCAGTTGGATTACATTGTTTCCCTATATGTGTCATAAGTGAACTGCAGAACAAACAGACCCTGCAACCGAACAGTTTGTTGAGCCTCACCCTCTCTACAGGATCTGAAACTGTTGAATGGGTTACAGCAACATATGGGACACCCCACAAGTGTTGGTCCACAACAGACCATTGGAACTATAGTCCTATAAGCCTATGAAGTCTGATCTGCAAGGCCATGGAGTCCATCATGATTGAAGTCATAAACAGAGCTATTGGAAGCCGACAAACACATAACCCTACCAACTTTGGTATGTTCATGGGCAGATCATGGTTCCCAAACCTGCTAGACTGTTTGCAAGGCAGCCACCCAGGGCATACATCACTGAAAGGAGCTACACACGTCCCACATAGACTTTGAATGGCCCTTTATCAACATCCCAAACACATGTCGTATCCACAAAATCAACAATCTGTGCATAAATATGTATTGTCATATGAAGGAATGGCAATTTGTCCCCAGATAGATCACACAAGCTAAGAATTGTGGAGTCCTATTCAAGCTGTTAACACCTGCTGTCCCACATGATTCATTCCTGGGATTGCATAAAACAAAGTGCACACACATTACCATGTCCAGTCTGATGATGTCAGCATCCTACAAATATAGCAGGAAAAAATAAACCACCCAGTAAAGCATATAGTGTGTTGTGTTAATGTGTATTTCTCTAGTGTCATAACATAGTTAGGTAGGGGTTTGAATCTTGCAATTGCTGGGTGTGTCTGTGTGTGATTTCCTTTGAGAGGAGTGCCCTTTTTGGAGACTGGGAAAACACATTAAAAGAGGTAAATTCCTCTTTGGCAAGTCTGATGATGTCAGTATCCCACAAATACAGCAGTGGAAACAAAATTCCCCAATCAAGCATATAGCGTGTCGTGTTAATGCATATCTCTCTAGTATCATAACATTGTTAGGTAGAGGTTTGAATTCTGTAATTGCTGAGTGTGTGATTTCCTTTGAGAGGAGTGCCCTTTTTGGAGACTGAGAAAACACATTAAAAGAGGTAAATTCCTCTTTGGCAAGTCTGATGATGTCAGTATCCCACAAATACAGCAGTGGAAACGAAATCACCCACTAAAGCATGTAGCGCGTTTTGTTAACGTGTACCTCTCTAGAATCATAACATAGTTAGATAGGGGTTTGAATCCTGCAATTGCTGTGTGTGTTTGTGTGTGGGGGGGTGTATGTGTGTGGTTTCCTTTGAGATGAGTTCCCATTTTGGAGACTAGGAAAACACATTAAAAGAGGTAAATTCCTCTTTGGCAAGTCTGATGATGACAGTATCCCACAAATACAGCAGTGGAAATGAAAACTCCCATTAAAGCATATAGCGCATCGTGTCAATGTGTTTTTCTTTAGTATCATAACATAGTTAGGTAGGGGTTTGAATCCTGCAATTGCTGAGTGTGTGTGACACTGTTGGTCAATGTGTTGTGGGTTTTGCTTTTACTACTGTATGACATATCAGTAAAACAACAGTATGTGCATTGCACACTTCAGGTATCTGTGTGGCAAATACATATATGTACATGTGACCTCAATTGGTATCTGTGTGGCAAATACATATATGTACATGTGACCTCAATTAGTTCATAGGTGTGAAATCTGCTTTCTACATGAATACATCTGTTACCATTGACAGTTTGTGCTGCTGATTCTCAGACCTTAGGTCACATATGTATGTATGTGACAAGGCCAGCCACTGTAGTGATATGTGGCCTAGGTCATCTGTGTCACACACACCCATGACAGTTTCTATAGAATAGTGTGAGTGAAGGTTCATGCCTGGGGTATATTTCAGACATGTTAAAAACACAACAGTCTGTCAATACTGAGCATTCATTATAGGTGTACAACAACTCCGTGGATATGCATACAGACCCCTTATTGCTTATGTGATACACCGAGGGACATCAGAATACCTTTGAAAATGTGAATACCAAAGGACAGATGACATAACATGTGGCTGTATGTACACATCGGTAACCCTGCTACATGTTATGGGCTACTACCAATGTGGTACTGTCAGGATACTATGTATAGTAAATGTGGATGACTATGCTATAGTTGGCTTATAGCTTTACAGCATGGGAAGGTCAACAGGTATCTGTCTGTATGATACCCTTGTGGAGGATAAGTGTCTCATCTGGAGAATGCATTGTAGGCCACTGTATGCATTACCAGATGTGAACGGACATATCCCTAGTGTGTTTGCTTGTACCTAGGATGGCTACATGCCAAACAGGAGTGGTCCCAGGAATGGGTGGCGGTCAATACCACTGGTTACTGGTATAGTATATACCAGAAGGATTCAAATGCTACTGTGTATCCTACATCTGTGTGTAAGTTGTCAAGACATCATCTAATGATTGGTTAAAGTCAGGCTGTTGAGGTTATGTATACTACCAGAATGCAAACCAATGACCGATATTAACAGTATCACCCACAGCATAGTGTCAAACCATGTCATACACACATGTGTACCCAAGTTGTAACATATGTGTAGTAAAATGCATACTGGCCACCAATAGGAAATACAAAGTGTTAACACTGTGTAATACAGGGCATGTCACCCTTCACATTTGTCCACTATGCACGTACATGCAGACAGTGCACCTCCATGATGTTCACAAATGTACACCTGCAAATCTGTACTGCACACATCACACACGTACCGTCCACTCACCAACACATGCTGCCAGTACCACACACATCAGTCAAGTGGCACATGGGCGGACAATACATTTTTGGAATTAACACTGGTGTAAACAATACTACATTGATAATCATAGCTTTAATGCATCATGCCTACTCAGATATACCTACAAGGATATCATTACACTTTACTGTTGACAACATGCTAACATTGCTACACTGCTATTAGGTCACCCTGTGCATCAGCACCATATTAGCCTGTTCCTGCATCAGTGTCACATATGACAGGTGGTGGCACAGTTTCATCATGTGCACAGGGTGTGTTGTTGGTTTGCCAGAGCCCAACAATAACCCATCCAATCGACATGTATGTGTGTGTGTGTGTGTGTGTGTGTGTGTGTGTGTGTGTGTGTGAGTGAGGGACAACAGTACAGCATGGGTCAATGTTGATGTAATGTGTGTGTGTGTGTGTGTGTGTGTGTATATGTAAGTTAGCCCTAGGTGTTTGGTTTATGTGTGTGTGTCTGCATGCACACAGTTCCACCTTCTGGCTGCCAAATACGGGAGGTTGTGGCACAGCCACAGACTGTACCTGCCAGGCTGTACAGATCACTGTCTCCGGCCATGGACACAGTACCTGTGCCTGGCAGGCGTGCCATGGACAGTATTGGGTACTAAGCCAGACTGGGTACTATCATCAGAGGCAGAGGGATGTCGACTGGACCCATGTCTCTGCTGGGACTGGCCAGAGCCACGTGCACGTGGTCATCTAGGATGGTCTATTGACAGCCCAGCCCCAACATTGCTGGGGCTGGTACTGCCACTACAGGAGTGGCGGGGACTTGTGTGTCATCCACGACGACTGCCAGCTGATGATGTTGCTGGCATACGTCCACGTCAACATCTCAGCTGTCCTGCACTGTCCTGGCACATGGACATTACATTGCGGAGGACATCTAGTGTCTCCCCCAACGTCTATCAATGACCTCGGTGTAATTACGGATGGCACCGGCAAGGTCATGGATACTGTCATTGATAGCAGTGTTATGAGCCCTCTGCACCGTTAGTCCCTGCCTGGTGTACCATTCCATACATGCCTGTGCCTGCATTACAGCCCGGAACATACCTGAGGTTGTGAGACCTGTGGAGGCACGTCTGCCAGGGGCATTACGACCAGCAGTGCTCTCATGAGAACCCCTGGACATATGCCTATGTGGTACTGTTCCAGGTGTCTGGGTATGGCTGCTGTGTGGGATTGCACGTGCCATAGATACCACACTATCCTGGTCAATGCCTACTGTATGCTGTTCCTCAGCTAAGGCCATTGGTGTTGAGGGATGTATTGGCAGTATGAATGTGCACATAGAATGGGGTGGAAAGCTGTGCACTGTCGATTGGTGGACCAACGACAGACCCTGTCAAACCTGCCTGTGCCACAACACATGTATCATCATGTCCACTATTTGTGGCAGTGACTTCAGGTTCCCTGTTGCACTCATCCAACAAAACCTCAGCACCTGTGAGGGGAAGACAGGAAACACACTTTACAATCTGTACAGGATGTTAGCACACATGCACACATGAACACATGCACACATGAACACAAGCACACATGAACACATGCACACATGCACACATGAACACATGCACACATGAACACATGCACACATGCACACATGAACACATGAACACATGCACACATGCACACATGAACACATGCACACATGCGCACAAATACACTACTCAGTCAAATTGACACACACACACACACACACAAACACACACCAACAGCAATACAGAACATACTCATTAGTGGTTGATGGTGGAGTGCAGTATCACAAGCCAAAGAGTCCTATCACACGTGTCAGCATGCAGGATGTGTGTTGCTCAACAGCATGCAGTGCGAGTGTAGAGAGCCCTTGTTGATAACAGTATACATGTCTTTGATGCATGTGTGTTGTTCAATGATTGGCCTCACCCTGGAACACAATGTGTACATGGACACAACATTGCTGTGCAAGTATAAAATGCTTTCCAATGTCCTGTGCACCATCACTCATAGGTATATATACCATGGCCGGATGTACACAACTGTCAGGTGTATAGCAATGAATGCTATGTGTAGTACTGTAGTTACTGTAACTGGATGCAGTGTAGTACCATGAGCCATCATCAGGCAGCATCATGTGGTCACTAATGTATGCCACACTGGCAACTATCTTGCTGTACCTGACCTGCACCACTTTGGCTACATTAACCATTTCACAGCCAGTTGTTACATGGGTATGTAAGGTGTTCAGTAGGGAGCATTGCCTAACATGAATGCGTTGTGTGTTGAAGCGTGTCGCACTACCCCCATGATAGGCCTCTACCCCTCAGGTATAGTATGTGTGCTGTGTTGATGACATTTGGGATACTGGAGTCTGACCTTACAGCAGGTGTCTACATACGCCGTGTGTATCATATTAACACTTACTGCATATGACAAAGTGGTGTATGTTGTGTGCATGTGTATTGACTCTGCCTATACAATGTCCACTACAGTGTACCACAATTGGTTGGGATGCTCTGTGTATTGCATGTGTTTGAGGCAGCTACTCATGTTACTGGGATGTGCATAATCCCACAGAGAACATGCAGAGCATGCATTATGTGTAGGTGTTTTACATGTGTATATGGCCTACAACTCTCCTATGACATGCACATGTTATATGCTATATTAAATGTAGAACACTCACCAGCATGGGTCTGCTGTCTTACTATCACACCAGAGGGACCTACAAGGATATGAGACAGCTTTTCAGTGTCAACATCTATGGCATTGCTGCTGTGAGTTTGCAATTTTACAGTAGTACAACAGGTGACAGTCACAAGCATACAGATTATGTACCAAATTATCAGTATTGCATGACACCAGGCTCCACATCTTCTAAATACACAGTACACATCTGATAAATGCATGTTCTAGCAATCGAGCTAACAGTAGTCTACAGATATGCCATGTTACCTGCATGCTCTGAGTCGGCGTGCTGGGTGACTCCGGCCTCCATGATGTCACATGTCTGTTGTAGTGGTTGGCCAGGAGCCACCATGCTGAGGAGCTGCTCTTCCACTCTGGTGAGGGGTGGATGTGTTGCTGCACCACCACCTGTGGCAAGCTGTTGTCTGCGGACATCAGAGGCATGCTGCCAGACATGTCTGATTAAATCACTGCAGTGATGGCGTACCTGCTCATAAGTCCGGTTATGCATGCCTATGTCATTCACCCGATGGACAACATCCTGCCACAGTGCAGTGCACCCATGCTGGTACTGGCTGGTTCTGGAGAACAGCAGGTTGTGATGTTGTATTAGGGCACCTAGGATGACTTCCTCCTCTTTAGGGGAATACGCGGGTTTTCTATTGTGAGACATGTCCCTGGAAGACAATAAAACAATAATTGTGAGCAAGTCATGTGGCACACTTAGCATTCTAAAGTACAGACATCAATGAAATGCCATATATAGCAACCTATTGGCTGCTCACCTATTGCACACTTTTAATACCACATATCACTGCTCAGCCCACAACTGCCTGATAGTGCCTGGCACATACTATAGACCAAGCCATGTTCTACACAGCAACAAAGTGAAACCAGTATGTAAGACTTTACAACAGTACATGGCACACTGTATGTGACACAATGCACCACCTAGCCACAGGAGGTATATATGAAGCTAATCCATACAGACATTTGTCATCCATTGAAATGAATGTAAAGTACAGTTACAGTACAACCAGTACACCATGCTACTTGTTGATAGCAAACCCCTCAGTAACATATGTGCACATTCATTAATATAGGTGGCATACTGCTGTACTACACTATACATGTTGCTAGATATGCACTTATATCCTGTGACACACATACCACCGAGGCCATGTTACAGGCATACCCACACACCCACACACACATCAGACATACCTACAAGACACAAAGGTATGGCAGCCCAGATGAGTTTTACCTGTGTACCATACAGTACTGTGTGTCATCACTTACAAAACCTCATGCCTGAGGTATGTAATGTGTGAGGACTACAGGTAACAAACAAAATAGTGTTTCCAAGCAATGTGGATATACACCATACTGTGCTGTTTAGGCCTACAGCTTCAGGTAGTACTACAGTTCATACGGGATTTGTATTCACTAGTGTTAACAATCAATAAGCATACATGTACTGCTTTACCCTACAATGGCACACTCCAGTCAACACCCTGGGACTAAGTCACACCGTATGCCATACTGCTTTTCCTGCCTAGCAATAGCATACATATCTTTTGCTGGGATCAGAGCTACAACACTACATACCATGATATAAACAGTTTCCCACTAGGCTATCACACATATACACAACTTTGACACATTCACCTACACATTCACCTACACATTCACCATCACACTCAGTCAAACTCACATAGCAAGTAATGCAACAAGTACATGTGTGTGTGTATTGGGTCCTAGGTAGCTAATAGGCTATTAGCCGTAGGGCTTATGGAAGCCTAGCCATATGGTACCCTACCCTTCAACACCCATGTAATTTAAGTTCATGTGCCTCTGTCATGCAGAGCCACAGAGGTGATTCCCAGGTTGTATTTCCTATCTTACATCCAATCATCATGATTATTCATGACAACTGCTAATGAGGACCTTTATTTGCTATTGATAGGTAGTTAGTTCCAGAGTATGGTATGTGTCTGAGATGAGAATGTACCACTCTAGCATGTTCTGCTTTTTGACGTTACAAGGTTTAGATCAGTACAGTGTGTAGCTTGTATGTATTTTAATCTGTTTATATGGAGCATGTCCAACACCTGTGGGCTTGGCATAGCTTTGTATGTTAGGCAGAGGTTGCCTCTTGGTAGGCGGTATGTGATACAGTGTAGCTGTGGTTTTGTAAGACAGTCTGCATAGGGCATCTGTTTGAGTCTGGTAATACTCTTGGTGAGGTATGTGTCAGTTGCTGTAGATGCGACCAGGAGGTTCCACGGTCAGGGTAAAACACAGCAATAGCACGTTACCTCTTTATGCCAAGGTTATAAAGTTGTTACTGTCACCAAAATTCCACGCTGAAGAAGTATCTCCAAAAATCTGCAGCAATAATGGATATTTTATTCTTGTAAAAACAGATAACAAACGATCAGTACAGCCAACTCAACACGTTGCAGCAAACACAAGCAGTGATTATTTACCATCATCACTTACACCATCTATTTCTTTACTTTTATTGCAAACATACCCCTTCTGTATGTATGTACTAGGTACCGTGTCACATACCATAGGTAACGGGTTATCACTATAGTTAACTCTATTATCACATTGTTTTACATTACTCGAGTATAACTGATTTTCCCCTATTATATCATTGGTATGTGATTCTAATTGTTCATTGGGGTATAGTGCATCAAAAACATTAGTATGTCCCAAACCTTGTCCACAAAATTCATCATTGTGCTGAAACAAACCTTGTATGTGATGATGCTGTTGCAAATCCAAGGTTTGTGCATCGATTAAAATATCCATGTCCTTAGAAGTGCACATATGGAGAATATTTCCATGTACGGGCGGATTCCTCATTTGCGACTCTTCCACCCGGCTTTCGCATTGTTTGTCAATAAAAAACCTCTTTTTGGTCTTGCCCCCGAATTTCTGTATTCGTCGTCAACTTGCTTGTTTCCACGATTAAGGAGCCTTTCCGAATGCCTTACTCCTTCTTCTGTGTTGTTTATGTTTTGTTCATGTGGGCCATGTTGTTGCGAATCCTCGTCGTCGGAAGTGATGTCATATACTTCCTGTCTCTGTCGTGTACGTTCCACGTATTTCTCGTTACCATGGTCACGATGCTTATTTTTGGATTTGGGATAGATTTCACCTATCTCATATCTTTTTATGTCTCTTGTAATTTTGTTACATTTTTTGTTGTATAGAATGTCACAACTAAAATCAATATCTTTGATAATGGTAGTATATTTCGTATAATGATTGTCAAACATGGGATCTTGACTGATGTTTTGATTGAGTATGTCAAGATCTTTAAGCATATTGTCTATTCTTATGTTATTATATTTAATCATGATTGCCATCATTTGCATTCCAGTGTTGTTAAATAGTTCATGTAACTCTTCAAGCATGCTTTCATTATTTTCACTTCCATTTGGATATTTCCAAAGCCTAAGTCCTTTGGGAACCATGTGCAAATCAATATTTTTCTGCAAGTAACTGTTCTCTAATTGTAACCGCTTGAATTTGAAAAGTTTGATTTCAAATGTTCTAAGCATATCACACATTGCATCATTTTGTTTCTTTTGAAGTGGTAAAGATACACTATGCGCTGTATTAAATGAAAAGTAATTTTCACACCAAGTTTTAAAATTTGAATAGTTCGTATTGCTGATGTTTTCTCCGTTGGAATGTTTACCTTGCTGTACCGTAATTGGAGAATGTGGCGTAGCCTGTGTTAATGGCAGTCCAAGAGAATCATCGACATTAACGGTATTGTCATGGCTGTTTTTACTCAGTAATTGTTGAATTAGAGCCGAATGCTCCCTCAGTTGTGCATTGATTTGCTGAAGTATTACTCCGGTGTCCACCGGAACCACCTCGTCTTCCATGTAAACACAAAAACCAAATGTAAACCGCAAACTAGTAAAATGCGACCAGGAGGTTCCACGGTCAGGGTAAAACACAGCAATAGCACGTTACCTCTTTATGCCAAGGTTATAAAGTTGTTACTGTCACCAAAATTCCACGCTGAAGAAGTATCTCCAAAAATCTGCAGCAATAATGGATATTTTATTCTTGTAAAAACAGATAACAAACATAATGAAATCTATCCCAAATCCAAAAATAAGCATCGTGACCATGGTAACGAGAAATACGTAGAACGTACACGACAGAGACAGGAAGTATATGACATCACTTCCGACGATGAGGATTCGCAACAACATGGCCCACATGAACAAAACATAAACAACACAGAAGAAGGAGTAAGGCGTTCGGAAAGGCTCCTTAATCGTGGAAACAAGCAAGTTGACGACGAATACAGAAATTCGGGGGCAAGACCAAAAAGAGGTTTTTTATTGACAAACAATGCGAAAGCCGGGTGGAAGAGTCGCAAATGAGGAATCCGCCCGTACATGGAAATATTCTCCATATGTGCACTTCTAAGGACATGGATATTTTAATCGATGCACAAACCTTGGATTTGCAACAGCAACATCACATACAAGGTTTGTTTCAGCACAATGATGAATTTTGTGGACAAGGTTTGGGACATACTAATGTTTTTGATGCACTATACCCCAATGAACAATTAGAATCACATACCAATGATATAATAGGGGAAAATCAGTTATACTCGAGTAATGTAAAACAATGTGATAATAGAGTTAACTATAGTGATAACCCGTTACCTATGGTATGTGACACGGTACCTAGTACATACATACAGAAGGGGTATGTTTGCAATAAAAGTAAAGAAATAGATGGTGTAAGTGATGATGGTAAATAATCACTGCTTGTATTTGCTGCAACGTGTTGAGTTGGCTGTACTGGTCGTTTGTTATCTGTTTTTACAAGAATAAAATATCCATTATTGCTGCAGATTTTTGGAGATACTTCTTCAGCGTGGAATTTTGGTGACAGTAACAACTTTATAACCTTGGCATAAAGAGGTAACGTGCTATTGCTGTGTTTTACCCTGACCGTGGAACCTCCTGGTCGCATTTTACTAGTTTGCGGTTTACATTTGGTTTCAGTTGCTGTAGATGTCTTCTGAGGTACATACCAACAGGGCCATTGTACTCTATGATGGGTTTTATGACTGATGAGTACAGTGGAACACTGACCCCTTTTTCCATGGATGACACACCTTTTCTGATGACATTTGGACCATACACAGTTTACATGACTAGTGTGGCACTGTGATTATCAAAAGGGACACTACTGTCCACCTGTGTCCCGTGGTCTCTTATCACACTTTTGGTGTTGAGTAGACTACCACCTATGTGATAGTTCATGGGTACAGGGTTTATAACAAAAGGGATGGCAATACTTTTACAACATTGAGCTTGGGCGTACATATGAACATCCATTGGTGTACATATAGCTATATATATAGGCACATATACAGTCCACCTTTCATGGTGGGAATATCAATTATGCAAAGGTTGAGAGGGATACAGTTATGTAATAATATTGCACAGTCTTGTGCAGAATGCATGGAAGGTATTCTCAGCCCATGTATCTTTAGCAGGACCCCCTGTATGGAAGACTAAAAACATAAATCATACCCACAGCATTTAAACACCACATGTCATATGCCAGCACTGTATGCTGTCTTGTTTGCCACACACTACAACCTACATATAAATATGCACATAACAACCTGCACCGGCATATAAATGTCCATCCTTCACAAACAGTTGCAGTATGTCTCTTGCTCTATGCACATGTTAAGATGCTAATATATCGGACACATAAATATCTCTCCATATGTGTGTGCCATACACACACAAGGTCCACACTTTTGTAAGTCCATACACCTCAAGGATGACCTGTTGGGCCTTGCTACAACATGGACAGTTGTCACATGTGTGCATACAGTAATAGTACAGGGAATATATATAGCTGCAAATGCTACATTACTATACTAGCCTGGTACAGCAGTTGCCAATGCTAAGCTACACATTATATGACTATCATGCATGTCTTACTCTGTCACATCCAAGTTTATATAGGTGTTTGCACTACTCCCCCAAACTGCCATTATACACAGTACTGTACAGAACATAGATAACATGATCAGATGTTTGACATATAATGCTGAGCTACATATGTCACAGTTATGTCCCACTGCACACAGCTACACACTAATTTGTCCATGGCAGTAGTTATGCATGGCATCAGTGCATACATACCTACTGCTGCCACATATGCATGTTTCAGAGTATGTACAGTACTATTCATAAACATCTACTACTTGCCGATAACTACATATCTGTTACATACCTATTTGTCACTTTCAGGTCCGTCTGTGTATGCTTTGACAACTTTTTTTTTTACTTATTTTTTTTTTTATTAATTAAGTAAAGTTTTTTTTACTTATGTTTTATTTTTGATTATTAATTATTTTTTTTCTTAATTAATATTTTTGGTTAGTAATTAAGTATATATATTTTTTACTTAATTAAATATTTTTTTATTAAGTAATATTTTTTTCTGACTACTCTCCAGAAGTTATATAGTCTCTGACATGTGCAATGTAATGATTGCATGTAGGGATAGCAAGTATAGTCTGCTTTTATAGGTATCTGTGCATGTGCATGTGATGCCCTCTGCACCAATTGGTGCCCAGCATTTGGTAAATGCATACAGCCTGCTGTGTGGTAATTGCAGTACTCACTGTCATAGCAACCCAATGCTATAAATTGCTAAGGTATGAAGGCGTAGCCCTTTCAGATTTCCAGAGTGGGGCCCATGCTTGTTTGCTGTGGACACTGTTGTGTAAGTCAGAAGGTTGGTATACTTCTTATATGTGAAGCTAGAGGTGTAGAAAGTGATGTACGTGTTGTACTCAGACCTGACTATTGCCACTTCCAGTACAGAGCTATCAGTGTAGAGTTTAACTCACCCCATACAAATACTTACACAAGATATATGTGACTATGTAGTTTCTTTTCTACTCATATAATTAACTGCCATACAAAAGTAGTTATTGAGAAGTATTATTTTGGCACATGAACTGTTTGTGAACTGTTATACTGTGCATATTAATGTACTCACTTCTGCAGGGTTTGTGTTTTTTATTGTTGACATTAGCACAGGGTTCTCAGGACAACTGGACAATTCCAGTACTGAGTATGCCTACCTACATCCTTGGTAGACCATAAACACATACGTATATTTTAATTGTGTGTGGGAGATGCTGACATACAGAGAGCATTATGTATTATTGTGTGAATGTTATCTTACTGGACTTAAAAGATTGGTGTGTACCTGTTAGTTTATCAAGGCGGGTGGTCTGTCTGCATAGTTCCCAACTGTAAACCTATCCAGATGGTAGCCCGATGTTACACTGTTATTCTTTGTCTGTGCAACCCACAGGTGTTTTCAGCACTAGTACAATGGCATTGTTACAGTCAGTTGCTACCAGTACATGGCTGCATCCTTTGGTATTTCTGTGTTGTACTCCTACATAAGGGTATGCTTGTGGAAGTCCTACCAAAGCTATTTGCAGAGTGTGTAACAGCAGAATAGCTGATATGCCTGTGTGTTTGTGCCTTTGCCAGGCCTATGAAACACTCAGATACATCTTTGCATGGAGTCAGGGATAGGTAGTTAAAAGTATGGTACACCTTACACATTATAGAGACAGTAAGTGCAAACTTGAGTTAAGCAGTGCATATGGATTAGTACACCTTTTTATGAAGTACAAGCAGTGTCTACTGTTATTATTGTCAGTATTCATTGTGTAATACCCCACCTTTCTGACTGACATCAGTACTTTTCAGAGGGATTCAGAGGGACACCGCTAAAATATGTTTCACAATCAGGGTCATCCCTGAAAAGTAGTCACAGTTAGGAAGTATGGCCTCTGCCCTAATCAGATATGCCAGTGTTTGTCCTGCTATGATACTGTGTGAGGGTTGTAAAGTGCCTCTATAACATTATTTGCTGCTAGAATGGCTATTTCTCATATCACACTCATGTAATGCAATTCCACAACAATTGCTGGTAAAGATCCGCAGAACAAACTTTGTGTTATGGCCTTCCTATTTTTCCTTTACATTCACTCATTGTAATGCATGATATATTTATTTCAGCACCAAGTTATTGTATATCTGCTGTGGCTTAGTAGTACTTCATGCAGTCTAGTGTGTCCATGGTCTGGGGTTCGAGACTGACAGAGGTGTTTTATTTTGCTGCTGAGCAGAACAAGGGCCCTGACATAGAGTGACTAAGGCACTTTTAAGCAGTTGTAAACGGTTTGCGTGGGTTTGTGCGACGCTTAGCGATGCTTAGCTAAGCACACACATGCACACACTCGCTCAAACCCGCTAACTACAGCTTAGAAGTGCTTACTCCTGCTAACCCCCGCGCTAATTTCTTTGAAAGTAAAGAAAATGGGGAGATAGGAAAGGGGTGAAAAAGGGGGCACAAAGAGGGAAAGACAGTAGGAAAACAAGTTCAGGATGTGCAGGACGGGTGTAGGGAAGGTCCATAGCTGCCCATTTTTTTACCAGCAACAGCTGTGCATATGCAATAAATTTGGAGTGAAATTTGAAACCTTCCACCCCTGGGAGAGGGGTGAGGACACAACAAAGTATGTTGTACTGCCAATTATAATTATCAGTTTACATGTTCAGTGGACATGTGTGCGAAATGGGCAGCTATGTATGGGGCGTAATTTTTTTGTGAGTACAGATTGCCCTTTTTTTTTTTTTTTTGTTTCAGGTGAGAGTGGAAAGTGAGGTAGAGGAAGTAGGTATATTTGAGGAGGTAGGTTGGGGAGGTAAACAGACAAGACAAATAAGACGCATACAGGGGCGGTGTATGACACATGGGGTGGGGGAACACAATTGACAGGGACGGATGTTTGGAAATCGCAAGCCCATGAGCCCACATATGGTAACAGTGGAACTTAGATCCCCACCCATGGGCAGTCACCACTGCACCTTCACAGCCCCGAGGGTGGCTGTGCTGGGGGCTGCATAGGATGGGCAGGCTCACCTGTGAGACATGCCACTCTCGCCTCGAGCTGGCATAGGGGATCAGCGACTGAACGCTGGATCTCCTTACGCACCACAACCTGGACCCTTCGAAGGGTGACAGGTGGCCCTTCTCCCCCCACGCTTGCACGGGGGGCCGAGCCCCATCCCCTGCAGCACTTCCACCAAAAGGTGGCACAGGACCAACAGACGAGTAGAGCCCGGGCTGGGCACTGGACCTGCTGGTGCCAGGTGCACTTGCCAGCTGAGGAGGGACAGGTGGGTCCGCTGGGACTGGCCTTTCCATACTTTCTGTGATTAGGTGTGTTTAATTACAACATAAACAACAGCATTCCAAATTAGTTGTAACAGCATGCAGTAATATTCCCATTAACCCAACACACCAAGGTTTCAACAGTTGAACAGCAAGCATAACACATGCATATATTGAATGACAGTGGACATTCCAACAGCATGCAGGGATGATTGGTGGCAACAGGCCACCATAAATGTGGTGTCTGAACAGGGCACATGCATCAAAGTGAATGCAGATATTTATAGAACAATAGGACATATGTCCCAACAAATGTTTTGAGATTACACATACCCATTGAGGTGTGGAATTGCATTGTTTATGCACATACAGTAGGGTGTAGAAAGAAACCTCAATTAACATCTTATAAGTACTTTTAGTCTACACTGCATTCCTATTGACTGCAGGTGTATATCCCCTACATGTATTACTACACTTGCCAACATGCATTAGGTTGTGTAATGGGTATGGCTAGTTCATTATATACCTGACCTATATCTGACATACTAACTGTCCAAGATGCAGATGTTACTGCTACATATTTATTGATTTTATTTATATTTCTTTATCTACATATTTGGATGTGTTCACATGATATTTTCAGTTAAATTTGTTCAGAACCCTACATTTCGTTTAGCACACACACATTTCTGGGGAACAAATTAACAAGCTACTCATGTGCCAGATTTACTTATGCATGCCAGCCAGTAACTGACTGTTGAGGACTGTATATATGCTTCACAGCTACTGGCACTTCCATCGACCACTTTAGATGGGACTGCCCAACTGTGGGTTGCCAGCACTTATTAAAACAGTACTATTTGTATAATGCAAGGGTACAACAACATTTCAAAGTAAGTGACACAGACACACTCCAGGTTTTATACCTTTATTAATTACATTACACACTTTTCCACAGGCTCTCTCCTTTATTTGATATTACAGTGCATATGGAAGACATATTCAAGACATATTATACCTTTATTAATAGGTTAGAACACTCTTTTTCAGGCTCGCTCACTTATTTTATATGACAGTACATGTAGAGATATTATTCTGGACATATTTTACCTTTCTTAATGGGTTACTAAACTCTTTTTCTGGCTCTCTGACTTATTTATATAACAGAGAAATTATTCAGGGCATTTTATGGCTGTATTATTGGGCTACAACACTTTCTTTCAGGCTCTCTCACCTATTTTATATAACAATACATGTAGAATAATTACTAACCTGCCTGGTGGTGCAGCCTTAGCAGCCTATCTGCATAGGCTTGCTGATTCGCAGCACGGACACCTGCAGCTGTGAAGTAAATGAAGGGATATTGAGACATACCTATCCATTATATAGAATAAATTAGCATGTCTTACATACTGCATTCCATGGCTACCTACTCAGTAGTGGGGCATCTTGCATCCCACGGGCCTCCTGTATCCATTGGTTCAGTAGGTCCTGCTTCCATCTCTTCAGGTCTGCATGGTGGTGACCGACCTGCTCACCAGTCCGAGGAATGCCTGTGACACTAGTGAGGTCATGAGCTAACCGGTTCCAAGCCTCTGCTTTGTACTCCGTCCCTTGGAACTGGCCCCGCAGGAGTCTTGACTCATGACGGTGGACAAGGAGCCAAACCATGTATTTTGACTTCTCGATGCCCCAGCGTTGCGCTCTAAAGTGTGTACCCTCTCCAGCACCAGCCATTCTAAATGCAGATGGGAGCTAAAATCAGTTATGGCGAGTATTCCCGCCTATGGAGCTTAAATATGCCGCATTTCCCGCACTTTTTTGTGATTGGCCATTTTTGAAAATTCTCGGCTGACTGCAGACCTACTTAGCAATGGTTAATCTACCATTTATAAGTATATGTATGTTAACAGTGGCTGTTTATCCTAAGCTGTCATGGCTTAGTAATTCAGTACTTTGATTATGGTGCAAAGTGTCCCGGGTTCGAACCTTGTCATTGCTTTTTATTTTACTACTGTCCAGACAGGCTAGGGGGTGTGGCTGTGTTTAGGCAACTTTGCTCTACGTTGCTCCATGTTGCCCTACGGTGCACTGGTTGGCACCTCTACTGCTCTGGGTAAAGCACTGCTTAACTACAGACACCTCTATTGTGCTGGCTAAAGCGCTGCTTAACTACGGGCACCTATATTGCGCTATTGCGCTGGGTAAAGCATTGCTTAACTGCGGGCAATTATATGTCAGGATCCTTTATAAATATACATTTTGCTCACTGATACATAGGCCATTTCAACACTGTTTAGTAAAATTTTAATCATATATGTCGGGTATTTTTCATGTACTAATTTCAAACATAAAATAGGAAGGGGAGTGGTGGGGCTCGAACCATGAATACCTCCTCTTTGTGCGAAGGCTCTACCACTACGCTATTGCTATTTGGTGTAATTTACATAAAGATTCCTTATTATGCTCTTCCATGTCGAGATTGCTAACTGCAGCTAAGCAATGGGCACACCCGCGCAAATACGGGCAGCTATATCGGGAATTACAAAAAAAAATGAAGTTTTACTTTTTATAACTGTGCTGGGGGTTTACAATGTCAGGGAGTGTGGTGTTGGGTACGTGGACATTTGAGCGGACTCGCTCTTGTGTGTTGACATTTTACAATTCAGACACTTGCAGGGGCGTGGACCTTTGGACTGCTCGGCAGATGGACACGCCCCCTGCTTTTCTGCATGGTCCATGTTAGACTTGGAGTGGAGTCAGCGTGCCCTCATGAATATTCATGGCATGCCAACGTCATACCGTTCAACTGCAGTCTCCGAGTAAGACTTATTTAGTCTTACACGGAGGATTCGTCAATCCGGGGGAATGTCTTTGTGTTATGGCACCATAATGTTCTTCTGCATTGTTTCCACATTCTTCTGCTTTCTTTTTTTCTCAAAATTTTTTTTATTAATTATATGAATAGCAAGACAATTAAAAGATTATACATAACAAGAAGGCATAAATGAACATATAACAATTCATCTAGTGATAACAACCTTCATGAGATTTTGATAAGTTATTTAGAAATAAAACATACACCATATGTACACTATATACAAGTTAGGCAACCTGAGAGAAAAAATATATATATATATATTTAACATTAACTATTTAATATGTTTAGAACCTTTTCTAACACAACCTTTCTAATAGCTTTTTTTTTTGGACTTCCACCTAAGTATCTTTGAGCATCAATAAATTTAAAAGCCATTTTCTGGAAAGTAACCCATTTTAATTTAGAACGATCAATCCAATTTTGTATTATATAAAGTTTTAGTAATGAGCAAATAAAAATGATAACATGAATATCAACTTTTGAAAGATGAATCAATGGAATATGTAGAATAGCAAATTCCCACGTCAACATGGATTTTTGATATCCCATTTTCTGCAGTCTGACTTTCAAAGATGTCCACAATCTGTGAGAAAAATGACAATACCATAGAATATGAAGGAGGTCTGCTTGGGGATGAGAACAGCATGAACACGAAGGGGACTTATTTGGGTTAAATTTGTTTAATTTGATTGGGGTAAAGTAGGCATCATTATTAATCATTAATTGTGTGTATGCTAATTTTTAAAAGGGATAAATTCCTTAGTGTGTCTAATAGCCAGGACTTTCTGAGATTCTGACAATTGGGAATTATAATTCAACCAAACATTAGATAAAAAGACAGTTGTGGTCCATCATTAAAGAATTAATTAATTTATATGAGTTTGAGAGCATTTTATCAGATGATGAAAGTATTTTGATAATCGTGTTAAGGTTTTTCAATTGTGAGTCTATGGGGACCAGAGATACAAATTTGTTTTAATTATTGCTCTTAGTTGTGTAAGAATTGGTGAGTAATTCCAGTTTACTTTCAATAACTTACCAGTCAGATAAAGGCAAGTCAAGATATTTCAAAACATCTCCTACTTTTAGATTTTTAATTAAAGGATAGTTTGTTAAGTTCAAAAGTTTATTGTCCAATAATATATTTGGGTTTAGATGAATTGGCTGAACATGGTGCGAGATCTTTTCTAGTTTACACATTTTGAGTAAGGTTTGGAAATCTCTAATCTTCTGTTTAAATACTGTAGATATATTTTTAATAAATAAACTATCCAGAGAGATAAAGGAATAGCTTCAGGATTTAAATTATTAGAAATGACATAATTATACCATAATTTTATCCATAAAGAGTGATTTGGATAGGAAGTGTTATTGAATTTAGAGATAGTAAGAAGTTTATTGGATGAGACAATCAAATAATAGAGATAAAGATTAGGTAAACCCAAACCTCCCTTGTCCTTCGAAAATGCCAATCTAGAATAGGAAATTCTAACAGATTTAGGGAACCATATGAATTTTGCCAAAGCTTTATTTACAGACTCAAAAAATTTTTTTGAAATTATCTGATCAGATGATGAGAATTGGTAAAGAAATTTAGATAGAATATTCATTTTAATAATGGCCACCCTTGAAAGAAATTAAAGGTTTAGATGCTTCCATCTGTCCATATCAGACAATATAGAGTTCCATAATTTATTAATATTATTTTGAAAGGAAGATTTATTATTGTGTTCTAAATTGATTCCTAAATATTTTATATTATAAGTAAACTGAAAATGATCGTCTGGAAACAAAAAAGATTTGTGTGCTAAATGATTTAAGGGAAAAATATGAGTTTTTGTAGAATTTAAAAGATAGTTGGAAACCAAAGAAAAATAATCAATAGAATTCATTATCTTTCTGTAATCAGATAATGGAGTTTGAAAGTAGATTACTAAATCATCCGCAAAAGCAGAGAAATGAATATTAGTATTAAGAATTCTAGGGATGTTATGAAAAGTATTTTGAGTAATAAACAATAGCAAAGCTTCTAAGTAAATGTTGAAAAGAAAAGGGGACAATGGACAACCCTGTCTTGTTCCTTTAGTGATCTTTATTGGAGCAGAAAATTGACCATTAATGTATAGTCTAGTAAACATATTCTTGTATAAAACTTTTAAAAAATGTATAAAGAATAAGGGAATATTAAAACATAACATCATTTGAAATAGAAAGTTCCAACATACTCTGTCAAAGGCATTTGATGCATCTATAATCAAAGCATATATAGGGTTTGGATTTTTCTTAATGAGATGAAGTATAGTCTCTAAAGATAGAGTATTATCCCAAGCATGTCTCTGAGACATAAAACCTGATTGATCTGACGAGATAATTGAGGGTAAAATCCGTTTCAATCTGTTAGCCAGAATAGATGACAGAATCTTAATATCCACGTTAATTAAAGAAATGGGTCTATAATTTACTGGGTCAGATTTATCTTTATTATTTTTAGAATTAGAATGGTTTTGGATGTGTTCCAATGAATATCTGAGATATCATTAACTATTATATGATTGTAAACTTTAAATAGAAAGGGAAGAACTACCAATTTGAAAGTTTTGAAAATTCTGGAGTAAAACCATCAGGTCCCGGAGATTTACCCAATTTAAGATTATCTATTGAATCTGAGATTTCTTGTACCGATATAGGGGTAGAAAGTAGTTTTTGCTGATTATCATTAAGTTTAGGGAACTGCAAAGAGTCTAAAAAGAGTTTTGAGTGATTATCTTTAACAGAATTAGAAGAACCTGAATATAACTCAGTGTAAAGAGAGGTGAAAAGTTGAATAATCTCGTCATCAGTATTATATAATCTGTTATTATAAGATAAAGATGTAATATTAGGATTTCTGAAGTTAACTTTAATAATTCTCGCTAACAATTTAGATAGAACCTGGGCCCACTCTGAATATGAAGCAAGTAGCTTTTGTTCAGCTAAGGAGAGGTTATTTTGGTGAAGCAGAATTAAATCTTTCTGACAATCAAACATTTGTTTTTCTAAAGTAGCATCATAGTTCAGACTAAAATGATTTTCCAACGAAGAAATTCTTGATTTTAAGAATTCCTCTTTCTTAAAGTATTGTTTTTTGAAAAAAGCAGCTTTACTAATAAATAAACCTCTTAATCTTGCTTTACATGCTGCCCATTGTATGTCATAAGAAATGTCTGATGATTCAAGACTATTCACCATTTCATTTAGGATTTCTGAAGCTTGTTTGCAAATATCTTCATTTGACAATAAGTTATTATTTAAGGTCCACTTATTAAACATAGTTTTATTTTTGATATTGGGTTTTATGTTCAATTTTAGTGAAATTCTTGAGTGATCTGAAAAGAATCTGGGTTCTGTAGTAAAGTCCACAATATATTTTGAAATATAATCTGAAATTAGAAAGAAGTCTAATCTGGACCACGAATGATAGCACTTAGAATAATAAGTATATATATCATTCTTGTTTATATTTTTAACAGTGCGGAGGGGTTCTATTAAATTATATTCTGTCATCAAATCATTTAGAGCCAGAGTAGATTGAAGATTATAGGTGACAGTGGAGCGGGAACGATCAATTACAGGGTTTATAACTGCATTCCAGTCACCACCCACTATAATATGATGATCCTTATAGGATGCAAGAATATTGTAAATTTTTAAAATGAACAAATGTTGTGAATTACATGGGCCATATAGAGTTAAAATTAATAAGGGTTTGTCCAAACCAGCAATAGAAGCGGTAAATAAGCACCACCTCCCCTCATCATCAAATTTCTCATCAATAATATTCCCAATGAATTTTGTTTAATGATTAAAGCTACACCTCTGGAGTTAGATGAGTCACCTGAAGCTATAATCTTTTGATCCATTTTTTTAACTCTTTATTCCAATCAATACGTGAAATATGGGTCTCTTGAATAAAACAAATGTTAGCCTGTGATTTAAAGATCATATGAAATAATAGTGACTTTTTCGCTTTATCTTGAATGCCTCTAACATTCCAAGAATCTAAAATTATGTCAACAGGCATATTCTACAAGTATAATCATTATTGATGCTATAAAAGTGAACTCAAGGTGCAAATCCAACACAACATTAAAAAGAAGAAGAAAAAAAAAAAGAAAAAACAGTCTTTAAGTATTCAAGCAAGTCATCAAATAACATTTGTTGAAAAAAGAAAAAGGTGTTTTAAGAACCATGAAATGTATAATAATAACCTTTATCCTAACCCTAGTGCCTACCCACCAATCCCCTGTGATAAAGGAAGAGCAGAAGAACATGAAAAAAACATTGTAATTATAGATAATAATAACCTCAAGTTAGAATACAAATTACTCAAAGGAAGCCTAACATAACATAAAGTCCGAGTAATACTACTAAAAATATATACAAAATTAACTAATTTCAAGACGTCCAACATGCTTAATCCCTACTTCTAATACTAATCTAAAGCTCCTATCCTTAAATCAAAATTTATAGTGATTAAATGTATTTCCTCAAGTATTTCAAGAGAAAGAGAAACAAGTAAATAATAAATAAATCACACTCTGCTTAACTAGAACACGCTATCATAAGAAGTAATACAATTAAAACTGAAAGATATGTAAGATAACATATATAAGTATAACAAAACCAACTGGTAACATTATAATATAAGTAAATAAGCATAGCATTACTGAACTAAAGATAATAGTCATGCACTATCTACTGAACCTTCTTTAGTACTTTGGTGATAATTTCATTAATCAACATGACCATTAGTATGATAAAAGCACTAATACCTGTAGAATGAGTATTTAGTTATAGTTCAAATAAAGCAAAAAACAACTACCAAGCAGCCATATCTCAAAATGAAAACAATTCAGTCTGGAGATGCATCTATTAACTAGATAATAATAGTACAGGAACTATTCAAAATGAAATATAAGCTGTAAGGTTTTAACACTAGTTAATATACATGAATAAAGTATAATTATATTATTAAATAGTAACTTAAACAGCATCATATATATTGGACTGAATGTACAACAATGTGCATACATATAATTTTAAATCTACTTTTTGAATATTTTACTAATGACTCTGTTAGGTTATGTAGCCATACTATTCTTCTAAGCTATAGATGTAACATAGCAAAACAGCATGCAAAGACAAGGCTTTTAAAGTAAACATTTTGAACATCTAATTAAAACAGAAACAAGCAAGCTAAATGCAGTAAATCTAAGGGCTTAAATATATATATGTAGATTCAGCTAATCATATTAAAGATAGTTATTTCAAACCTTTCAAATAAGTAAAGGCTTTCTTAAACATGAACTACTAATCATAAATATCACATCCAGCCTCTGAGAAGAGAGAGAGCAGAGAATAGAAAGAACATGAAACTTTCATATGAACAGGTATACTTTGTAACATTTGTCAAATTAAACACTTCAGTATAATATAAAATATTGTATGAAAAATATTCTGAATAGGAAAATATGTTCATTTCTTTACACATCCTTTAGAATTTTAATATATAAAACTAACCTGTTCATTTGTTTCCAGAAACATTTTCACTCTGCTTTATAAAAGTAGCAGCTTGCTTTGAAGTCATGCAGACACACTAAAAGTCACTGAATATATTATGTGACATGAATCTGTTTACATTTAAAAAGCAACCTTCATTTATGAAGAGAAAACACTTTAAATGATAGCCAGATCTATTAAAAAGTTAGTGCTATTGAATACTTGTTGAAAACAAGCAGACTTGTGTATTTGAAACGGTCCTTCTTTCCTCACAAATGATGACATCACCATCCATCTCAGAGAGACTGTAGTGTGCACATGTTCATGCAGAGCATCAGCTAGAACTCTGAGGGGAAGATTTTCTTGCTAGAATGTTGAGATGGAATGTTTTTCCCTCCAAAAATCATTTAGCTTACACAGAAGGCTGTAACTCCAAAGCTTGTAGTAAAATTAACATATTATCTATTTACACAGCAAGCATATGTGAGAGAAAGAGAAAAAAGTAAATACAGGAATTTAAATGCTTCTATTAATCCACACAAATCTAACAAGCATATATCCTGTCACTGCACACTGTCACACCAAATCCATCATGTGTAAATTACATGACAAGTTCTTAAGGTAATATAATTATGTCACACCAGAATTATAAATCATGTAACACAAATACTGTCAGATTAAAGAAAAGAAAAGATCAAACCTTATTGTAGTTCTTTAACAGTAGAATATTAAGATACAGTGTCAGGAAGCTTTTTAAATGTTTTAAGAAAAATGTCTTTTGCATCTTTAGGATCTGAACATACAAATCTTTTGTCATTAGCTGTGAAAGACAAGGTATTAGGATATGCCATTCGAAATCTAATCCCTCTTTTTATCAAGTCAGCACAATAGGGGCTAGTTTTTGTCTATTTAATTTGATCTGTGCAGGAAGATCTTGGGAAAATGATAGTTTGTGAGACTTCCATATGAATTGTTTCTTTGTTTTAGCAGTTTCTAGGATCTGGAAAGTGTCTTGAAAGTTTAGTAACTTAGTATAAATTAACCTTGGTGTAGAAGAATCTTGCTTTGTACGCAGTGCTCTGTGTGCTCTCTCTACAATTATAGATTTTGAAGAAGCTTCACAATTTAACAGTGTTTCAAAGATATTTTTAGTCACAGATAACAAGTTTTTATTGTCATAAGATTCAGGTAAACCACGAATAATGATGTTATTTCTTCGACTCCTGGCTTCCAGATCCAATATTTTAGCTTGTAAATCTGAAATAGTTTTATCTCTAGATTTAAAGTCACTTTCCAATAAGTCTGTTTTAACTTCCAAAGCTAAGATTTTATTTTCAATAGTAACAATACTATCGTTTATTTGCTTTAAAGATTTACTAAAGTCAGCAAACTGTTCTGAAAAGTTTTGTATAGCACTTTGGATTGGTTTTAATGCTATTTTTAGTTCTAAAAGGAAATTTGAGCCATTTAAATCTTTATTACTTACATTAATAGTTTCTGTAGGTTGTCTAGATGATTTCAGTCTTTTGAACCTGAATCTTTTCAGGAGAGAGCATTGAAGTATATTTGGCCTTTGTAGGCTGAGTCTCCATGGAGTCAGATTTTGTAGCCATGCCCAGAAATGGAATGCAGTCAACAGGATACCAGGAACCAGGAACAGACTGGAGCAGTAGGAGTCCCAGCAGCAGAGAGACCAAGAATGTTCTGAGGTAAAATAAATCCCAGGATAATAATTCCAGAAGAAAAAATAATCCAAATGCGTAGAAAAAGATTTATAAAATCTTTTAGTATAAAAATTTGAGGAAAAAGGTTGATGTAAAGTTGTAAAAAAAAATAAAAAGTTAAATAGCTGTGAGGAGCTCAGAGAGTAAGGACTAGACTAGTCGGCGGCCATCTTGGAATGTTCTTCTGCTTTGTTGGTGTACTGTGCATGAATATGTGACTTACATTCCCAAGCTTACACAGTACATCAGTGCTTTGAAAACAAGCAGAGAAAAGAAGATTTCCGTTGCCTTTTTTTTTTTTTTAAAGAAAAAAAAAACTGTGAAATCTGGACAGTTAATAGGTATGAGAGAGAGACAGGGCAAAAATACAAGGAAAAGCAGGTGCATTTATTTAGTTTTGCATGTTTCTGATTTTCCTTGTATTTTCTCTGCCCTGTACCTCTTGACCTCTTAGCTCAAGAAAAGTGCAAAGTCTTAAATAAGGTTGACAAAGGTCCCTATTGTAAATGTTGCATGAAAGTTGCTAGAATAACAGGATTTATGTTATTGGGAATTGAGTTTCATAACATGTATTAATAGAATAAAGTCCTGTCAGACTTCAGTAGCTGGACCTTTTTTCTATTGGTATATGCTTGATTTTACAATGGGCATGCTGGTTGGGCTTACCAATCATCGTGCAAGCATACTAATGAGCTACCATTGTATAATATGCAATTGAATGGTCTAAAGTTAATGGCAGCACAGTTGGAGCCTGTCTGCTATAAGTACACTTTGGATATCGGATCACTATATACCAGCATCCCACATGTTGGTGGCCTCAGGGCCCTTAAATACTGGTTATCACCTTTTAATTTACACAGTGTTCAGTTCAAGTCATTGTGTCCTGGCTAAACCTGGGTTAAATATATTGGTTTTACTTCATAAACACTTAGCAGAGAAAATGAAGAAATGTCATGGTGCTCCACTTAGGAGCAGCAAAGGTTTTACAGCTACTCAAGCTTTTTGACTAACAAGAGTCCTTTGTCAGAAGTTAATGATTCCTTGAAGTCTGATATGGGGGCTTTGATAATAACTTGTGCCCCCATGGCATATCAAGCAAGTTTCTTTGGGAGTAATCTATCCTGGGTACAGGCAATAAGGGAGTGCTTTGGACAGGAAGAAGGAGAGAAAGGGACAGATGATTTGGACACTACTTGTTAGGGGACACAATCAGCTGATGTTGACAGTGCATACCATGTAGTAGTGCAGTTCCAGCAGTACAGGCCTCCACAAGGGAATGCCTGTAGTGAAGCTCTGGACTGAAGTGCTTTGTGTGTCATTTTAATTCCTATTACATTTGTTGCAAGCCATTTATATAATTTAAAAGTAAAACGAGCATTTTTTTTTGGTTGTCAGCTTTGAGATGACTTTTTTATCATCAACTTTAACAGGACAAAGAGATAGCGGGCTTTATTTTTGGGGCTACCTAGTGCTGGGCAGCACTGTGGCTTAGCAGCTAGCACTGCTACCTCACAGCAAGACGTTCTTAGGTTCCATTCTTAGCTGGGGTGCCTTCTATGTGGAGTCTACACGTTCTGTCTGTTTTTTCCATATGATCCAGTTTCTTTCCACATTCCAAAGACGTGTAGTAGGTGGATTGGACACACTAAAGTGGCTGAAGGTGTGAGTCTGCATTTCTGTGAGAGAGTATGTATGTGTGTGTGTGTGTGTGTGTGTGTGTGTGTGTGTGTGTGTGTGTGTGTGTGTGTGTGTTATGGAAGAAGAACCACAAGAGGGATAGCCACCTGTTGGTGTGAACATTGGCTGTAGATTATTTTCATTGCTGATGTGACACCTCAATCCTATGTGTGAAAATTGAAAAAAAAGAGGTTATGAATGGATGGTTTTCATTTTTTTTTTGCTCCTCTTCTTGGAGTTGAGAGGGGTTGCTAGATGAAGGAACTGCTCAGGGCACCACATAACATAGGAACATATCTGGCTTAAGGTATATCACCTGTGATACAGACTAAAATGCTAATACAATTTGTTATTAGTTATAGGTTATTGAGAGGTGACCTTATGATGTTTAACAATATAAAGAATAATCACTGTACAATATTGCTGTGTACTACTTTTATGTCACATGGATTGAACAGAAGGAACAATAATTACCTCGTGTGTTTACTTAGAAATGGAGGTAGGATCTGATCTTCCCAACAGAACAAGGAGGTTTAGGATTACTTGATTTGAAGGCATATTTCAGAGTTACACAGTTAAGGCTCTTATACGTAACACAAGCAGAAAGCTAACATTCAAAGTGGAAGGGGATGATGATGAAGCAGGAGATAATTCAAGAAATAAGGAAAGAATGGGATTTTGGATGCAGAGCCTTGAGGAGAATAACAGCAGTTGTACAGAATAATATATTCATAAAGTAGCAGAACATGGGAATGGAGAAAAAAGATTTTGCTGATAGGGATGACTGTAATTAGGGGTACAGAAAGTAGACAAGAGTGGGCTGGAATTTACTGGAGGAAGCTGGCAAAGGAATCAAGGTAATGGAGACAAAGAATTAAAGAAGGAACAGTAAAAGAATGGGAAGAGTCCAAGTACATTCGGAGTGCAGGCTAGCGAGTGTCTTCCCTATCAGGATTGATAGAGTATAGACAAAGAAAAAGGGATGGGGAATCTAAATAGAATACCTACATTGGTTGACTTTGTAATTGAATCTAGAGCAGACGTTGCTGTTAAAAAGGGTTAATTAGTAGGGCATATAAAATATTGCACAATAACTGCAAAAGTCAATCACAAGAGGTTAGAAAATATTGGGTAGAGAGATTAGATAAGTAATTCACAGGGAAACAGTGAGAGGACATGCCTCTCAAATATGAAAAGTCTAGAAGATGTAGGAGTTTTGCCTAGAAGTGTTTGCATAGATATTTTTATACCCCAAGCAGGTTCCAAAGAAATTTTCCTCATGTAGATGGCAAGTGTTGGAGGTGTGATGAGGAAGAAAGAAGGGACTTTGAATATGAGGAGTGCAATGAGTTGCAGACTTTAAAAAGTCCCTACACAGTACCCTGTCAGGAATATTGGGTGAGCAAATGAGTGTAGCTATAGAAATATATATTTTTTTATGCTGGGATACAAGATCTGAATTTCCTAGATGCAGTAAGGCCTTGTTAAGTTTAATTCTGGAGGCTGCCGAAAAAGCAGTTACTAGAAAATGGAAATCAAAACCTAAACCAATTATACTTGAAGTAGTGAATACTGTGACTGAGATAAAAGAATAGGAAGTCGGATCTTTAAAAAGGATAGGAGTAAATTATATAGAAAAAAGGGAAATTGTGGAAATAATACATGCAGAAACATGTTTTGGAGGAGAAATGAGGTTTAAGAGAAGGCAGGAACCTAATAATTTTTATATAAAGTTGCTTTAATTATACATCATAATAATTGTTATATATACTATTTATATATATATATATATATATATATATATATATCTCCTATAATGTTTGTAAATATGAACTTGCTGATATGGTTTATTTTTATATAAATGTAAGCTTGCCTGTGTCACAAGTGATAATTTAATAAAGGTGCTTAAAAAAAAGAGATGGAAGTAATATCAAATCTAACAGCTTTGTGTTAGAGGTGGATGTCTTTGGAACTTGTTTCCTTTAGATATTAGGCAAATGACTACTATAACAATGTTCAAAGCTTTGAAAAATGGGTAACCAATGATTTGATCCAAGGTCTTGCAGTGGTGGGCTCTTAGCTAGCCTTTTATGAGGCTGAAGGCCTTTGTAATCCTTAATGCATTGAAACATTCTAAAACTTGTAATTTTCTTTGAGGTAACAGCAGTACTTGTGGAAAGACTGATAGTAAATGTTGCTGATTGTGACCTTGATAAAGTATTCACAAGGGAGTACTTGACAAATTAAAAATACTAAACATCAATCTATATGTAATTCAATGGGTAAAACATGATTAATCAAACACAAGTAAGGGTAGGCAAGGGGTCTCGGTTGTATCCAACATGGATCTGCACTGGTATAAATTCTTGGACTTTTTTTCTCAGATGAAGTGGGAAGTGAGCTGTGGAGAGTCAATAAAGTGATAACTACAAACTGATTATCCGAGTAACTTTAGACAAAGCAAGCAAGGTTCAACAGGATGGTCTAGTACACTAGTAAAGAAAATGACTAGACTTAGTAAATATGTGTGATCATGAGACTTGGTAAAAAAGATATAAGGTGACTCCCTGTATCCTAGCAACATTGCTAAGACTTGGAACTCCTTACCACTACAAATCAGGTTACAACCTAACAAAACCTTCTTCAAAAAACAGCTTATTTCTCATCTAAACAACTCCTGGACATGCAACTGCCTAGCACCTGGCTGACATTCTAACTCCTTTCCCCTACCCACTATCCAACCTCTTTAAAACTCCCAGAGATGCACTATGTATTATCACACATTACTTGTAACTGCCTAGCACCTGGCTGACATATTCTAACTCCTTTCCCCTACCCACTATCCAACCTCTTCTTTAATACTCCCACAGATGCACTATGTATTATCACACGTTACTTGTAACTGCCTAGCACCTGGCTGACATATTCTAACTCCTTTCCCCTACCCACAATCCAACCTCTTTAAAACTCCCACAGATGCACTATATATTATCATACGTTACTTGTAACTGCCTAGCACCTGGCTGACATGTTCTAACTCCTTTCCCCTACCCACTATCCAACCTCTTTAAAACTCCCACAGATGCACTATATATTATCACAGGTTACTTGTAACTGCCTAGCACCTGGCTGACATATTCTAACTCCTTTCCCCTAGCCACTATCCAGCCTCTTTAAAACTCCCACAGATGCACTATATATTATCACAGGTTACTTGTAACTGCCTAACACCTGGCTGACATATTCTAACTCCTTTCCCCTACCCACTATCCAACCTCCTCTTTAAAACTCCCACAGATGCACTATGTATTACCACACATTACTTGTAACTGCCTAGCAGCTGGCTGGCATATTCTAACTCCATTCCCCTACCCACTATCCAACCTCCTCTTTAAAACTCCCACAGATGCACTATATATTATCACACATTACTTGTAAATGCCTAGCACCTGGCTGACATATTCTAACTCCGTTCCCCTACCCACTATCCAACCTCCTCTTTAAAACTCCCACAGATGCACTATATATTATCACACGTTACTTGTAACTGCCTAGCACCTGACTGACATATTCTAACTCCTTTCCCCTACCCACTATCCAACCTCTTCTTTAAAACTCCTACAGGTGCATTATATTATCACACGTTACTTACCAACTCACTGCCGCCTACTCCCCACTGTCCCATCTGTACCCACTAACTCTCCCCTAGACTAAGTTGAAAAGCTTTCCCTTAAAATGTCAATGAACCCAATATGAACTTGTCTATATTCTCCTCCTTTGACAAACTGACTAGTATTTTTAGTTTTTCCTTTCTTCTCTTATTTTCTTTGCATCTTCAGATTATCTCTACTAAACATACTGTATGAACAAAAATCATATGTATCTATCTGTTATACTTTTAATTGTATGTCTAAACCACTATGTTTATGTAAATATCTTATCAATCATATGTTATTATCAGGTCTATATTACAAGATCGAAGCTTTACTTTAATCGAATAAAAAAGCTTGATCTTGTAATATCTAAACCGTAAAATGTCGAACAGCCAATTTAACCCAGGGAAACACTTCTCTTGGCCGTTATGTGGAGTATGCACATTTTTCTAATTTGAAGCGATCTCAGAGTGGATATATTTTGGTAGGGGGGTGTGGGGGCATGGGGGTGAAGCCCCCCACTTGATTTCGGTTGTAAATTTTTTTTTGATTCAGCCAAGGGAAGTGTTTCTCTTGGTTGAATCGTCCATTCAACATTTTTAGCTGTCGATATTACAAGATCGAGCTTTAGTTATTCAATTAACTAAAGCTTCAGTGTTGTAATATAGACACTTATTATCTGCTATATTTTATAACTGTATGTGTAAATCACAATGCTTATATAAATATCTTGTGTATTGTATGTTAGCAATTGTTTCTGGAGCTTTTCTCTCCAGACCTCTGCTGAAAATGGACAGCTTTGTCCAGTCGGACCTCTCTGGTAAACAAATGTAAAATAAATGTATTTATTTATTTATTTTATTTATTTAACATTTGTTGACCGGGAATGTCCGACTAGGTTCCACAGATCCTGTTTTCAGCGGAGGCCCGGGGAGAAATGCTCTGAATGCATGTCATTGGAATGTGGGAGGAAACCGGAGTACCCGGAGGAAACCCACGCGAACACAGGGAGAACATGCAAACTCCACACAGAAGGCACCCCAGCTGAATAAATAAATAAAGTTATGATTCCAATATAAATGGTCTGATTATATGAAATGCAGAGTTATAATGCATCTACAAACAGCGGTAAACGATATAACCAGAAGTAAGCCTAAAACAACCCCCCCATTTTACTGCTGAATGCTAGGAGTCTTAACAAGAAACTCAACACTCTACAAGCTCTCCTCATTCTGGAAAATATAGACATATGTGCCTTTACAGAGACATGGTTTAAATCTGCAAGATGTACTGTGGCAGTGCAAGTCTGAAGTGCCTTCCACACATTTAGACTATCAGCCACACAGACAGGAACTAAAGGTGTCAGTGTCTCAATCTATATTAGCAACAAATATACCTCAAGGTTAGTTAAACAGGATGATACCCTGGAGTTCATCCATGTGCAAATCACCTTAGATAGAGTCCTTTACCATATCCTAGCAAGCTATAGGTCACCATCTATGTCTCAATAATCTCACAGCTCTTATCTAGACCTACTGGAGTCACTCTCCATCCATACAAACACTCTAGTTATGGAAGACTTTAACTACGCCTCTATAGACTGTGGAACATACACTGCCCCCATATTGCAGGTACAAGGTTTCCTGGACTTTATGCCCTTGATCAGTTAGTGTACACTTCAACCAGAGGTTCAAACATACTTGGACCCTGTTCTCACCAGTTTGGGAAAATCCTGCCCCCCATGTCACATCCTCACTGATGAGGTCTGATCAGAAATTTGGAAAACTCAGCAAGTTACAGTTAGGAACTATTCTAAAGTAAATTACATTCTGTTAAGTGACAGTTTGTCAAACTTCAATGCCCCTGCCAAACCAGAGTTCACAACAGCCTATGCACAATTATTCATAGAAAGACTGTACAAACATGTAAATGACTGCATAGAGGCTGTTGTAACCACCAGAAGTAAGCCCAAAACAAACCACACTGGTGGAATCCAAATCTTAACAGGTATATAACAAAAGGAAAAAAGTCATGGCCAAAGTCAGAAAGAGGAACTGTCATCATGACAAGAGCTCATTAATAAAACTAAAGAGGAAACTAAAATGACAAATTAAATCCAACAAGGCCAGTTATGAGGTCAAAATAACTTCTCAGGCTAAAGACAACCACAAGGCCTTAAACAGGTATGTCCAAAACCTCATAGGTAACACACAACACTGTGTAGAACTGGTAATAAATGGTACCAACTTCACTGAGCAGAGTGATGTAGTAAATCTGCTGGCTGACAAATTCAGGTCAAACGTTATACCCCCATCCTTTGTGAAATCCCTACCAGCATAACCCCCCCCCCCAAACTATCATCGGGGAACAGGTCATAGTGGTGCTCACTAAGGCTAAGAACACAGCTTTACTGAGGTCCAACAGTATCCCAGGTTGCCTCCTAAATAGCCTGAATCATGAGCTATTAGGGCCACTTGAGTCACTTTTCAACTACAGCCTCAAAACAGGCTAAGTATCAAGTGAATGGAAGATGGCAAATGTTATTCCCCCACAAGGGTAGACTATCAACCAACCCCAGAAATTACAGACCCATTAGTCTGACTCATCTAATGTGCAAAGCCATGGAACAAATTATCATGGAAATGATCAACAGACATTGGCAACTTACAGACACTGAATCCATCTTAGTTTGATTTTGTCAAGACAAAGTCATACCTACTTAACCCAGTAAACTTCTTTGCGAAGGTAACCAAGGCAATGGATGAAGGGAAATGGTGCATGCCACCTACTTAGACCAGGCTAAGGTGTTTGACACAATACCTCACTCAGGCATTGTGGTCAAACTCACCTAACTAGACATAAATCCATGCAAAGCTCACTGGATTGCCAGCTGGCTCACAAATAAGATCCAAGAAGTCAGGATTGCTGAGACCACCTCCACGAAGAGGGAGGTCACCAGTGAGTACCACAGGACTTTGTGTCAGGCCCACTACTGTTTAGCAAATATTTCTCAAGGGTCAAGGGTCTCTAGCTCACTAAGTTCCCAGATGACTGCAAATTGGGAGGTATCATAAATTCTTCCCTTATAGGTTCATAGGTGTTTACTAGGCTAACAATTATAAGGGCCTTTTTAAGCCTAGCCATGCATCCCAAATCTCTGACAAGTTCTGATGTCCTTGATAAGTATAAGCATGGGCCTGGGAGATGAACCATTTACAGGTTACCTGTGGCAATTAGAGACAAGGGTGCCAAACCAGAGATGAATTTCTGGTTTCCCATCCAATTGTCCAAGCTGCACTTAAATTGGGTTAGGGAGGAACTCTGCTTCACATGGATGGGGAGCCTGTTTCATAGATGGGGTAGTCTCTGAGATACTTACCTCTATCTCCAGCAGGTCCTATTTATATCACAGGCAAGGTTTAAGTCTTTAGAATGGGTAATTCACATGCTGTTTGTTTTGTGGATATACAGGAGGCCCATCAGAGTGGGGTCTGACAATGCCCTGTATGCCAGGAATAGATCTCCCCTCAAAAGCCTGTAGGAGACAGAATACTGGGATAGGGACTTGAAGTGGTCTGCATAGGACATTTTACTTATGACCTGCATTTTTTTTAGTGAGGGACCTCTATGGACATTTCAATTGCTGGATATGCCTGGTTAGGTACATACCAAAGGGGGCATTGTACTCAATGACAGGTTTTATGAATGCCAAATATAGTGGAACAATGACTTCCTTGGACTTAGATGCCATACCTTTGTAAATTAGTTGCTCAACATAGAATGATACTCACATCCTCAAGAAGGATCTAATACAGACAAATGACTGGTGCCAAAGCCACATATTAAAACTCAATACAAAGAAGTGCATCATAGTGCATTTTGGGAAGATGTCTACCCAGGAAAATGATGCCTTTGATAAGACATCCCTACGAGTTGACCCAGTAGTTAGAGATCTGGGAACAGATGCAGACTGTTATCTGGGCTTTGACCAACATGTAGCCAAGGTAGTAAGAAAATCATTCCATGTTGCTCATCTTGTAAGGATATGGCATTCAGGTCCAAGGAAGTTATAGTAGCACTCTACTCGTCCATCAAAGAGTACAGTGCCCCCTTTGGCATGTACCTGACTAAGAATATGCAACAGTTGGAATGCCCACAGAGGTTCCTCACCAGACAATCCAGGATAGTGACACACTGTCCTATACAAATCAGCTTAGAGCCCTGTCTTGGTCCCCTACAGGTTGTTGAGAGATGATCTGTGTTTGGCATATAAAGCATTTTAGATCCAGCCGTGATGGAGGTTTTGCAGATCTACAAAATGAGCAGTACTAGAGACACTAGATCCAGGTACTTGAACTTTCCTTGCAACATAAATAGAACATACTGGCGAGACAGATACATGAGTTAAAGGATTCCCATGCTCTGGAACAAGCTCCCCATCCATGTAAAGTAGAGTCCATTTCTATTCAAATGTAATCTTGACCATTGGATGGGAAATTGCAAATTCATTCCCAGGCTGGGCCCATATCTCTTATAGCTAGAAGCCAACAGTAAACATTCCCTAACTAACACCAGATGGGTAGTCATAAGTTCATCCCCAAGCTGACCCTTATCTCACTTATAAAAGCAATCCCTAACTAAAACCCCCCACATAACTTTTTTGCAACATCCTAACAAACATACCCCTTCTAACAAACATATCCCCCCAAATAAGATGCACATGTTACAATGGGATACATTTGGATTGGGTTGCATCATGGCTAGGCTTATAAAAGCCCTGTTGGTCATTAGCCTAGTATATGAATTAGAAGTTATGTACTCACCATAACGTTCCATCTGAGTAGGTGACTTCATTCGGATGCAACCTGTGGGTATCGGATCCGACCTTGGATCCGAGCCGGCAATTCAAAAGCTTAGGCTCCGAGCTCCTAGCTCCTCCCTCTTACCCATAACCCCTTGCCAAGCCCTGACTGACCTCAGATTGAGTTTGCCTCAAAATACTGACAACAGTACACTAAAACAGCATAAATACTCGCTCTATAAAGGTCAGGGGAATGGAGGGGGGGATGGTTGCATCCGAATGAAGTCACCTACTCAGATGGAACGTTATGGTGAGTACATAACTTCTAAATCTGAAGTAGGCAGACTTCATTCGTCTGCAACCTGTGGGACAGAGTCCCTAGCTACCTGAATCTTGGGCGTCATGGAAGGATGTTTGAGCACCGCTGAGCCAAAGGATGCTCTTCCTCTAGAAACAACATCCACCTTATAATGAGAAATAAAAGTATGAGGCGAGGCCCAAGTAGCTGCCGCAGATATCATCCAATGATACACGGGACTTAAAGGCGGCTGACGTGGAAACTGCCCTAGTAGAATGAGCCGTAACCCTCTGAGGAGCAGGTCTACCTGAAGTGTCATATGCCTGCAGAATACAATTAGCAATCCACTTAGATAGTGTGACTTTAGATACTGCTTTACCCAGAGCAAATTTAGCAAAGGAGACGAACAGCTGATCTGATTTCCTGTGACCAGCTGTTCTGTGAATATAAAAACGTAATTGTCTATGAACATCCAAGGAATGCAATTTGTATTCTCCTTTGTTTGAGTACTTGGGAAAAAACACAGGTAAATTAATTGACTGGTTAATATTGGATTCAGAAGAGACCTTCGGAAGAAAAGATGGATTGGTCCTGAGGCACACCCTATCAGGGAAGAAAGAAAGGTAAGGCGGCTTGACGCATAGAGCCTGAAGCTCAGACACTCTTCTGGCTGAAGTGATAGCTACCAGGAAGGCAGACTTCCAGGAAAGGTACTTTAAATCTGTAGAAGCTGCAGGCTCGAAGGGAGGAGCAGTAAGGGCTTGCAGAACTAAAGACAAGTCCCAAGGTGGTACAACCTCCTTGACTGGAGGCCTCAACAAAAAAACCCCTTTGAGAAATGTTTTGCATAATTTCGCCGTCATAAGGGGAGCTGTGTCATGACCAATGTGATAATGCGAGATAGCTGCCAATTGTACCTTAATCGTGGAAGAACTAGCCCCTTGATGAAAGAGGTCTGTTAGAAAATCCAGCACCGCTGACATAGGTGCCAAGAAAGGATCCAAAGTTCTCTGTACCGCCCAAATAGAGAATCTCTTCCATTTACTCCGATAAACCTGCCTGGTGGAAGGTTTATGAGCTGCCACTAAAATGGCCTTGACCGGTGATGAGATACCGGGAGTCCTAATTAAGTATGGAACTGGAGCAGCCAAGCTGTCAACTTCAGGGTGCGCAGATTGGGAACCGACATTCCCAGAGGGTGGGAGATGAGATCTGAAATTGGATCCAGAATCCAGGGTGGATTGATTTTGTGAGACCATACGAAGGGGAACCAAGGTTGTCGAGGCCAGAACGGGGCAATGAGAATCATTCTGCTCCCCAAACTGTTGGCTTTCTGCAGAAGCCTCTGCATCAGAGGAAGTGGAGGGTAGGCATAAAGGAGACCGGGAGGCCAAGCATGCACCAGAGCATCTCTCGGGAACTCCCCTGGTGGGGGAAGCAGAGCAAAGAAATTGTCGCATTTGGCGTTTGAGGGAGAGGCAAAAAGATCGCAACAGGGTTGCCCCCGGACGGCAAAAATCTTCTTCGCTACTTGAGGATTGAGAGACCACTCGTGTGGAGAAAGGATGGTGCGACTGAGCTTGTCCGCAAGGATGTTGGACTTTCCCGGAATGTGCATTGCTACCAGAAAGCGTTTGGTGGAAATTGCCCATTCCCAGACTCTCATGGCCTCTCGACAAAGGGGTAAGACCTGGTTCCTCCCTGTTTGTTGATATACCAGACTACCGACATGTTGTCTGTCTGAATCGCAATAGTCCCTGAAGGAAGAACGTGGTGAAGTGCTTGCAACGCTAGGAGCACCGCCCTCATTTCCAGGACATTTATATGCAATGACGTCTCTGTGGGATTCCACGTGCCTTGGACAATCTTTCCCGCAGAATGCCCCCCCCACCCGAGGCAAGAAGCGTCCGTGGTCACTGTGGCTCGGGGAAATGCAGCACAAAAGGTCTCCCTGCCAGGGGCTCCGGAGAAAGAAGCCACCAAAGAAGGGAGTCCCTGCACGCCTTGCTGACCGCAATCGGAGCGTTGAGAGAGGAACAAAGAGGGGACCACTGAACCTGAAGGGTCCATTGAAGAACCCGCATTCATAAACGAGCATGAATGAGAAGCGGAATAGCTGCCGCCATAGAACCTAGGGCCCTCAGGACCGAAGCTGCAGTTGGAGATGGTTGCAGGACCGCTGTCACATGACACTTCAGGTTGGCAATTCTGTCTGGAGTGAGGAAGGCTCGCATTGATCTGGTGTTTAGTCTTCCTCCTATGAAATCTATAACTTGTGTGGGGTGCAGTAAAGATTTCTCCCAGTTGATCGTGATGCCCAGCCTTGGGGCTAGTTGAAGAAAGTAATCCCTGGCTGAGCACAGAAGATGCCTTGATGATGCCGTCAGGAGCCAGTCGTCCAGGTGCGGAAAGACCTGTAATCCCTGGAGCCTCAGGTGGGCCGCTACCACCGCTAGCACCTTGGTGAACACCCTGGGGCTGAGGTGAGACCAAAGGGAGGACTCTGAACTGATAATGACTGGCTCCCAGCCGGAAGCGAAGAAACCTCCTGGATCGTCTGTCCATCCGAATGTGGTAGTACGCGTCCTTGAGGTCAATGGAGCACATCCAGTCGTTCTCCCTCAAGAGGGAAGTATAGATTGCAGGGTGACCATCCGAACTTTTGCTTGGTTACTGACAGGTTCAGCTGGGAAAGGTCTAAGATTGGTCTTAGGTCCCCCGTTTTCTTTGGCACCAAAAAGAACCTGGAGTAAAACCCTAATCCGGTTTGATCTCGGGGACGCAGCTGGATAGCTCTTTTTCTAGCAGCTGTTCGATTTCGACAGCTGCCGCCTCCCTTTGGTCGGGTGGAACATCTGGGAGGCTGCGAGATTTGGGAACCTTGAATAGGGGAATTGAATATCCTCTGGATATGACACGAAGCACCCAACTGTCTGTTGTTATGGACTCCCAAGAAGTCAGGTGCCTCGAAAACCGCCCCCCGACTGCCTCCAGAGACGGACAGCCGGGCAACCCTTCAGGGCTGCTGCGTGGGTCTATCAGAGAAAGGTTCTCTGGACCCAAAGTTGCCAGGAGCCCCCCTGCCTCTAGCACGACAACCTCCCCATCCTCCTCTGCCACGGAAGGACTGGTTATCCGGAGCAGGTTGGGACTGCTGCGACTTCCGGAACCACATCTTCTTCTGTCCCTTTTGGTTCTTAGAGAAGGACCTCTGGGGAGCTGAGAAGCGGACTCCGGCAGACAGCGTCTTCCCGTCCTTTTCGCTCTGGACTAATGTCTCGCAAACAGTCTTGCCAAACAAGGCAGAACCATCGAAGGGGGCATTCGCGAAGGTCGCCTTGAAGGGCTCTGCAAAATCACAATGGCGGAGCCAGGCCTGTCGCCTCATGACTAGGCCTGCTCCGCTGGCTCTAGCGGCTCCCTCAGTAGCATGAGAAAGCAGCCGCATAGATGTATTGGAAACTGATCTGAGAGTGGCCATTTGGGTGGAGTATACCTGTTTATCCTCACTCGACATGGACTCCGGGGGAGATGCAGCGTATTCTTTAATCAGATCCCGCTGCATCCTAATGACATGTGCCATGTAGTTCAGCCCTCTCAAGGAGAAGGTTGCTGAACTGAAAACTCGCTTCCCAATGCGATCCATCGAGCGGGACTCCTTGCCCGGAGGATGCATGGAGGGACTCTCCTGGGCCAATTCCCTCTTCGTGGCTGCAGCCATCATCATGGCATCTACTGGGGGACCCTTGCTCCAGTGAGTGCGGTCCGCCGGAGGGGAAAGAATGCGGTCTGGGTGCTTAGGGATAGGCTCAACGGTGTCCGGATCCTTCCACGCCCTGATGGAAATAAGATCCACCAGGGGGTCAGCAGGAGGGGACACCCAAGAGGTAGAAGGGCCCGCCTCGAATGCCTCCAAGAACACAGACTCGTCCGAGGAAGCCTTGGGGGCAGACCACCCCCCCTGATCCTTAACATCTCCATAATGTCTCCAAATGAGACGTCCTCAGGGGGTGACCTAGGGGAGCCTTCCCCTTCATCCAAGTCTGTGTCTTCAGTAACGGACTCGGGGGAGTCCATGTGCCTCCTTTTGCACTTACGCACCAGAGGTACTTCATCGGGGGGGCTGTCCGAGGAGTACTCTTCAGCAGTTGGATGTTCCAAGGGAACCACTTGGGACATCGAGGCGGGCTGTCCCTGGGACCGGCTGGTGGGGCCTGGCCCAACTGCAAGGGAGTGCGGGATGGAGCCGTGGCAGGGACCGGAGTCCGGATGTCCTCAACAGTGCCCTTTCCACTACGCCGAAAGCCGAGGGGAGCCAGCTTCTCTAAACCCGAGCCGACCCCCACTCGGATCCGACGCAAGGATTGGAGTCGGAGCCGAAACCGTCGGATCCGAGAGACCGGTGCGCTCCGACCTGGACGGAGCCGAAGACACACCAGCTCCCTCGGATCCGAGGCTCGGCCCTCGGCTCCGAGAGGTCGGGTCCGAAGTACCCGAAGCACTCAAGGGATGGGACGGATCCGAGGTGCGCCGACCCATCGGATCCGACCCACCCCCGGATCCAAGTCTGCCCGGCGCCGACAGCTCCGAACCCGTGGTATGGGTCGGAGAAGGAGCCAAGGGGGCGAAAAAAGGGGTCGAAGCCCCTCCCGGATGGGGGGGGGCTAGGAGCACTCCCATTTGCATTTGGGCCTGGATGAATTTCCTCATCATCCGGTCCATATCAGCTTCACTCATGGAAAAAGTTGACCTGGTGGAGGCCACCGAAGCGGACCTAGAGAGCCGCCTCAGAGACCTCCTAGAAGGGCTAGCCTCCTCCTCCTTGGGTCCAGGAGGGAACCGAGGGGAGTGGAGCCGAGGAGGAGGAAAGCTAGAAGGCACAGGGGAGGCCCGCTTAGATGGAGGAGCCGAACTGGAAGTTTCGGCCCTCCGCTTGTGGTGCCTCTCCCTGTGCCTCTCCTTCTCTCTCTCCCTAGAGGATTCCTTCCCCTCCGGCAACTTAGAGGGAGGTTGAGTCCCAGCCGGAGGGGGAGAACCCACAGCAACAGGTTGCTGAGTGGAAGGGGCAGAGGCCGAAGCGGTATCTGGAGGTAAAAGACCCGCTAGCACCAGCTTCGACCTCCGCTCCCTCAAAGCCCGGGGGTTGAACCCTGCACAAATGGTACAACCAGATGACAGGTGTTCAACCCCCAAGATGACCGAAGTGTGGCCATCCGCTGGGGACAGCTTATGGCCACACTCGGTACATTTCTAGAAAACAGCCTTATGGGCTTCAGACATCACAACCCTAAGGCCTAACACAACACACACACAAACAAACTACGCAAAACCCGAGAACTATTAAATAAAAGAGAGAGGAAAGCCTAAACACACTCAACACTAACTATATCAACAACAAAAATAGAGATTTTCAAAACTTTTTCTGTCAAAAAATCTTATCTTATCTTCAACAAACGCCAGGAGCTCTAGAATCCGTAGCTACTTGAAAAGCGGCAAACGAAATCTGAGGTCAGTCAGGGCTTGGCAAGGAGTTATGGGTAAGAGGGAGGAGCTAGGAGCTCGGAGCCTAAGCTTTTGAATTGCCGGCTCGGATCCGAGGTCGGATCCGATACCCACAGGTTGCAGACGAATGAAGTCTGCCTACTTCAGATCTTATGATAATAGTCAGTATGTAAAACTAATGGAAGTAATGCATTCACTGGATAGATGGCAGAAGGAATCTGGCAAGTTTTGAAAGGGAAATTGCTTGAATTAAAAAAAAAACATTTAATATCAGGGATGAAGTACATAGGTTTAGGGGTATATATTTTGTATAGGAACAAGGTAATTAAAATTAAATATTAAAAATATAAAGTATTAAAATGAGATTGCGCTATAACTTAAAACTGAAATAAACTGGGCAGTCAAATTAAATATAGACAAGATCACAAAAAAAATGAAAGAAAATTTATGTAAAGATATTGAGCATAATAGATAACTATTTTATAGCTATGTAAAGTATGGCAGGAGTATAGCCCTACAAATAGATAAACTATGTACATGTTATAAAATTTGTTCTCAGACAAAAGTAAAGTCTTATGCAAAGCAGTTTAGTTTCACAAAGTGGGAGATAATTTGTGTTAGTAACATTCAGGTAACTTTAGGTACTGAAATTAAATTAGATTATGTTGAAAAAGTACTATGCAAACTGGACCCAAACAAAGCACAGGGAGGAGATTAAATAATGACCTGAGAACACTTCAGCATGAACTTACAGTACCATTAAATTTGTTATTCAGTAGATCATTTCAGTATGAAGAGATTCCTCAAGGCTAGAGACATGAACTTCTTAAGGGAAAGGGGAATAGGACAAACCCAGAGTCATGTGGATCCCTACATCTCTTTTTAGGTAGTGGACAAATAATGGAGAATACTATATTGGATGAATTATTGCCAGTACTGGAAAGGCTAGTAATTGAAACCATGTAACAGCATGCAGATGTTGAAAACATCTATAGCTACTTGTAACATGATGTTCTATAATAATATAATTGCTGCTATAAATGAAAAAAAAATGTGCTGCAATCTAATTTATATAACCCTATCTTCAACCTTTGATAGGGTCATACACAAAACACTGATCAATAAATGAGAACAACTAGGTCTTAATGAAATCTTGATAAGATGACTAGCTACATGGCTTACACAACAACTGGGCAAGAGAAGTTTTAGATTACAGTTAAGGTGTCTCACAGGGGTCTGTCCTATGTCTATGCTTGTTCAGAATGTTCTGATCTGTCCTTTTCATCTGAGATGTTCTATAGTCTGTACACAGATGACATGAAAACTGAAATCAACTTTTACAACTGTCATGAAAAAAACAACTCTGCAGTGTCTACCGATCTAGCACCCCCTTGTATATCTGCACAAACTTTAATAAATATACTTTAGATGAGAAAACAAGATATCATCTTATAAATAGTAATCAACATGATATCTGAGTAGGTATCAGCATGTCTACTTCTCCGTGCTATGCCAATAGCCAGATATTAAACAGTACTTATCAGAGTAATCTAAGAGTAGCATACACATTTGTTTCAGAAAGGCTTCTGCCTGCAAGTAGTTTCAAAATTGCTTGACTAAGGTTACTGTAAAGGAAAACACAAAGATCAATGCACATAAGGTTCAAGCAAGGCACCCTTTATTACTTGCAGCAAGGAGACAAAGCATGTATGCACAAGGTTTGTCTGATTTTCCATAGTTCAGCATGCTATTCTTATACAGTTTCTCTGCATGTATACAAGAAAATATTGTTAGTTTTACTGCTGACATGGTCAGAAAGAAAGACATTGTTAGATTTACTGCTGACACAGTCAGAAAATTGCTGCCTTGCAAAAACATCTTTGAGAAAAACAACCTGGCCTTGGGCTAATTTCAGCCCCCCCTTTGTTTCTCACACTTCTTCAGCTGTTCAGTTCTTGATATGATACATTTGCCTAGGGTAAAGCTACAACCCTGGCCTGGCCTGAATACACATTCTGCTGACTATGGTAGACTTTCAAGCGTCAATTGTTCTTTTATCAAGGTTTCCTGCAGCTGCACATATTTCACAGAGAATAAGCAGAATAAACGTATTAATTTCTTTTTAACCCTAAATGCATCTAAGCTGCACATTGCAGTTATACATTTTCTTAACAGTTACTCTACAAAATAAAAGTTAGCAGATCCTAAGTCTGATGCTGCTGTTCCATTTTTTTGGTTGGGGATAACTGCAGATCAGTAATGAGATTTGCAGCATATAAAAGACTTGGCAGTAAACAAATTCTTGCATATTTTGGTACATTTTCAGCAAGTCACACTTCATTGTGATGTGAGACTGCTTTAACAGAATTGCAAAAAAATATATATATATATATATATATATATATATATATATATATATATATATATATATATATATATATATGGGTCTAGGACACATGCTCAACTAGCATATGTCCGAATCACAAAACATCGAACACACATACACGAAAGCGCTTAACATTGAAAAGTTAAAAAAAAAAAATCTACGTGCCCCCCACCCCCCCTATTTTATTATTCTCACTCCGAGATTGCACTACAGTGGGGAAAAGGGAATTTTCACTTACCCACAGTGTAGTCCGCTCTACAAAACAGGCACACATACACGGAAGAGCTTGTCGATGTTAAACACTTTCATGTATGTGTGTTCGATGTTTTGTGATTCTGACATATGCTAGTCAAGCATGTGTCCGGATCCCAGATATATATATATATATATATATATATATATATATATATATATATATATATACACACACACACACAATCCAAAACTGTGGATGAAGTGAGGAAATCTCTCAAGCATTCAGGGACAAATCTCAACAGAATCAGGGCCAAATCCAGAAATAATCAGGGACAATCAGGTACACTTTTAAAATATTAGCACTATTAACTTGAGACATTTGATAGAATAAGAGAATGTGAACTAATATAAATGTTTTAATTAAAAGAGAAGAAGTCTGTAACCCTTATACAGTCATTATTTATTGAGTGGAATTCACCACCTTTTCTCCAAGTCACCAGTTTTAAGAGAGATTATGAGGGAGAGACCTAAAATCTGAGTCAAAATCAGGGATGTCCCTGAAAATCAAGGGCAGCTGAGAGATATGTTGTGATGTCACCCACATGTAGGAGGCATTTCCCTAATCATCCCTTTATATGTTGAGGCCATGATCCAGAGTGACCTAATTAGCTGAGCTGTCAAGAACAGGAGGAGTTTTGCTTAACAGAAGTTTTGGTGTTACTAGAGTAGTATTGCCAGCTGTTAAAGTATAGCTTTTTATTTGGGATATTTAGATGAAGCTCTGTGATTTCCACTATGTGTGCAACTATGTTGAAATGATAGTAGAACTGTTTTTGGGGAGAAATAATAACCTAGTCACCTGGATCATTGTGTGGGAATGGCAGGGTTTTGCAGTATAGACAGTGAAAAAAGTGAGAGAATTAAAGACTGATCCCTTAAGGGACACCAAATGGACCTTGTCAAGGTGAAGAAATGCAGTCAGGCCATTTAATATTCTGCAGCCTATCATATGGATGCAACTTTTAAACAATGGTATGTTCTGCATTTGAGGGCCGCAGCTGGTAAGATATTACAGTAAGAGCTTGTGATTTGTGGTATCAGAGGCCTTACTTCTCAGAAAAGTGCACTGATTTTACTTTGTGTGCCTTCAGATAAAGAATAAGTAGGGAAGATTCACTCCCATGGCTACGATGAAAAACGTGCTAAGGGAGAGAGAGAGAGATTAGAGTATAAGCAAACACATATTAAAGGGACTGTTAGTAGTTGGCAGAAGTCAGTAAAAACAATAGAATATTCACATTTGATAAGGGGAATGTTTGTGGGTAATTTTCATAGAGCTAGAACACATGCTTTGTGGATTGACCAGAAATGGCTTGGTAAACAACCACATCCTTAATTTTCAAAACTTCTATAGGCTGGGCATCAACAGGCAGCAAACAAGGCTTGAATTTCTGTAGATGTTTCCTGATGTAGAATGTTGTGAACCAAAGTGCAGAACAGGTATTTTCAGGATATCAGACTCCATTTAGTGTAAAATTATGGGATTTATATTACTTAAGAATTAGTAGAAATGTGGTACAATCTTATCTGACATGGCTTAAGGAGAAGGATTCAGTTGACTTGTTCTACCATGATTTAAATCCTCATAAATAGTACTGGTCTCAGGAATGAACTTTGTGGCTGTCCAAAGATTACTGATGCTTTACCTGAGACTTTCATTAAAACCACACACAAAAAAAAGCTCAGTGAGTGAAGATGAATAAAGTTCAAAAACCTAAAGGAGTAGAACAAACAACTGACTCAAGTCACCAAGGAAGTTATAAATATTTTTGATATCTACAAGTTTCTAGAATAGGTATCAGATGAAGCATTTTGTGAAAGCTGTTTTGGAAGCGTGTGGAAATTAAATACATTTATACCTTCCTTGTTGACTTGAGTCATCTGTTTGTTCTGCTTCATTCCTTAAAATCCTAGTCTGTTCATAATAATTCATTTTTCAATCTGCTCAGCTATTTAATGACTTTTCCTTTTATTTTTTTCTACCACTTTCTGTGATGCATAATGTTGCAGACTTGGCTGAAGTCTAGATGCACTACATATACTACATCAGTAGCTTTCCTCTTATTCATATCAGTGGGTGGTGACCCAGTCATAGAAGGTAACAAAGCTGAACTGGTAAGAAAGTCATGCATTTAACCATTAGCATTCATCAGCACCACAAGTCTGTCCACAGAATTTTGCTTGACCTTATATAGAATGCAAGTGAGGGTAAGAGGTCTGTCATCACATAGTGACTTAGATCCACCTCTATGCCAGGGATTCTTCTTTACCAGCCTACATGTGCACTAGCTTTTGGAAGGTAGTTACTTGGTGTTTTTCTTCCTAACCCTTACAAATCATCCAGTGACTGTTATATACAAATGCATTTTCTATACATCATCTTCAGACCTATTTAACAGTTTTTATAATAACCCTGCTTTTGCTATTTGAATCATGTCTGATGTGGCTTAGCATTTGATATATTTTGCTTTGGGACTCATTCTTTTCTCGGATTTAATCTGAAGATTAATTCAAGTTAAAGCATGATGGACCTCAATAAACTTTTAGCAGCTCAGTTCACATAGAGCAAAGAGGTAAACTGCTAGAGATTTGCACAGTGCTAGCGTTTACAACACTATAATAGACCAAGGAAGATATGGTGCTCTGATGTATACTGGTCTGGATTTCTGGACACAGGGTGATATGCTGATAACTGTGTAGGTCTGTGGACTGCTGTGGGGCAGACATGTTTATTAGCAAGAAGAGGGCTGAAATACAGGTAGAAATTTGCTTATCTTTTTGTGATGTCTGTTTGGCTGGGAAAAGTATTTTTTTGTCCAATATTTTGTGTTGTTTATCTTTGCACCACATTCAGTGCAAGCAGATCTTTCTTAGAGAGGGCTACTGTCACAGTAAATTATAACATTTAGGTTTTACCTACTTTATAAGTCTTAAATTCCCAGTCAGAAGTGTAATTAATTAAATTGTGTTCGCTATGAAGACTAGAGTTTGTCTCATGCCAGCACTTCTTCCAACCTTAGTAGGTCAGTGAGGTTTCCATATAAACTCTGCACTGCTAAGAGCTTTTTCAGTTCTTAGTCTTTTGGTTGTTACACATACAGATGCAACATAATGATTATATAGTATATGAACTTTGGAATGTGTTCATCACTGCTGCAGGAGCCTTCGCTATATGGGTTATATCCTGTCAAGGATATAACAGCCAGGCAGCTTCCAAAGCTTCAGGGAACCTTCCACATGCCCAAACTGTCATGCAATTAAAGTTGAGCTGACTATAAGACAAATTTGAGGATGAAACCTTCACAGCTTTACTGCTACTGAAGAATATGCTCCTCTGATGTGTTCAAGGATCGACTGTCAGATTGTGCTTTCCTTTTCCTGGGCAGGAAAAAACCTTCAATTTTTTAATTTCATTGATGTTTTATTCCTCTTCAAAGTTATTTTACAGCTATGAGTGTTGTGTTTTAATGGACTGTCTCAAGACTGTAACTTGTTTTCTGTGGAGAAATTGTGTTTTTTTTTTCCTTTGTGTGACTGGCATATTTTACTAATCTAAAGTGCTTTTTACTGCATTTTTCTGTCAGAAAAAGTAACTTCTGTGGACTGGTAGTTTTACTGGCATTTGATGCTTGTCTTCCCTAGAAAAGAGGCACCATTTTCAGCTTGACCATGCAAAAGACTACTAGTCGATGGTTGGTCCTTCTTACATCCACAAAAAGAAAAAGTTCAGTAACAGCCTATGCCACCACAGCAGGCTAGTATTTTGCCTCAGCTGCAGGTGGATGACTCTGCTGTGGCCATTTGGTGCACCTCAGGTCACTTATCTTTTACCCTGGATATTTCTGGTGTAGCACCTACAGCCACTATGGTGCAGGGCTTAGTAACATTCTCTACAGCTGTTGGAGTCCCCTCAGTGGGCAAGGGAGAGACACTCTTGTCAAACTTGGGGAGGCTGTTACCATTAATAACATGGCTGGCCCCATTTTTTCTGTCAAAATGAAACAGAAAACCAAGCATGTGCCTACTCCTCCTCAAATTTCTTTGGATAGGAGTAGTTTACTGGGTCTGTCTCTTAGTTTAATTCAGGCTATTGAGCCTTCTTATAAAGTAGTTTCTGGAAAAAAAGAAAGAGGGTTTTCCTTTCCTGAATATATTAAAGATTCTGAATCTAAATAGAAAGATCCAATTATGGATTCAGGGTTTTTCCCTCAGATTTCTGATTCAGACTCAGAGGAGAACTCTGTTTCTGAGTATCTCTGTGGGGGTTTCTCTACCTTTGAGAATATTGCTAGAATGTGACAGTGTTTTCACTGGTTTCTCAGCCCCTCAGAAAATACTGTGAGCTGTTACAGAAGGATTTTCTAGAACCTAAACTCATTCCTCCTGTTTTGTCTGCTTTAGAGGATGTGTATGTTACTGCCTGCAGTTTTCCTTATAGTCAGCCAACTACCCCTAAAAAGGATGACGGGATGTAAAAAGTTCCTCAGTCTTTTAAATATTTATACACTTTTCCCAATCCTGGCCCTGCAGCTATAGACTTAGTTGATCCCACTGCTGCTAAGCATTTGGTTAATTCCACTTTAGTCTTTGATTTAGTATTTGGCCCCTCTGCTGAAGAGGTGATAAAAAAGTGTGATGAAAGGGGCAGTCTTATACAGGGAAGAATTTTTCAGCCCCCCTTTTTCCAAATTGTCCAAGACATTTTCTTTCTCATCCAAAAAAAGAATAAACAGTCCCAAAAGAAGTAAGGTAAACATGTTTAAGAAGAAATGTCAAGGAAGGACCAAAAAGAAGCTTTAAACGTAACTAAACCATGGACAGTCCAACAAGTTTCAATGACTATTCTAGAGACCTTGTGACCCACTCCAACCATGGCCCCCTTTTTTGTTCCAGAAAGTCTGAATCTTCATATTCCTCTATGGCAACAGATTGTATCAGACAAATGAGCTCTGAAAATCATTCAAGTTTGCAGATGGCAGTGGGAGGAAATTCTTCCTTTCCAAATGGTCATTCCTCATCCTCCATATCAGACTCTTTTGTTTTCAGCTGTTCATCATCATATGCTGTCCCAAGGAGTGATAGAACCAGTTCCTCCTTCCCAAGTGGGAAAGGTATTTTATTCAAGGATGTTCCTATTGCCAAAGAAAGAAAATGCTTGGAGCCCAGTTCTGGATCTTTCTTTTCTAAACCTGTTTGTGATACTGCCCAAATTCAAAACTATATCACTTCACAACCTGTTACCTCTTCTTCCTATTTCAAGTTTCCTGGTAACAGTAGACTTTCAAAGAACCTTATCATCATATCTCTATTCATCCAAACTTCAGATGTTTCTTAATGTTTTGTGTATCTGGATGACATTATCAATTCTCTGCCTTACCCTTTGCACTATTCACTGCACCAAGAGTGTTCACAAAATGTTTAGCTCCAGTTATATCTCACTGCAGGCTACAGGATATCCACATTTTTCCATATTTAGACAGATTGCCTATCTTTACAGAGTCTTTTTCAAAGTGTCTGGGATCTCTCTTTTGTATGAGATATCACTTGCACAAGCTGGGATTCCAAGAGAACATTCAAAAATATTTCTTGACTCCCTCACACAAGATTGTGTTCCTGGTATGTCAACTGGACACCTCAGGTGAAAGAGTTTTTCTTCCTCTGGAAAAATAGATCTTTATTTAGATCTATTTCTAAGGTTTTCCTCTCTGTCTTCAGTCACTGCAAGGGGATACCACAGGATTTTGGGTCACATGCCATCTGTGATTCTCATGATACCTCTAGCAAGACTCCACAAAAAAAAGATACAGTGGTATCTGAAATCTGTTTGGTCCAAGCATCAACATCCTTTATCTTGTCAAATCCCAGTACTGAGGTTTGTCATAAGCGATGTCTTTTGGTTGAGACAACAGATATCCTTAAATCCAGGTCTCCCCTTCTCCCTCCTGCTCCAAAGCAGTCAGCTACTACAGACACTTGGGAATTTGCTTTGGAAGCAGTTTCAAGAAGGATAAAAGTGCATGGGGTGTGTGACACTAAGAACAGATGTAAGCACATAAATATCAAGGAAATACGTTCCCTAATCAAGGCACTCAACTCTCTGAACCCTCTATGGTCACTGGGACCTCTTCAAGTGGTTATAGACAATACCACAGTCATGTGGAACATTAACAAACAAAGGGGAACCAGGTCATGCCCCCCCTTTCAGACTAGCCATGTTAGCTTGGAATGTAACTTCACAAAATTAATCTCACTCTACAGGTATCCTACATTCCGTCAGAGCAAAATTGTTTGGCAGACAAGCTGAACGGGACCAGGGCAGACCCTAACAAATGGAAACTAAATCCAAGGTGTCTTACAAGATTTGATCCATCTGTGGGAAGTTCCTCAAGTAGACCTCTTTTCCTCCCCTCTGAACATTCAACTGGCAAAATTCTGTCCCAGGACTTCATTCAAGAAGGCCTGGAAGGCAGGTGCCTTTTCTTTTTCTTAGACATGAATGTTCTCATATGCCTTTACACCCTTTCCACTAATATCCAGGGTATTACTGAATATTCAGAAGGAATATCCCAAGATCAGGTTGGTGACTCTGTTCTGATCCAGACAGCTATGGTTCTCCTTTCTTTTGGAAGTGGCTAGAGGCAATTAACACAAGCTTCATCACAGACTGGATCTACTCACACAAGAACAGGGATATTTGATATACTCCAACATGAATCATCTTCAACGGAATTCCTAGATGATAGGATATAACTCATATAGCTAAAGATACTGCAGTAGTGATCATTTGAATATCTACTGATATGATAACTTTAATTTAGACAATTACACTATATGAAATGAATATATACAATGTAGTATTTTAAACACACACACACACACACACACACACACACACACACACACACACACACACACACACACACACACGCACACACGCACACTACAAAAAAAAAATCAAATTAAATGTGTCAATATAACTATGACATTTGATATTAGAACCCCAGAATGGGAAAAAATAAACTATATTGAAAAGTGGAAACTGTGCATTTCAAATATATTTCCAGTAAAAAAAAACCCAAAAAACCAAAAAGCAAACAAAACATTTATTAAATTTAATGAGAGCTCTATATGCCATTAAGCACTTGCTGATCCTAAAGGAAAAAACTTGGCAGATATTTATTTATTAGCTAGCTAATAGGTAGTAATGTAAAACTTCCTCACAGAAAATATAATTAAAATGGCAATGAATAAGAGATAGACGAAGACACAGAAACGGCTGCTATATCCAGTTGAAAAACTTTTACTTCAGTGCACAAAGAGTAACACAAGCCCTTTCACCAAATAGGCATCATCAGGTGTATCAAAAAACACTAACAAATACACACCCTTTATACAAACTAAAAATCACATGACATATATTTAAAAATCACATGATATACATTTAAAAACACAAAATATAACTAAAAATATATAGTATATTTGTAAAAACCAATGAAACAAACTATAAATATTAATTACTATATTATATTACTGAAACTCTCTCTTTAGGGGTCTCAGCTTTAATTTGGGTTTTAAAGGAACAGACTCATTTAGTCCATGCCCTGCATCCCCCTTAAGTCTCACAATCCAAGTGGATTCCAGATCTTCAGTTCTATTACGTATTTCCCCGTCTCAAATTCTCATAAACTCTAGCAACTACTAAAAACTGAAACTTGTGAGTAGAGTCAGTATTCAGTACATGTTTGGCAAGTGCATTAACACTATTTCCCTTATTAATATGGTAAATCTGCTCCCTAATGCGTTCCCTAAATGGACGATCAGTTTTACCAATATAGAACATTCTACAAATCGTGCAGTGAGCCAAATATACTATATGTGAAGTATCACATGTAGCATCTCTTTGAAAGTATATGATGTACCATAATCAGGATGTTCAAAATTAGAGCTAGTGTCAATATATGTGCACCAGTTACAATATCCACATGCTCTAGTACCATGTGAACAGTGATTAAACTGTCTATATTTAGGATAGCACAACCTACGTTTCAATGACTTATTGTTCTTAAACAAAAATCTAGGTTCAATATCTATATGTCTGGAAATTTCTCTATCAGTGGTAAGAACTTTCCAGTGTCTTTTAATAATCTCAGTATAATTACTAATATCAGTAGTATAAGTCACCTTAAACTTCAAATTTGTATCATAAGATCTCCCCTGTCTCTTAACATACTCACTGTTCCCAGATGAAAAATATGGTCTAGCTTCATTTTGTCTTTTATTAGTAACTTTCACCACACTACTTTGAATTATATGATCCTCATAGCCTCTGTCTCTCAAATTCCTGATGGCAGTGTCAACCTCAGCTGAAAAATCAGTATCCCTTGCATTTGATCTAGATGCTCTATATAGCTGATTGGAGGCAACATTTCTAAAAACATAAGATGGATGAAGACTGTCTCTTTGCAACAAATGATTGAAACGACAGTCCATCCTATATAATTTTGTGTATATAATCCTTAGACTAAAATGCTAGACCATATTTTTCATCTGGGAACAGTGAGTATGTTAAGAGACAGAGGAGATCTTATGATACAAATTTGAAGTTTAAGGTGGCTTATACTACTGATATTAGTAATTATACTGATATTATTAAAAGACACTGGAAAGTTCTTACTACTGACAGAGAAATTTCCAGACATATAGATATTGAACCTAGATTTTTGTTTAAGAACAATAAGTCATTGAAACGTAGGTTGTGCTATCCTAAATATAGACAGTTTAATCACTGTTCACATGGTACTAGAGCATGTGGATATTGTAACTGGTGCACATATATTGACACTAGCTCTAATTTTGAACATCCTGATTATGGTACATCATATACTTTCAAAGTAGATGCTACATGTGATACTTCACATATAGTATATTTGGCTCACTGCACGATTTGTAGAATGTTCTATATTGGTAAAACTGATCGTCCATTTAGGGAATGCATTAGGGAGCATATTTACCATATTAATAAGGGCAATAGTGTTAATGCACTTGCCAAACATGTACTGAATACTGACTCTACTCACAAGTTTCAGTTTTTAGTAGTTGCTAGAGTTTATGAGAATGTGAGACGGGGGGATATACGTAATAGAACTGAAGATCTGGAATTCACTTGGATTGTGAGACTTAGGAAGGATTCAGGGCATGGACTAAATGAGTCTGTTCCTTTAAAACCCAAATTAAAGCTGAGACCCCTAAAGAGAGAGTTTCAGTAATATAATATAGTAATTAATATTTATAGTTTGTTTCATTGTTTTTTACAAATGTACATATATTTTTAGTTATATTTTGTGTTTTTAAATGCATATCATGTGATTTTTAAATATATGTCATGTGATTTTTAGTTTGTATAAATGGTGTGTATTTGTTAGTGTTTTTTGGTACACCTGATGATGCCTATTTCGTGAAAGTGCTTGTGTTATTCTTTGTGCACCGAAGTAAAAGTTTTTAAGCTGGATATAGCAGCCATTTCTGTGTCTTCGTCTAGCTCTTATTCATTGAATTTTGTATTTCAGATACAGTTTGTGAGCCAGTTTTTTGTGGCAGTGTTTTTATTAGTTTTCCTATTTGTGTTTGTTTATACTGCCACAATGCTCGCTTATATGGCTGATGAAATTACTGAGGTTGATTCTGTCACTCCCATCTCTGACAGTAAAAGAATGGACATTTTTTTATTGAACATTACTAGAGCAACTAATCCTTTGGTTGGTTGTAGAATGGAGATTGGAAATGACTCTAAGAATCTTGCCAATAGTTCGGTAGACGTTATAGCCTTAAAAACTGGACTTTTTGCAATAAAAAAGGACTTGTATAAATTAAAAAGGTGCCAGTATCAGAAGTTCCATTTGAAAGTCTGCCTAGCTGAGCAGATAATACCTCGGGCCCTACATATTTTAAAAATGCCATCGCAAATTAATGGTGATAATCTACTCTTGTCAGAATGTCAGAAGATCAATATACAGGCAAGTTTTAGCTATTTAAAGTTGTTGGTGCAATCAGCTGGTAGAGAAATCTCTGAACTTATTGATGCTGCCAATGTAAAATACACAGAATTAATAACAACTTATCCTGAGACTATTTTGGATCATTATTTCAAAAAAATGTTTGATTCCCTTTTGGTGTATGAATCTAAATTACAAAAAGGGAAGATCGGTAAAATCTGCCATGACCAAACCTATTTTCGGTTGGGGAATGTATTTACTTGGCCACGTGAAGATCTTCATAGTAACTGGTAATAACGGGCAACAGCATAATATTGCAGTTCCTCCACTTGAGGGCAGTATTACATCATCTGTTGCCTACCGTGATGTGGTGGCTCAATGGTCAGAAGAAGGGCAGAGTTCATCTACGTTGGTTTGTGAAGAGGCTCCCACCAAGGATTTAGGAGCTCGTAATAAAGTTGTTACGACTGCACAGGTACATCAATCTAATATAACTGATAAATTGCCTGTTGTTAATGGTAACACTACTGTGGACAATTCTTTTTGTCTAAACACTCACTACGATCTTCATTTTCCGCTCCCGGTAAAGGAGCAGAATTATCAATACTTGAAAGAGCATCAACGTGGACGGAGTCGGAGCTGCAACAAATGGAAATTAGAAGGTACTGTGAATTTACAAAATACAATAAAGAAGGCATTTATGAATGCCAAGAAGGACTAGTTTTGAAGCTATGTAATGTAACTTTAACAGAACATGAGCTGAATGTTTTAAGCAAAGGCTTGTTGTTTATTCCAACTAGTAAATCTAATTTTACTGATGTCATCTTTAATGTAAAATTATTTGCCAGAAATTTGGCTCTGAAAGTTATGTTTAATGACTCAATGAGTACATCAGTTTACATGGATAATATCTTTTCTAAACCTAGTTCATTTATACCAAAGACTAATCCTTTAATTGCTGCATTTGAAAAACTCTGTATACAGGATATTTATGATTTGAGTATAAAAAATTTTAATAATTATCAATGGTATAAACGACATCAGAATTTGTCCAAAGAAGAGTTTGATACCTTGAGAGGGTTAGAAAATAATACCAGTATCACGATTAGGTCTGCAGATAAGGGTGGACCTGTAGTAATACTGGACAGAGCATGGTATGATCAAAAAATGAAAGTTATGTTGAATGATACTGCCTTTTATGAGAAACTGTCTCGCACACAGGCTGATATTATTATATTCGATGTGCAAGCATTAATCAAATGTTTGTTTGAGATGAATTTGTTTGACAGCAGTCTATATGATTATTTTTACAACAGTAAGCCAACTATTCCCATCGTACAGGGTCTCCCGAAAATACATAAGAGTAGGTTAGCTCCACCATTAAGACCGACTGTGTCTGGTAGGAACTGGTGCACTGAGTCATTATCAATTTATATAGAGAAACATTTGAGACCAGGTCTTGATAAGTTGACACGTGCTTAGGGATACTGAACATTTTCTTAGAGACCTACATGAACACATTATAACCAATAATAATGAGAATTTAATATTTGTTACTATGGACATAGTTTCTTTATTTACAGTTATACCAAATTCAGGTGGTATCAATAGTATGATGCAATTTTTGAAGGAGTATATGGACTATAGTCCCAGTAAAATTCAATTGTTAGGGAAACTTCTTGAAATAGTACTTGAGCATAATATCTTTCCTTTTGGAGAATAGGTATATAAACAGTGCAATGGCGTGGCTATGGTCACTTCATGTGCCTATAGCTACGCCAATGCGGTGATGGTCGTATGGGAATTTGAACACATTTTACGGGGGCCATTTAGTGAACATATCCTGTTTTTTCGTAGGTTTGTGGATGACCTTTTCATCTTATGGCAGGGGGAACAGGACATTTTTTGTGCGTTCATGGATTATGTGAATACATCTACACATTATTTAAGATTTACTTTTCATTATTCACAGATTTCAGTGGATTTTTTAGATGTATCAGTAATTAAGGATGGGAATGGCATTATATATACTAAATTACATAGGAAGGACTGTCGTGTCAATCATTTGTTGCATAGAGACAGTCTTCATCCATCTTATGTTTTTAGAAATGTTGCCTCCAATCAGCTATATAGAGCATCTAGATTAAATGCAAGGGATACTGATTTTTCAGCTGAGGTTGACACTGCCATCAGGAATTTGAGAGACAGAGGCTATGAGGATCATATAATTCAAAGTAGTGTGGTGAAAGTTACTAATAAAAGACAAAATGAAGCTAGACCATATTTTTCATCTGGGAACAGTGAGTATGTTAAGAGACAGAGGAGATCTTATGATACAAATTTGAAGTTTAAGGTGACTTATACTACTGATATTAGTAATTATACTGATATTATTAAAAGACACTGGAAAGTTACTACTGACAGAGAAATTTCCAAACATATAGATATTGAACCTAGATTTTTGTTTAAGAACAATAAGTCATTGAAACGTAGGTTGTGCTATCCTAAATATAGACAGTTTAATCACTGTTCACATGGTACTAGAGCATGTGGATATTGTAACTGGTGCACATATATTGACACTAGCTCTAATTTTGAACATCCTGATTATGGTACATCATATACTTTCAAAGTAGATGCTACATGTGATACTTCACATATAGTATATCTGGCTCACTGCACGATTTGTAGAATGTTCTATATTGGTATAACTGATCGTCCATTTAGGGAACGCATTAGGGAGCATATTTACCATATTAATAAGGGCAATAGTGTTAATGCACTTGCCAAACATGTGCTGAATACTGACTCTACTCACAAGTTTCAGTTTTTAGTAGTTGCTAGAGTTTATGAGAATATGAGACAGGGGGATATACGTAATAGAACTGAAGATCTGGAATTCACTTGGATTGTGAGACTTAGGGGGGATGCAGGGCATGGACTAAATGAGTCTGTTCCTTTAAAACCCAAATTAAAGCTGAAACGGCTAAAGAGATAGTTTCAGTAATATAATATAGCAATTAATATTTATAGTTTGTTTCATTGTTTTTTATAAATATACATATATTTTTAGTTATATTTTGTGTTTTTAAATGTATATCATGTGATTTTTAAATATATGTCATGTGATTTTTAGTTTGTATAAAGGGTGTGTATTTGTTAGTGTTTTTTGATACACCTGATGATGCCTGTTTGGTGAAAGCACTTGTGTTACTCTTTGTGCACTGAAGTAAAAGTTTTTAAACTGGATATAACAGCCATTTCTGTGTCTTTGTCTATCTCTTATTCATTGAATTTCGTATTTCAGACACAGTGTGTAAGCCAGTTTTTTGTGGCAGTGTTTTTATTAGTTTTCATAATTAAAATAGCATTTTCTTTGTTGGCAACTACATTTAATTTCTTTAGAATACTTTGTTGCCAAACAATATTGTACTGAATTAACCAAAGGTATGTAATCATATTATTGTACAAAAAAGCAATAGTAAAATGTTATTAATTTGTGTCTTTGAAGCCATAAGCATTACACTTAGTTGAAAAACAAGGAAAAGGTACAGTTCCAGAAGATATGCCATATTTACTATAATATATCATTGGAGTATAATATATTTTTATAAGTAGGCTGTAATGAAACAGTAAGTTCATTTTATATATACATATATATATATATATATATATATATATATATATATATATAGGGAGTCTAGTCTAATCTTCTACCGACTATATAAATAATCACAGTAAGGAATTGCTATGTTTGATCTTTAAAAACAATGCTTAAACAATAGCAATATAAGACATTCCCTCGGATTCATGAAGCTCGGCGCAAGGCCGGTGTAAGGCTTGCGCCGGCCGTGCGGCGTATATATGGAGTAGTAACGCCATATGCATATTAATGAAGGTGTGCAGCCGCCACAGCCACGTGCATAGGAAACATGCACGAGTGCATGGGGCGTACCGAAGTTGCGGAGGGAGGTGTGTCAATGTCAGCTGTCGAGGAGCAACCTAAACTGCTGAATAGTATAGTCCGCCTGCAGTAATACTCACACCTATCAGTGTCCGTGGAGACTGAAACATATACAAAGCATGCAAGATAGTCCCTGCGAACAGAAAATGAAGAAGCAAACACAAATGCACGATAGGGAATAACAGGTCCCTACCCTTGAACAAATGACAGAAAAACCGCATGCTCGTGGTCCAATGTAGTGTTTATTGCAATACCATGTGGAAGTGAAACATATCATATGCTAGGGCGCCGCCAGGAGGTACGTCCAGCCCAATGGAGAGGGTCACCAGCTGACCCATAATGTGAGGGAGGGTACATAGCTGTGCAGATGTGTCCATAACAAAATACACGAGGAGAAATGTTGATATATGTAGTGAGTGTATGCCCGAATCATATCCCACAAGGGATGTAATAGTCACATACAAAAGGTATGTCTGTATCCTACATAAATGTGATAGTGAATAGAATACACATGTAAACGAATCAGGAGCATAGAAACAGCTACAACAATAAGGACACATGTAGGCCGAAAGGAACAGTATGACCCGTACCATCGCCTAAGAATGCCACCTGTCCCACTTTGCGAGCGACAGTACCGCTGCGGCCAGATGTGTCCTGACACAAGCTTGTAAACATGGCAAATGTGCAGAGATTATAGGACATAATTATCCCTCAGACGTCATGTAATAGTGGCATTAAACAGTTGTTCTCCACACGTATATTACATAAATGTCATAAGAAAAAGAATAAGCCACTGAAATGCTACAAGACTAAAGCTTAGATATAGGCAAGAGTTGTAAGTTCTATCTGCCGAACTGACCGTGGGTATGTGTCGGCGTGGAAAATGTGTTGTGTCCACCGCAAATGTTACATTGTGGCCAATTGAAAAGGTGGAAACAGTACCGTAGACTGTGGGGAGGCATTGTCCACAACAGTCGGATATGTGGAAGGAATAGCATGGACATCGGAAAAGGTGCCACCTCCCCCCAATGAGTACAACAGGTCTGCAAATCCCGGGAGTCATCGGTAGAAGCCAAACTAGTTTGTGACACAGCCGAACGGGTAGTACCTGGGTATACCAACTAAGTAACGAAAGTGAAGTATGGGCGTGTACCTATGTGTGTGAGGTATAGCACATGGGAAGCAAACATGGCAGGGTAGTCCACACAACCATAAAGGTACCCGACACCTGTAGGGCAGTCAGTGTGCTACTCTGGCCGTGTCATGGCCCAACAACAAAAGTAGTGAGCTATCGGATGTGAGTAATTAATTTGCATGTGAGGGGTGGATGGGTAATGGTAAAACCCACAAAGGCGATACTGTGTCATATGCAGAAAAGGTGAACCAGAGGTATAGGAGGGGGCAGCGGGTGAAGTGGACATAAACACAAACACATGGAGAAACAGCTGCAAGACAAGCAGACAGGCCACAGTGTAGAACACAATCCCACAAACATATGTATCATGTAAATGTGCAATCAAAATGTATAGATATGTCACCGTCACATACCCACAGGTTGGTCCTGATGGAACTGGCCATAACAAATGCAACACACCTGGCTGCATAATGGGCTACCCAGCATACCCTCCACATCACACAACCCAGCCCCGTAACAGAACGTCCACCAAATCCACCCGTACGTGGCCCACTGGTCCGTTGCAGACACAGCTACACATACCGACCCCCTACGCATATGTAGTAGGTATTGTCACCCTAGGCAGTGTCAGGATGTATTCCCTGCATGTTAAACCCCCTGCACATTTTCAGAAAGCCAAAATACATTTCGATATAGTTTCTGTGTGGAATGATCCAATTTCTGGAATATCCCTTACGGGATAAGTAACTTGTGTAAATAGTAGAATGGGTATGACAACACGATGTCCAATCTTGTACATATCTGGACACAAGTCAGAACGTGAAGTACAGGTCCAAGACACTGTCCAGACCTGAGTGGTCATGCATAACCCAGTACCCAGGATAAAACACCTTCCCGTGATGCACGTGTCCCCACACAAATATGCGGGAGAATATATCGCACACTCGCATAGTGGCAAACGGCAGAAGGGTGAGGAAGACACCCGACATTAACAGGTGAACCCTGATGAAGTGTGAGGGATACCTAGTGTGTGCCGGCATGACCGACCATACCTGACAACCTGTGTGAGCTAGATATCTGGACAGAGCCATGACTACAAGTGAGACAAAGGTATAACAGCTGGTACAATATGCAAAGATAGCTGTTAGAAGTTATTCGTGTATGTGCAGTCTGAGTACCCGGGAAGTCCACTGGGCGAAGAAGTGCCCAGTAACAGCAGAGGCCTGGGTAGAAAAGCTCCACAAGCAATACAAGGAAATAAAGGCTACATAATGTTAAAGGTAAAATACAAGAGTAAAAGGCATACAGTCAGGAAATACACATGCATAACATGTGCATAATAAGACAGTGCAAATCCAGAGTTTGTAGTGGTAATACAGAAATTTACAACAATGACATACTTGGAGTCAAGTGAGTGTCAGCTAAGTCTGGTTAAGCTGGAGGGTAGAGAGGAGCAGGAGTATGGAGAGCTCAGAGGAGTGAGATCCGTAGAATGTATAACAGGTGCAAGCAGGAATATATCCATGTGGGATATGGATAAACATAGATATATCATACAATGACAGTTTGCACAATGGCATTAATGTCCGGAGTATGAAGTCTGAAACTCAACTGTCTGCCAGCACGTCCCGACATCTGTCCCTAATGCTGAGCTACTGCTGTGCCAGAACACAACAGCGTATCACAGAGGTTCGTACCATATCACTCAACTGTCCAGATATTTGCAGAATGACCAGAGTGTTGGCTCATAGTGTTGTGTGCCTCCGACAACCTGCGTCTGTCTGGTAAATAGGTGTGGATTGACGTCACGAAATAATGAGCATTAAGTATAACACTCCACATCCCGCAGAAGAGTCATGACAATGCAAAACCTAGTATTCTATCAACGTTATAAGCTTGTAAGGAAACTAGTTAAAATGTGTCCCTCTTACTCTCCCCATCATGTAGGGTTTGCGCAGATTTGTTGCTCAAAGAGGTCGAGAGGTATGGTCCGTACATATGTACAGTAACAACCCATGACATTTGTGTAATGTACAACTGCATACCTGTAGTCACAACATGTCCAAGAAAATAATCCCCATATGAATGAATACAGGTAATAGTCAAATGTGAATGGCAACCCCCCCCTCACCGTGGAGTATGGACCGTAACAACCCCACCCATAATATGTACAGCCAACAGAATAAGCTCCTGATAGGTGCCCAAACACGTGTTTATAAATACAGGTAAAATGTTCATAATAGGGAGAAGCTCCCTGTCCACATGCTTCATCTGACATTTGAACTCGGCCAGGGAAGTTCCGTTCACCAGGTGGACAAGTTCATACCCAGATCACTACATGAACACCCTGACAATCAGAAATGTGTATGTGATACGACTATATGCCCTGGTGTTCTGCATATCCTCGGAGTGATTAACAATGCAGCTGGGGTCCACAGCAGTAGGCAGTACGGAATGTGTAATATGTAGTACCGCGTTTCCCACAGTAGGGGAATGGATGCCTGTGTTGTAAGTGAAGCGGTGAGGCATATGTTGATGTAGCTAAGTACTATGGGTATGCATATCAATGAGACAGAACAGCAACAGAATACTGTTTCCGGCATCCGTCCAATGTGAATGCAGTCCCGGTTGACCTACGACCACTGCAGATATCCCTGTAAAGTGTAATGAATGCGTTCGTGCTGTACACACAGTTAAATACGTAAAGGTAAACCGTGTGTTTCACACCAGTCCATAAACCGGACTACAGATATGTAAGTGTTACAGTCAGAAGTATGAAAGGCCGCGCAAGCACACATTTATTAAACAGATGTAACCCACAACATGTAAATGCAAGTGCGCCTGTGCGTGTGTGATCCGCTCACAGCATAGTAAATGAATGCTGTTTCCCCCACGTTATATATACATGGCTCAAACCTGTTAACCCCGTAAAGTATGAAACCGGACAAAGGCATGCAAACTACCAGTACAAATAGGGACAAACCCCAGATATGTGCCAGAACAAACATAGAAAGTGGATAGAATAACGGGTGTGTCAGTAGCATGGATTCTCTGAAGGGTATGCAGTCGTAACCTGAACTGCTTGCCAGTATTTCCCAACGTAAGTCTTTAATAAAATGCCACTACATTGCCAGATAGACACAAGGTTATGAAAACACACAAGATAAAGAGGCAACCAGCTGTACATTCTGCGACAATCTGTACAGTGGAAAGGTATGGTATGGATATAGATATATGTGTATACACATAATCCACAGACGTAAACCAAAGCAAATTATGAAATGAGGACTGTACATGTATATATGTATACACAACAAACATATGTCCCATAGATATGACATATGTACATAAATAGGCCACGGCATAGCTAATATGGGTAGACAAACAGACATGCACGAAAGTTGAATAAACCGCTGCTTTCCAAACCATTGGCCAGAAAGTGACAGTCCAGCAAGTTCTACACTTTAAACATGAATATAGGTGTCCATTGCAGGACCCCAAAAATTGATCCCTACGTAGTGTCAACCGTCATTGATGCAAAATAAGTGACCTCAGCAAATACGATATAGCTGTACATGCAACAGTAGCAGGTGCAAGGGTAATGACACATGTGTCGATAGAATGTATGACGTACGAACTGATAACCGGAGAGTGGGGAGTGCATATAAGTGTCTCCACACTTTAGTACCGCTCACATTAAACATGTGTAATGGGTACTGTGGAGGGGTGTCAGGTATGGGAATCATGGGTATGCAGAAATGGGCCTAGGTGTTGTTTGGCAGAGATTTATTAGGTCCGCCCCGTGGGAGTGATGTGGGTATAGCACACACCTATATTCTCAATAATGGGGCAAACCATCCACTGGATATTGCATAAATCATTGTGGGAATATGTAGGGCCCTATATCAGTGTCATGTAGGCGATTATCATGGATGGACATGCGTACGACCAAGATGGTAACCATACCTGGCAAACTGTCAGAATAAGACAGCTGCACTAAGGCATAGTACATGAAATACAAATAGGGACTATATTAGATATACCCCAGACAAAGTCAGAACGTTGATAGAATACTGGCGTAGCCAGGAATATGAATGTTATGAGTGTTACTAATCATGACATAGAAATGTCAGTCACTATTATCTAACCGCACAGTTTGTAATGCCTTGCCAGTAATTTACCAGAAAGGCACATTATTATGACAAATGTAACAAGAGCAAAGGTCAAATATCAGGGAGTTTACCCATAATGTGTACAGGTTAGGGGTATGAAGGTAACCTGTCCAAAATACATGTACAGAACTAGTGATACTAGGTGGACAGGTGAGAAGAAAGACGTCAGGACAAATGACAAAACATGTACAAGTCATACGCATGTACTCCGACAAATGTGAATGACAACGTATGCCCTGTGAAAGTCAATGTGGAAGGTTAATAGACTCGAAAGAAATGTGTCCCTCAGGCTGTCATGCAGTGTCACCATTACAATGTCCAGTCTCCCATACTCGTACGTGAGCTCTGCCACTAACGGAAAGCGCAAATACTGGCGTACACATAAGGTACATGATAGACTAATTAGTGTGGATAAGCAGCTGTTGGCCTGTGTGAGGAATACAACCCTCTGGGTGGGTGTGTCCTGCAATATAAATGTAATGGCATGTGGCCTGTGATGCCGCCATGCAATGTGTGTATTGGTGTCAGAAAGTTGATATCTTGTATCAGACTCATACTCTGCAACTGTACAGATTTACGCAGAATGTGCAGAGTTCTGCCTCATAAGTTTGGTGTGTTCCATATAAAATCAGTACCATTCTGGCAAATTCCTGAGAACTGAAGTCATGAAATAATGACAAACATGTGAGTTTAAGACACCAAATCCATCAGAAAAGTCATACTAATGCAAAACCTGTTATTGTGTCAACTATCTACGTTTGTAAGTGCAATATGTAAATACTGCCCCTATGTGTCCCACTATCAGTTAAGGCTTTGTCCAGATGTTTGCTCTAAGAGGTGGAGTGGTATGATCAGAAACAGATACATGTGTGAGGAAACAGCATTATCGACTGCAAGATAACGCAGAAGGTATGAAAACTGCTGCAGTAGGACGTTCAGTACTGTCTGCAGGTATGTGCTGACATGTCAAATGACACAGCAGTCTACGTGACGTACCTATAGGGCTGTCACCTTTACAAATGATGATAGTGGACATACCCACAGCCATGCACACAGCACAAATAGACATACACACAGCAAAACTAGGCCATGATACATGAAGCCTCCGGTGTGTACGAGTAGATGTCTGCCAAGCTATACAGCAAACGCCTGTAAGGGCATGTAACACCACCCGTAACACGAACGTTGCATGGACAATGTTGGGATTTGCAACATACCCCTTGGTATGTGAAAGCTATGCAAATATGCAATACATGAAACAGTCAGCTGTCCATGCAAGAGCAGAGTTATGGGCAGAAAAAAAAAAAAAAAAATATATATATATATATATATATATATATATATATATATATATATATATATATATATATATATATAGTTAGACTAGCCCAGTCAACAAATGTAAAATAAATAAATAAAATAAAATATATATATATATATATATATATATATATATATATATATATATATATATATATATAGCTACAGACATACACACACAGACACACACACACACACACACACACTCACACACGTGGCAGGGTTGTGAGCAGAACACGAACGTAACCACTGTACCACACAACAGCATTACGCAGTGACAGAACGTGCAACCATGATTAGTAGATCAGGGAAATCACACAGGCATACGTCTAGCCTGTAGACAGCGGCATCAAAGGCAAAGATGCCGCACAGATGTTATGGTGAGTGAATACTGTAAAAGCAATGTACTGTTTTCATGCAGCTGGAAAAACACACACACACTTGGCAGGGCTGGGAATCGAACTTACACCTAACTACCCTATCACACTACAGCATGATGCATTTACAGAACACGCTACCGCGATTACTAAACACAGCAGACCCACAGGCATTCTTCTAGGTGCGTGTCAACATCCGCAAAAGCACAGACGTCAGCAGGATATATCTGTGGTGTGAAGCATCTAAAAGCATAACCTGAGTCCCCAGGCAGACGGGAGCATGCGCGCGCACACACACACACTTGGCAGGGCTGGGAATTGAACTTACACCTAACTACCCCATCACACTACAGCATGACGCATTTACAGAACGCGCTACCAAGATTACTAAACACAGCAGACCCACAGGCATTCTTCTAGGTGCGTGTCGACATCCGCAAAGGCAAAGACGTCAGCAGGATATATCTGTGGTGTGAAGTGTCTAAAAGCATAACCTGAGTCCCCAGGTGGACGGGAGCATGCGCACACACACACACACACTTGGCAGGGCTGGGAATTGAACTTGCACCCAACTACCCTATCACACTACAGCATGACGCATTTACAGAACGCGCTACCGAGATTACTAAACACAGCAGTCCCACAGGCATCCTTCTAGGTGCATGTCGACATCCGCAAAGGCAAAGACGTCAGCAGGATATATCTGTGGTGTGAAGCATCTAAAAGCATAACCTGAGTCCCCAGGCGGATGGGAGCATGCGCACACACACACACACACACACACACACACACACACACACACACACACACACACTTGGCAGGGCTGGAAATCGAACTTACACCTAACTACCCTATCACACTACAGCATGACGCATTTACAGAACGCGCTACTGAGATTACTAAACACAGCAGTCCCACAGGCATCTTTCTAGGTGTGTGTCGACATCCGCAAAGACGTCAGCAGGATATATCTGTGGTGTGAAGCGTCTAAAAGCATAACCTGAGTCCCCAGGTAGACAGGAGCATGCGCACACACACACACACACACTTGGCAGGGCTGGGAATCGAACTTACACCTAACTACCCTATCACACTACAGCATGACGCATTTACAGAACACGCTACCGAGATTACTAAACACAGCAGACCCACAGGCATTCTTCTAGGTGCGTGCTGACATCCACAAAGGCAAAGACGTCAGCAGGATATATCTGTGGTGTGAAGCGTCTAAAAGCATAACCTGAGTCCCCAGGCGGATGGGAGCATGCGCACACACACACTTGGCAGGGCTGGGAATCTAACTTACACCTAACTACCCTATTACACTACAGTATGACACATTTACAGAATGTGCTACCGAGATTACTAAACACAGCAGTCCCACAGGCATTCTTCAAGGTGCGTGTCAACATCCGCAAATGCCAGGACACCGGCAGGGATTGTATAGAGAGTGTATGATCACATAGTACTGTCTCACGGTAGACATATACAAACACACGGTAGTGGTGTACTCGGGGCAACTATACATGTATGGAGCACTGCAACAAAAATACATAGACACAGTATGCACCACAGACAGTAAACCCTTCCAAATAGTCACCCAGTGTGTACTCGGTAGGCATCCATCCTGACATTGAAGACGGAAATCTGTTGCCTGGATGACCACCATGGCAATACAGGATGTCAACGGCCATGCCCATGCACAGAGGGACATCACCGACACAAGGTGTCACTGGCCATGGCTGCACACCTGGTAATATACGTCAGTTCGGACTGTACTGTGTGTTGATCTACACAACGACGTACTGGGCATGCTCACACACTTAGCTGTTGCAAAGGGCCATCTTGCATGCAGATTGCAAAGGGCCATCTTGCATGCAGATGGAGTGTAAACAAGGAAGGTCTCAGTTTGGACTGTACCGTGTGTCCATCTACACAACTACGTACATGGACTGTACTGTGTGTCCATCTACACAACAGCATACTGGGAATGCTCACACACTTAGCTGTTGCAAAGGGCCGTCTTGCATGCAGATGGAGTGTAAACACGGAAGGTCTCAGATTGGACTGTACCGTGTGTCCATCTACACAACTGCATACATGGACTGTACTGTGTGTCCATCTACAAGACAGCATACTGGGCATGCTCACACACTCAGCTGTTGCAAAGGCCTGTCGTGCATGCAGATGGAGTATACACACAGAAGGGCACAGTACAGAAGGGCACAGTAAGGTATAACTGTCCTCACACACAGGGCAGTCACACATGCAGTAACCTGTACACACACAGCTGCCATCACAGCTGTCACAGGTGCAGGGCACACACGTACACACTGCATCGTATACTGTAGCTGTCAAGTCATCACCATGTCGTCGGTGCAGCAATACACAGCCTTACAGTACCACAACACCATGTGACACATGACCACTGGGCTGTACAAAGGTGTACACCAGCTGTGCAGAGTACACATGTACCAACAGGGATCCAACAGGTGTTATGCATTGCAATGATACCAGTATACATGAACAGGTCAGCTCAAGACATACCATGGCCCTTACACAGCTTTGACACATGACTGTTGCTGTACACCAATGAACACACGTCTGGATATGTCATACATGTGATTGTGTGGATGTGTGCATGGACTGCACACACAACAGATACATACATACATAGCATAGCCTTTGATGTACCTCATGCATAACAGTGGCCTAATCAATGCTACACACGCAAATGGAAGGTGGGTCCATGTCTGTTGACTGCTTACACTACAGGGGGTAGCAATGTTGACCGGGACACATACCCTTGTACTGGTCACCTATGACACCCGTGATATCATACCACAGTCCATGTGTTATGTATGTCAACACACATGTCCAACAATAGCAATGCATACAAACATGGCAACAGGAGACACATGTGACATCTGTACTGTGCATGCAGCAACCATGCATGTGCAGTGGCCTATGTCCGTAACATAGTTGCACCTAACTACGACATGCAGTCGCAATGCAGACCCATCATTGACACCTGTATACGGTGACATACAAACAGCACATATGGAGGGATGTGTGTACATAAAGTGTTGAACCACCTGTGTAGATGTATGTGTGCAGGGGGTGGCTCACAGCTGTGTCACACACCATCCTATCATGCCATGTGCAAACAGTACGCTATGTTGCTGTTACGTGATGGTGCTGACATAATGCATACACAGCGGTCAGGTGTTACCAACTATACGTCACATGGCACCTGTAACACCTACAACCTCCCCTGTGCATATAGCAGCACAATTGCCAGATATAGCATTGGTACACATAATGCAATCAATACCGCTGCATGTCTATCAAACGTGTCATCATATGGCAGGTGTATCATTCCCAGCACTGCCATGTGTGTCTGAATGTGTGACCACAGTTGCCACATATCGCGGGGAATATGTCCCAGTTGTTACACATCCCTGTACACCGTTGTAGAGATCTGTACATACGTCAGTGTGGGAAGCATGACGTCGGCCGGTGTGGTGCATCACACACGTCGGCTGTCCGTATACACATGTGTGGTCACCACAGTGTGTGTGTGTCTGTATGTATGTCTGGTGCTTGGTGTGAGGGTGTATGCTAATATACAGTGAGAAATGATCACTAACCCCACGTGGTGACTAACCCGTAATGGTGATGCAGTGCACTACCCTGTTGATGCCATAGGTCCCAGCCATACTGGCTACCTGTGCATGTTCCTTCTCTGTGACACATCGTGTGGGTGCATAGTACTGTGAGGGTGATGACCACATAGGCAAAGGTCCCCACCTGAACACTATGGGGTGTGCGTTATAGTGGTGTACACCCCGTGAATGTGGCCATGTTCCCGTACTGTTACGGGGTCCTACTGCTGCACAGTGTGGCCTCAAGCTACCAAGTGACACCTCACATCATCATTGGCCAGACCGCTGTGTACAACCCCTGCACCATGTCACCATACCTGTAATGTGTCCTGCTATGTATGTCACATCTCTGTCCAGTGTAGCCTGTGGCACTGACCACATGCGTCAGGTGCAGTATATGTGCGGACATCTGTGTCATGTTGGTGTTTCCAACAGTCAGGTTGAGGGTACATGTAGCATGCTGATATTGCCAGATGTGCCTGTGAGTAATCCACCCTTACACGTGGGGGACTGCAAACACTGCTACCTGTAGGCACATGCAAGTACACCATAGGAGGGAACTAGGGTATCACAACCAACATGGTGCTACAGATGTAACCGAGACACATACCGTGAACACATCACAATGTATGCTGCACCTGCACTACATGGTATGACCGGTGCATGTCGACAGTACACAACCTATGTCACATACACATCTCTCAGTATTCACACACAACCACTGCAACATACACATCCCTCACTATGCATACACAGGTAATATTACATACACCTCTCACTATTCTGTTCACCCTGTGCATCAGAATATTTGTGCATAACCCTGCACCAATGGTGTGGATGACAGGGATGCGGCACAGGCTTCATCATATGCACAGGGTAATATGTTTGCCAGGGGCATAGGTTGCACCAATGGATAACATTATGTGTGTGTGTAAGGGCCGGTGAGTTGATTGGACATGTCTGTTCAGAATGCATGTGGATGTTGTGAAGCCCTACAGTTGTGTTTGCTGTGTGCGTGTATGTGTGTACACAGTTCTGCCATTTGTGAGGCCTACACTGGGTATAATTGACAGCCCCAGATTGTAGAGACCAGGTTGTACAGCTCACTGTGTCCGTCCACGTCCACGTGACCTGTGCCTGCCTGGGGTTGCACGGGCACTACCAGGTGGAGGTACATAGTGGCTACTGTCCGATGACACATGTCCACTGGAACCGTGTCCCCACTGAGAACATCCAGGGCCACGTCCACGTGGCCTGCTGTGTCCTGGTATTGACAGCGCAGCACCAGCTGCACTGCTACTGCTACCGGCACTATGGGAGCGGGCATGTGAGGTGGCACGGTCACGTCGACCTACACTAGATGGTGTTGCTGGCCTACGTCCATGTGGCCTACGCCTCACTCCTACCAGATGTTCCAGCACAGACAGCTCCCGCTCGCGGATTGCCATGCCTCGTTCAAGGATTCCGACCATTTCACCCAATCGCCTATCCAGAACATCAGCAATTGGCTGTTGAGCATTTGCCAATGCCTGGATGTTGTCATTTAGGGTATGGATAGCAGCCCTCTGCAGCCTCTGCCCTTCTTTGTTCTGCCATTCAGCAAGTGCCTGTGCCGCCATTACATTCTGGAACATGCATCTGGTGATACCAGCTGCTGTGCTCTGTCCTGCAGGTGCATGTCTGCCAGAGGTCCTCCTACGAGCAGCACCGGCCACATGCCTGTGTGACACATCTGCAGTCATTACACTGACACCATGGTGTGTAGACACACCTTCTGTAGCCACCACACGTTCCTGTTCCACGCTAACAGACGCTGACTGTCCTTCCTCTATGGCCACTGGTGATGCGGTATGTGTTGGCAGCAGAACTGTGTGCGGGGAAGAGAGGGACATAGCTGGGATGGTAACCATTAGCACAGATTCAGCCCCTGACAACCCTGCCTGTACCTCATGCATATGTTCATCACCGTTAGTATCTGTGGGGACACTAACATCAGATGGACTGCAGGAGGGTAACGCACCTACATCACCTGTGAATGCAAAGAAATACTGTAAAGTACAATAGACACAGACACACACACACACACACACACACACACACACACACACACACACACACACACACACACACACACACACACACACACACACACACACACACACACACACACACACACACACACACACACACACACACACACACACCATGCATGTGATTTGTCAGATGGCATGCAGCATGCCTGTGATACAGCAGAGGGCATGCAGCTCAGACATTAATAGTGTTAGTAAGCATATCTACCTAGGGTGCACACTACAGCAAGCAGGTGTCATATCAGTAGCCATGCAGTTCACACAATCATGGTAGTATGCATGCATCCCTGTGATACACCATGTGGCCCAGAACAGGATAACAGTACACTTGGCTGACGTGACCTTGACATGTAATCTGCTGACATGTGCATTAACATGCATACATGTCTGACACAATGGTGTCCTGACACATGTACAGCATCATAATGGGCTTCACATTGCAGTGTTGTCTGTATGCCGTACAGATAGAATGCATGTTTAGCAAATGTGCATGAGCATGGGAGGGTAGTGTGAGCCGTCTACATTGCTATACAGTGTGAAGTACAGACACTGTGCCATTGCATGGCATCATGAGGCATCTATATTGCTGTAGAATGCATAATATGTACACATTGCATAGCCATAACTGCAACACAGTTGTGATGTTCAACAGATCGTATATGGTAGACTTCAGTGACACTTCCAGTAGCTGTGCACAGGCTTTTAGGATGTCCAGTGTACCACATCAACTGTATAATCAGTCAACTAAGGCTATAATTGGACCATGTGTGGACAATGTGCAACAGGGTGTATACACATCCCATGTACTGTGTGGCTACATGTCTCTGGCCATCCCCCATGGCCATGTGTGCGATGGCAATCTATCTCACATGTCTGTGTTGTCCCATATGACATACACCCATAGATGTCAGATATGTCACAATCCACAGGGCTATGCAGACAACGGGTTGTATGTTTGGTATGTGGGGTATAGGTCATGCGATAGTGTGACAATATTGCAGACAGAACACTACGTGTCTGGGACATGTCAGGTGGCACATCACAATGTGTGCACCCAATGCAGGAGCATATGACACAATGGTGACATCTGTGGGCTGCCCATATCACAGCTCACTGTGTGGTACTGTGTGTGTACCACACATGTTGTTCCAATGCATACTACATATGCCTCCATTGTAGAGCACCTCCACTGTTGTATGCACAGCTGACCACACATGTCGCAATGACAAGTACTGTGGTTTCAAGTCGGTGTATCATTTTGTTTGTATATATTGCACATGGGTGGCCTGTGTGAATGATGGGTGATGCAACCTGTATATTGTGACTGGAACAAACATCAGGTGTGCAAGTGTTAACTGGCCACATGGCAAATAGATCTACATTGTAACATGCCTGATACTGATGACAGTCTCACCTGCAATGGACTCATGTCTGTGCAGCACGTCAGAGGTACCTGTATAGGGGTGACACAGCAGTATGAACATTATCCATGACTGTATGACAGCCACAGGTTGCACTGTGCATGTGAACACATTCACCTGTGTAATAGCATATAGTATGCACATGTGTGCATACACAGCGTAGCATACTGTAGTATGCAGCATGTGTGTCCACATACCTTGCATATGTTGTTACTTTACATAATGTACAGTGACACATGCAACTAAATGGGATATAATAGCCATATGTGCAGTACTGACTTACCAGGCAACTCCAGGCTCATTGGTTGGGAGACACCCACCTCCACGATGGCAGCTAGTGTTTGTGGATGCTGTTCCCTGGGTGTCCCCAGACTGGCCAGTAACTCCTCGGTGTGTGTGAGTGGGGGCTGGGTTGGTGGCCCACCACCTGTTCCATCTTGTTCACTGGCGATTGCAGTGGCACGCTGTTTTGCATGTCGTATCAAGTCCGTGCAGTGTCTGCGCACCTGCTGGTAGGTGCAGTTATGGCCACCCACATCGTTCACCCTCCTGCGTAGATCCTGCCACAGGTCATCCCGCTGCTGGGCATGCTGTGGCACATGGCTGAACAACAAGTCATAGTTGTCATGGAGCTGTGGGATGAGGACATCATCCTCCTGGCGGCTGTATGCTGGGAGGCGTGTATGGGGCATTATCTGTAAGACATAATGATTGTGACAGGTCACAGTTTCAGAGATGTACAGAGATACTGCTGCACATACATTTCTATGACATCTACTACATCTGCACAGTTATCTTTGCAAAGCATCATGACACTGACACGACTGATGTGTTTGTGTCACACATGTCACACCCATTATGCATTGGATATCATCACCATATATGTGTGTCACCTCATTACAGTGTTCATACTCCATGTAAATGCTGTCTTGCTGTGGGCATGTCTATTTGCTTGCACTTGTGTTCTTACCTATCTGCACATGCCTGGATGTGTCCACAGTAATGCTGTTGACCTGGATGCTGTGTATATGTCACATATCAACACAGACACAGCCGTAATGGACTTGAGCAGTGACAATGCACACATACGCATGGACACCTGTACATGCATGTGTTTTGCCATATACATCTACACGGCACTGTACAACTGTTCAACATCCTGCCACGGATCGCCTGTATTGCACATGTGATATACATGGGACAATGGCTAGTCAGATGGCATTCGCAGGGATAGTTATCAACCATAGCATGTGTGGGCACAGTTTCCAAGCTGTAACAGACAGCCATTATACCACCGCAAGGTGCATCAGTGCCACATTACTGATCCAGTCAGTTGATAGTACATCTACCATGCGGCCATCACACCATGTATGACTGGGATGACATGTGCAGCTTTGATGGACAGGGTTGCATGGTATGGTGGGAGTATGTCACATATATGGCACGGGGATCTGTCCAGCCTGTGGCAATCCTAGTATTAGGATGGTGGCTGTCCATGACATATGTCTTATAGATCAGGATATGGACATGTAGCATGTCCATCATCATGGTGTAGCAAATGTCTTTCTGCAAGGTAGACAGCATGCTGCATAGTGGAGGTGAGGATTGTGAAGGCTGGTCGCACATCCATGCATAGCCGTTACCCCTTAAAGGTGGTATGTGATCCAATAATGGTCACCACAGTGCTGTATATGCCTGTCCAGTGATCTCCGTGCTCATGGAAGGCACCCTAATATGACATGGGTACCTCATATGACTACCTAAGGGGCCTGGAGACATCACCAAATCGGGGGGTGCACTGCACAGCACCATCCCTTACACAGTGTCCATAATGTTGACCACAGCCTAGGTAGTAGTTTATGGGTACAGGGATGTTCACCTAGCAGTGACAATGCTGGTATCATCCATCAGACTGTGCACATATGTCACACACCTCACCCACACAGCCCATTCTGTATGTTGTTCACAACACTGACACAGCTATACTGATAGGTCATGGCCATTCACAGCCTTACATACACAGATGCCTAACATTTGTCTGTGTGGTATGGGCTACAATGAGGGTGGGGTACAACACATTAACCCTGTTCTACTGTAGCTGGCACTGGTGTGATGTGCACATGTCACTCTTGCACCCTTTGTAGTTGTGAGTCTGTCAACAGGCCACTGGTGGAACACTCCTGTGACATACAAAGGTATTTGTAATCAAACATCCATGCTGTCTTGTACATCTGTACTGCTAACATCTACAGTGATACTGGTTCATGGACATGCCCACCATACTCAGCAGGGTTATAGTGCGGTGCCACCCAAAATGACTGTCATCACCACTTGTGGGTTGATATTATCCAACACCCTATCTGTATTGTATGGTCATGCTAGGCACTTGTTCAGAACTTGTGAGCATGTCATGAGCTACTGATTACTATAGCACCCATTCCACACCATTTCCCACAGGTACACTGGCTGTCCTACACTTCCCAGCTTGCTTATGGTACAACAGCTGTTGTACACATGTAACGCATATATCCTGTGGGACATGGTAGTATATACAAGCATGTCCAACTGTCACGTACCAGTGCTACTACCTGTCTATATGAGGGATATGTCGTACATGTGGCAATAGAGCAATTGTCTCATGTACACATTCAATGCTCACCTCCCAACATATGACACTACAGCCTGCGGGGGTTGCACTTCTGCAGCCATGCTGGGGGCATAGCTCTCAAGTGTACCTCATTACAAGGAACATACCTCATTTGGGGTCTTAAAAGGTGCATGTTCCTCAAGGTTCCACATTGAAAGGGTCTGTCACACATTCATTGTTGGAAATTGTTTACCTGCTAGCCATGGCTAAATAGATGGGAATTATATTAATTCATTAGAATATCTTTTTTTATACATAAACCAGCCTATTTTAGCCATCATATGCCCTTCCTAGTTGAAGCTGTTAGTAAGCCAGTTGTAAGTGTTCCACTTTTTGCCCATTTGTCACACATTATGAGGGCTAATGTTCCTCATTTTGGGGACAGGATGTTGACAGCTATGGCTGGGGGTAATGCTGTTACCAACCCTGACTGCACCTGACAGTCATTTGGGGATGTGTAACATTCGCAACACACCCCACCCATCACATAGTCTCACATGATCTCCACCACTGGCCACAACTACGAGGACAACTTTTGCAGTACGTCTCCATACTCAGTGTAGGCACCAGAGGTAGCCCCCATCATGGAAGACAACATCACCAACTTATAGCCCACAGACTCATGTGTGCCCATCACATACAGCCAATAGGGAGTTATAACATTCACAACACACCAGTCATAGGTGACTCTGTAGGGAGTCACACTGCAGTTCCACACAGCAGGCTACACAAGGCGATAGTCGCTTACATCTTGCTGTCGGGTTACTGCTTCTGCAACATAACCTATACACCCATACCACACCTCACCAGGTATGATGTGACTGCCATTTTCCATGTTAGTGTGACTGCTCTGTGATGCCACTTCACAGACTATGTGTGCAGGGACATGCAATAGCTCACCAGTCTTATAGCCCTGAGGGTGTGGGCCAAACCCTGGGGAGCATTTTGCATTTGTCCGGACACGATACCACTGTACAATGACTGACTGTGTCACTTTAACAGTTGCCTATGCTCCTATTGTCATTCCACAGGCATCTGGTATCTGTCCGCTTTGACTGACCTGGTCAAACACAATGCTGTGGCACAGATGACTTGCACCTGTCAGCCCTGGGAGTACAGCTCACATGTATGGCTCTTGCTGCTTCTATACTGCCTGTCTTGCACAGTTTCCAATAACTGTCACCAGCAGAATGGGAACTGGCAAGCACGACATGGGGTCATGTGACACAATGCTTGCATCTTCCTCTGTGACGCACGCAGGCAAGGCACACCTTATAATGCACCACTCAAACATCTCTGCAGTGACTGGGACCTGCCTCTAGGCTCTGCAGAGCACACCTGCAATGACAGGTTATAGACAGACCATACCTTTCAGGCACATACCTGGACCGGCACACCTACAGCTGAGGGGTTCCCATATCCCTCTGTGTTGTACACACATCCTGGCTAGTTACTTAGCACAATGCATCAGAGGTGCTCCACGTGCAACTAACTGTGTCCGGGACTGCTATACACATTGTAACAAGCTACAGAGTCAACATCATACCCCACGGTTAACATACCTTATTTGTTGGTATATTGGACAGTGGGCCTCAGACAGCTACTACTGATGTGTGACTGACACTACCCCACACTTAACTGGGATAGCCACTCATGTACCGACACATCCATGAGTCATAACCTTGCCCTGCTGGATCAACCCATACACACCACCTCCAAGACCTACATTAACCTTGACATGAACACTACCACTATGTGACTGGTGTTCCACACCTGGGGTTATCCCCTCATTGGTGGATTCTGAACATATGCTAATCAACCTTGTTAGCCACATCCCAGCACCACACCCATCACAGCATACACAGTACATGAGTACTACAACACCTACTACAGACATCTGCTGACAGCGGTTGTTAATGTCATGACACCCGTGCAGATGGACAATGCACATACAAATGCTGAAACATACCCCAGTGCACTTCATTTGCATGTACACAACTGCATGGATCATGCTATTCCACACAGAGCCATGATGGTACACACCAGATAACAGACACCACTCTGGTGGTCATGTTCCATGGACATATGATGTATAACAACAGGTGTAGGCTGTTGCACAGTGGTGTACATTCCCATGGGTGGGGTGGCTCACTGGTCAGCCATGGTAGGGCCACAGGGTCCCTCATCACATACTCCAAGACTAGCTACGTAAACATGACTGCGACACATTCCGGGGTGTACCACCAGGCATTATGGTGGTATGTCAGTAGTCGATGGCAACACCCACATCTGCTGTCACATACAACAATCACTCAGGAACATTACAGACCCAGGTGATGTTGGCAACATGCTGGAGGATGGATTCAATTGTAACACTACACCCTCTCACTCACTACAGGGCCACAATCCATACAGGAACATTGTGGTGTCCCTGTGGTCACACCTACACAGTACTGACCTGCACTCTATATGTCCTGGGACACTGGCCCCATGTCACCTTCCAACGTCCCAGGCTGTGATGTCCACCAAACTCTGAATGACATGTCTCCCCACTAAGCCACCATATTCAGTAATAGCCTTGTTTCAGACATTGTAGCCCCTGAATGGCACACAGCAGCATTTATCACACTATACACAGGTGGCACCACAATGCACGAGTGGGACTATAGTCCTACACACCTGACTGGACTGTTCTACATGGCTATGGGGCACATCATCAAGGACGTCATTCACAGAGACATTGTTGGGCTCCCGTCCTTTGCTGCCACCCGGATTGGGCTTGTTAGGGCCAGAGCATGGCCCCTACACATGGTGGACTCCTTTCATACAGTTACCAGGGCAGTTGCTGATGGTACGGGAGTCCACACATCCTACATTGTCCTCTCATTGCCTTTCAGCACCATTCTCCATTCTGGTATTGACAACATACACATCCACCTGCACATCGTACCCTATGTCTCAGGATGTTATGCAGTGTGGCTCATGGACAGGACACACACAGTGAGGCCAGCATACCATAGTACCTACTACATGTCAGGTACATTTGGCATACCACAGTCCTCAGTCATAGGGCCCCTCATGTTCAGTATATGCTTCCCTGCGGTACAGGCTAGCACAGGGGACTTTCCCTGCCTAGCTTTCAAATCCCTGCATACAAAGCGCCATGATTGCTCCACCATCTGATACTGACTCCATCCATATGGGTGTCGCTGTGACAGATACATGATATGACTATCATGGCGTCAAGCTGCATGACACAAGGTGCATGAACATCACCTTTGCATTACACCATTCACCCACTGACTATCACATGGGTGGTAGTCCCCTACATACATATCACATTGTACATGTTTCCAGTACACACATATGTCACACCCACTCCTGTGGTTACTGTATTGCCACTGTGGCATGGATATCCTTCTACGTGGCCACACCTATCTGTACTGGGTGTGTAGCTGATACATAGGCACCCATTGTACCTCTGAACTCAAGACTTCTACACACATTCAAGGGTACACCACCCCATTTAGGGTGTACCTTACACAACAGCTACAGCTTTACATACCACAACATTAACACGCCATGACGTTTACTGAGCTCCAACAGTTTAAGTATGCGGCTGCACTACGGACACCACATCTGTACACATTTGCATACTACATACTCAGGGGTGACCTCTGCTGATCAGACAGGGCCCATGTCCACAACATTATTAATGGATATACTCCTCATACGCGACATAAGCAAATGCCACTGTGAGCAACATGCTCATGGATATGTGCACACACGCCACAATGAGTGGGATGTGCTTGAGGGTTACATTCCCAAACCAGACACTCACCATGCTTTGGAACATAAGTCCTATGTACATCACGCAGGGACACTCAGTAGCACTGTTCATGTGATACCTCCCTTGGTGGTTGGGAGACACATGTAGGCCTGGGATCACTGCAGTGGCTGTACTGTGCAGAGTTGCAGGTGACACATGGCTCTGCTGTTCACAGGACACTACCCTAGAGAGGTGCCACTAGTGTGAACACTGTAGTTGTGCTTACACATGGACTTGCCAGACTGCATAGTACCCCACTATGCACCTGTGAAGCTATTACATGTCCTTTGTGCATGGTTACTTGGTAGCCCTTTCATTTAGATTAGCTATCATGCTATTACAATGTCCCATGCCTACAAGCCATATGTATCCTGTTATTGTACATGCCAATAGAGGATTCCTGTGGTATGCATGATATGCCTGTTATGCTGTGTAGAATATTTGTCATATTTACCTACAATACTATACATTACACATATTTCACATAGTATCCCATAATGCAAAGCATACTTGCACAGCGGGACAACCATAGATATGTCATTAACGTTATATGCCCATACACATGCATGCTGTGACAGTATATCAACATATACTATCCCCTGCTATGGCACGTTCTTGTTGGACATACCCTACCACTGACGGCGGGTTGTATGGAATTTTTCTGTTTAACGCCCTCATGTAGCATCCCTTGTGGTATCTGTGCTGTGTACCTTGTGTCCCACTGCTGGACGCACAGTTTCTACAAGCGTTAGTATGCTCAGCAAGACATCACTACATAAATACCTTTTCCCACTTTATGCATTGTGAACACGTTTAATTAATGCAAACCAGGCTATACATACAGTAAAACTAATTAATACAGATCATGCTATACATAACCTTACATATCGGGTGTTCTACATACCTTGTTATTGTTACAGCATTTCGTTTCTATCTCTCTCACAGTGTTCCAACTGGTATTCGGTATGAGCATATGGTTTGAATGTCTGGCAAGTCATCCTTATATACGTCGATATCTGTAACATGTGGATTCATCCCGCCAATTGGTGTTCCTGAGTGACTAATTACTTGCATATCAGCTGTGCAGCTACTCCATTCGCCAATTACGTGGCAACAGTGGGGTATAATTGAATTCTCCACTTGGGCGTTGCCTATTTGCCCTACCTTCGGGGAGACGGTCTGTATTGTGTTTTGTTATGTGTAATTGCAACTGCTATGCATTGGAGACAAGTATACTTTGGATTCATGCCCCCCGTGGATTGTGTGTGACAGGTGGAGTATTTGGTTCAACATGTGGGTGTACCTGTCATCCCAACATCTGATAATGGACTATTGCAAACAAAACCTGTAACATGGCTGTTTGTTCCATTATCCAACGCCTGCAATTTTGCATGACGCCTTTAATTGTGTCTCTCACACGGTATGTTGAGGGTTCTGCAGATGTAATTGACTGACTGGATGTTTGTGCTGCTATTACAGTCTGTATTGCTTTAGTTTCTAGTGTGGGGGATGTCAGTGGGTGTACGTAGCATATACAGGTTTGTGGGCCTTGCATTTCTACATATTCCATATATATATGTGTGGGCTCTGTCCCTAATTAGAGAGCTGACAGTTAGTAGACTTATGTTACGGGATTGTACGTTGGGCCGTTGTTAATTGGTTTCTATATCATCTGCAGGTGAGCTTGCTACTTGTATACCTCCGGAATTGCAGTGATATATCAAGGGATATGTGTAAGTGACAGCGATCCCTTGTATTTCTGTCCCAGATATTTGCAGTCATTGCGGTTGTGTTGGTAAAAGAGCCTGTTTGCCATGGGTTGCCACCTTTTCATATGGTCATTGTTGGACACTTGCGGGACACACAGTGGTGTTTACAGGCCAACACGTAGCCAAGGTCAGTACACAGGTTAGCACATACTTTTATCCTCAATACATACCTATTGTTGTGGGACTTTGGCTACTTATCATATTGCATGCAACATTTACGTTTCTTACATACAGGCATAGCTATTAAATACGACTATTACATTATATATGGGACATATTAATGTCCTACCATCTCGGACATTTGCCCTTTGTACTGTTTTATGTCAGGACACACCTGCCCAGGGTGGGGCTGTCCCTCTTACTGTGGGACAGGTAGTAACCATATGCCTACGGCTAGCTATACCCACACCTACCGTACTGATCTACCTCTGACTTGGCACTAACAAACACATGTTGTGGACACACACACACATTACAGTCACACAGAGATGCACATGGCACCCTCAATGCACACATACACAGACTACGGCACTCACAAACACAGTTGAACACAGTACCTACATGGACCGCAACACCGGCAGCAGTGACTAAATGTCCCTTCATATCATCATACTATTACTCGCGGCTGTACTGTTCCGGTACTGTGTTCTATCGGTCTTTCAGCCTCGTGGTTACACATGTCAGTATGTTACACATTCCGTAGTTGGTGGTATCCTATTTATTTGTACCTCCAAGGTGTTATGAATGTCATTGAACTATCTATTATATTTGCAGATATCTCTGAATCCATCTATATCAACATATATCACTCTATTGCCCTTTCTATCTGTATTATATATATGCATATGTGTACATATATATATATATATATATATATATATATATATATATATATATATATATATATATATATATATATATATATATATATATATCTATCTATATATATATATATATATATATATATATATATATATATCTGGCGGGGAACGTGACAGGCACACAGCACCACCATATGCTGTAAGGCTCATGTACTGTTCAGGTGTTGGCATTCCGTGTTCCACTAGCTGTTGTGTGTACAATGTTTGAGGGCTGCCTATGTAGGAGTCACACATTGGGCCAACTATACATTACAATTTACAGGTGGTCATGTTTGTGTGCCATCCATTTTACTGTGTGTGCAGGTGGAGAGGTGTCAGTCCGTAGGGGCCTACACTGTCAGAGTATGTGCTATACGTTCCCTCTTTGCCAAGGCATAGGCATATTGGGCATGCCTCCGTCTGCCTACTGGTGCTGGCACAGTGTGTTCATGGTCTGAATCCCTCTGTGCCTGTAATGGCCTTGGCAATTGTGGTGGGCTATGAGGGCCTTTACCATTTTGTCCCTGCTGCAGCTGCTTCCGCAGGATCATATTATGTAGCATGGCACATACTATGACGATGTGGGCACACATGCCTGGAGAGTACTACAAGGCTCCACCAGATGTATCCAAGCACCGGAACCCTGATTTCAGCATCCCAAACACACGCTCTATGATGATTCTGGTTTGTGCGTGTGCCTCATTATGGTGTTCTTGCATGGGTGTGTGTGCATTTCTGATGGGAGTTATCATCCACGGCTCCAGTGCATAGCCAGCATCCCCCACAGGATGGCCATGTGGGATGTCCCCCCTGACAAATACCTGATACAGCTGTGAGGCATGCCAGATATGGGAGTCATGGTAGCTTCCAGGGCTGCCAGCACACACATCCATGATAATGCCCTGAGCATTGCACACGACCTGGCAGTTGATGGAGTGGAATCCCTTACGGTTTATGTAGTGCCTACCATGCTCACCGGGTGGTGACTTGATTTGTATGTGCGTGTAGTCTATCGCACCCAGTACCTCCGGGTAGTTTGCCACACGGTGGAAGTGGCGCATATTGCTAACCAACACCTCCTGAGTTTGGGGGAAGTATATCTGCTTATTGGCATGTGGTAACATGGCATCCAGGAACTGGTGTAGTACCCTGGATGCTGATGCCTGTGAGATACCCATTATATCTCCAGCTGGCCTTTGAAAGGTACCTGTGGCCAGTATTCGCAGGCTTACACATACCTTCATGTCCACTGGGATGGGTTCCCCTCTGTTATTTCTGGTTCTCAGGCGTGGCCGGCACAGCTCCACTATTTGCTGTAAGATGTCCCTGTCTACCCTGTAATGCTCTACTATCTCCAGGTCATGTAGCCCCTGGTAGGTTACCCTTGGTCTGAACACTCTCCTTCTCCTCCGAGGCCTGCGGTGGTTGTCGGCATCATCCTCCACAACACCGTCAGTCTCTAACACATGCTGATGAATCACAGCTATGGCAGCCCCCAACATGTACATTTTAAAAGTTCCCCATGTGTTTACACCTATGGTGCAGTGTTTGGGAATACAAAGGTGTGTGTAGGGTGCTTTCACACTTTATACTATTGTGCTGTGAACACCGATGATGTCATAGGGTGTGTATGTATGATCGTAGCTACAGGGTATCTTATATGTTTTACTGCCGGAACTACTATTGTGGTGCCTTTGGTGTTGAATTACATTTGGCTGCCGTGGATTACCTCTTGACCTTCCCTTTACATTTCTGCACGTTGCACCTACCATTTTCTGGCATGCATCCTGCAGCCTACTTTCATTTGTACTTTCCTGGACCTGGCATATCTTGCGTTATGTGTGCTACTTCTGGTCTGCTGTCAGTTTGCTTTGCTCTGCTGTGTCAGGTCTCCTATCTTTGCAATCCAATACATCCCCAAATTTCTTTGCATTCCAATGCCTCCCCTATCCTGTTTTGCAGGTTTCTGCAAGCAGACTTGTCAGCTGCCATTGATTGGCCATCGTGGGTTGATTGGTGTTGATTGCTCATTAGTACTCCAATTACCCTACTTCAGCATTTCCTTCTTTTCTTCCCCTGACCTTTCTGTTTGTGCTATTGTTTGCGGTGAGTGCGTCTGATTACTGGGTTTTGGGCACGTTTTCATCCCCGTACACATGCGGTTTTGGGCACCATGTGTGCTCTCATCTAAATGATTCTATACCTTCCTCCCCACCCCTGTCCTGCAGCTTTGCTTAGCAACGGACAGGCCAGATTTGCATTGCTCAAATGTGCTTACTGCTACGGTGGCACACCCCTCTGCTGATGTCATGTATCTCCTCTGAGCCACTCCTCGGTGTTATACTGCTGCGCCGTATGGTACAACCTTCATCCAGCGGGACATTTGCGATTCAGTATTATCTGCCTAATTTGCATGGCATTGACTACTAATTCATAGTTACCGCGCCGGACACTATCGCAGGCCCTTAGCAACCCTTGCACCTTGGTTGTGGTGTTCCATGCCTACCATTGTGTATTATGCTGTAAACCTGATTTCTATTACGTTGCGATTTTATGACATTTTTATATTATTTCTTTATGTTACAGCTTCCGCACACATGCCCTGTGGTTGTGCTGTGCGTTACTGTGGACATGACATTAATTGTTGTTATTTACATGTTGTGCATCTTTTCTTATGCCATTGGCTGTGTATTTCACCATTGGCATATGTTAATGTTGTGATACCTGGGTCTGGCCTGCTTCCATAGCTCCGATGTTCTGTTTGGGAAAATGTAAACCGTGTTTTTTGGTTTACATTTCCGTGGGCTTACGCTACACCTGCACCACTTCATGAATCACTATATGCCTTCATTTGCATGGTGCGACACTGCGCATGGGGTGATTAGCATACCTAAGCCGGGGGCTGCGCAGTTCTGGCGTACGCCGGTAGTGCACGTGGAATTGGATCGTACCTGAATCGCTCAATGGCCATATTTGGCATTATACCGCCTACGCTATGCCTGCGCCTGGTGCAAGCTTTATGAATCCTGGGGATTGTATCCTTTCTTGTGGCAGTAATAAGACTTTAGTTTTAGATTAGTCCAAATAATATTAATCATAGCTGAATAAGCTATAGCCATGCTATATGTTTCATAAATTTCTGTAGCTGAGCTAAAATTTGTATAACTGAATTTATATGCAGACATTTTTAAGTGGAAAACTGACCATTAAACATAATTACCTAACATATCAGGGTTATTTGCTTTAGCTGGAAATCATGTACAACATAATTTATACATAAAACTTTGATTAAACCTTAAATAGCAAAAAGCCAAACTTTAAGATTAAGACTACATAAAAATCTTTTCTCAGAGAAAGGTAAAGCTAAATAGTTGCTGTTAATAATCTGAAACCATATGTCTGACTGATCTAGAGCTCATATATTCTTGTATGGTGCAGATCTGAGGAACTGAAACAGTTTTGTTGTTATATCCATTAAACACTTCAGATGTAATCAGGTGATTTAAAGCACCCATCAATTTTGGGAGCTTTGAATTATAATGTGAACAGATTTGGAAGACCAAATAAACTCACCTGTATCCAAAGAAATATTCTTACAAAAGGATTTTGGAATATAACAACAGGAATTATTTTTACTTCAAATTTTGGAAACTGAGTAGTGAGATCATGTATTGCGTGGTTCTAGCAGTATATACATACATATATATATATATATATATATATATATATATATATATATATATATATATACATATATATATACATATATATGTGAGTGTGTGTGTGTGTGTGTGTGTGTATGTATATGATTATATAGCAAAACAAAGTAATTCAGCAGCCAAGGGCCAGAAATGCAGTATCACAGTTTATTAAAAAGCAGCTCCAAACAAACCCAGAGTGATTTCACTAAAGCTTCCTTATTGGGTAAAATAACAAGTGTCACTAAACAGGAGCATATATAATTTCCTACTTAGCATCACCTGATACAAAGTCACCAATAGAAGTAAACTGACATCACGTAGTGAAACTTCCTGAAACCTCTTAAGTGTAAATATAATCACAAAAATACAAATAAATGTGTGTATGCTAAAAAAATAGACACACTGCTGAAAATTATACTTTGACATACAGCAGATAGTATTGTCACCTTACAGCAAGAGGTTCTCCAGTTCAATTCTTGACTAGGGTGCCTTATGTGTGGAGTCTGCATGTCCTCCCTGTGGTCATGTGGGTTTCCTTCTGGTGCTCCGGTTTCCTCCCACATTCCAAAGACATGCAGTAGGTGGATTGGACACTCTAAATTGGCCATAGGTGAGAGTGTGTGGAAGAAATGAAATACAATGGCAGGGCTAGCCACCCAGTGGTGTAAACCTTGGCTCGAGATGATTGTCACTGCTGAAGTGACACCCTGACCCCATGTGCAAAATGGGAAAAGGGGTTGAGGATGGATGCATAATAAAGCTCAAAGGAACATCAGTGAAAAAATATTACAAAATATTTCATTGTTGTTGAATGCTTATCCCATGCTGTATTACCAACAAGTTTCATTTTAAGTAGAATGTGAACACTACCCCTGACAATTTATTTTTTATTTATTTTTATTTTATTTTACATTTGTTGACCGGGCTAGTCCAACTGGATACAAGTCCATTTTCAGTAGAGGCCCGGGGAGATAAGCTCCACTATAATCTACATAAATACGAGACAAACAAAAAAGACAATAAAAGATGCATTTGGATTCACTACATTGTGCTAATATAATATACAAGCTATCACATATGCAACATTCCTGGAACATTCAGAGGGTAAACATAATCACAGCAAGGAAAACAAATATTCATATCCACTCAAAATAAATCTCAAATTTAGGACAAATGAAAACATACATAAATACATGAAAAAAATAAACATGCAACTAGAAATTATATATTTTGATTCAAACTGGGACTTAACTGTGTACCAGTAGAGAAAATCTAAAATCTTTTATTTTCAGACTTTGACATTAACACTAAATTCTGATTGGAGTTTTTAGTTGGTAAGCAATTTCATCATGATAATCTATTGTAAGTAAGCTCTCCAATAACTTAATTATTAGGCAGATTCTTTTATTTTTGAAGTTTTTATTCTTCCTGAAAGGTTGATTTACTAGTTAGGAGGCCTCTTGGTTCTGTCTTGAATGTGAACCAAGAAATATCAAGTTTAATCTTAGATTCGTCTTACTAACCAACCAAATAATCTGGTGTTTCTTCATTTTTTTTCAGTCACCTGTGGAAGGTTTGGATTTCAACTTTCAACTATTTCTACAGCTGTTTGCCAGTTATTAAATGTTAATGTTAATTTAACTTCAAAATGGTCAAAAAGTTATAGAGTTATGCCTTTAACTAAATTTAATTAATTTGACTAGAAAAAATATATTAATCTTAGACAAGGATCTTTTCATAGAACAGAAAATGCAGAGTGTTGGTAATTAAGACATAACCTCCCAAATGTGTCCATTAAAATCAGGCATTGTTAAAATTAAGTAAAATTTAGGTAACCATTTAAAATGCCAGGACCTGCTAGTGATAATGTTGTTTTTGTTCCAAACCTTTGTGTTTGGTTTAGGTTGTAATAACACCCTCTTACAACTTATCCAGCCCAAACCCATGGCCACAAATTGTTCAAAATTATAAAACATCTTAAACTAAGATCATTTTAACTATTTATTTAAAAGTACTAATTACAGTACCTGACTAGACTATCCATATTCCCATTGCTCTGATAGGCCTTATTAAAGTAAGCATAGTTGTCAGTATTTATATATACATATCAAGTCATATAGAAAGAGATGTTTTAGATACTCAATATTAGCTCACAGCAGTAATAAAATTATTGAAAATAAAAAAAAAATTGGTTGAGATGTTAATCAACTCTTTGAATTAACTTTAACATTAAGACTTTGGTGCATATTTATCAGTGAAATAATATAATTTGAAAAGAAAATGATTATAGTGTATGCCATGAACTCTAACATTACAGTATAACAGATGATCCTCACAGTCACTGGCCCTAGCTATACCATGGGAGCTGCTTAGCTCAGTGACAGTATCAGTTTAAATAGAAGAGTGAATGGTATAGGTCAGTAGCTAATCTTAATAATAATAATAATAATAATAATAATAACAATAATTAGAAAAGTCAGCTGGAAACCAAATACAGAATCAACTGAGCAATATAATAACACAAGAGTACATCTTTAATTAATTAATTTTTTGAGCTGTGATACAGGATCAGAATTGTCTACTGAGACAACTTCTATGTGCAATTATGCTAAATAAGTTGAAAATATATATTTTTAAACTAGAAACCTCTTTATTGAATTATCACTTATGACAGAGGTAAACATAGATTTATATAAATGAAAACAAATCATATTGACATATTTTCAGTTGCAAATGTTATACATCACATATAATCTTCTATACTGCGATTGTCAATCAAACATTACATAGCTCATTTAATTCCTGCTTCCCCTTTAAACTTATTCCTCCTGAAAAACATTGTCACAAATGTATTCTTCGCACAATTCCATTTTTTTCTATGTAATTTATTTGTTCCTGCCTTTCTCTAAAGATCCCACTTCCAGTTCTTTTATTTCTGTTACTATATTCACTACTTCTAGTATGGTTGGTTTAGACTTTAATTTCCATTTGATTTCCATTTTGTAGTAATTGCTTTTTTTGGCAGCCACAAGAATTAAACTCAGCAGGGCCTTATTATGTCTTTGCAATTCCAATTCTGTATCACATCTCAAAAAAATCCTTATTTACACCAATGTGCTCACCCAGTATTTCTGACAGAAAAGTCTGCAGGGAATTTTTAAAGTCTGCCAACTCATTACACTCCCAAAAATATTTTCTTAATACCTCTTTCTTCCCCATCACACCTACAATATTTGCAATCTACGTTTGTTGCATATTTAGGAGGGGCATATATAAATCCTCCCAGTGTTTCTTCATGAACTCCTTATCCAGTCTCTCTTTCCAATCATTTCTAACCTCCTCTGATTGATTCCTATAGTTACCATGCTTATGTTATGAGACCTTCTAGTTATCCCCTATTTAACAGCAGCTTCTGCTCTAAATTCTACTAAAAATACTATCAGTGCTGGTCTTTCACTTGGGATCCCTACATTTTAGCCTCTAGTTATTTGCTCCCAATACTTTTGTTCTGTTGCCAGTTTTCTCCAGTAGATTACAGCCCCCTCTTGCCTCTTCTTTGTACCCCTAATTGCAGTCATTTCTACTGGCAGATTCTCCTTTCTCCATTCTCATGTTGGCTTAGTTCTTATAATGCTTTCTGCTACTTTATGAATATAATATTCCTTATGGTTATTGTTAGTCTCCTTAAGAATCTATGTCCAAAATCCCACTCTCTCCTTATATCTTGAGCTTCTCCATTGTTTCTTCTTCATCATCATCATCATCATCATCATCACCATCCCATTCCACTTTGAATTATAGCTTTTGGCTTGTGCAATGTATAGGAGTCTAAAATGTGTATCTCTGAAATACCCCTTCAAGTCAAGTCATCCCAAACAACCTTGTTCTGTTGGAAGGATCAACTTATTCCTCTTGACTCTTGCCCTCTTCCCCTCACAGAAAAAATTCTTCAACTCTCTATTAATCGCTATCCACAAATAAACTGAAACTACTGAGCTTGAACAAAGTACGCAGAATGTATGAAATATTTGCTAAACTTGTTCAACCAAAATAAGACATAAACATGACAGCTTTTATTTGGAGTAAGCATCTTAGGTGAGTTCTTGGCTTTTAAAGTGCACTAGTTAATAAAGTGTGACATCTTTGCAGTCCAGATTTATAAAGATATATTAATTTAAGTAATAAAGTGGTAATTTTATGTGTAGTTTGTCAAACAATGTTATATTTAACATGTTTCAAGTAGAAAGCTATGTGTTAAAAAGTCAATCAAGTCATATAGTCTGGATGGAAAGACAATGAAGTCAGCAAGAAAAGGAAAATAGTTTTGTTGGAGTACCCTGTTTCTTCAAAGTATCACCAAGGCAACATTGGCTGTAGGAATGATTCCATGTCTTGAGGATCTACACTGCCATTTTATACAGTCCTGGTACCAGTACTTATGCATGCCAGGGTTGCGCACCTTTTTTTCTCTTGGGACCTGTGAACCCAGGCGTATTTTTTATATAGCATGTATCATAGAGAGAGAGGTGGGTTAAAAAATAAAAAAGACAGCTGGGAGCACAGATCTCAGGATAAAATGACAAATCCTGGTATCCATACTGGTGCCAGGACTGGAAAAGAATGGCAGTATAGAATCCTGAAGACATGGAAACATTCCTACAATGAGGTTAGGATAGGTCGGGAAGATGCTCCTGCTGTTGCAGAAGAAAGTAGTAGTCCACAGAAATCATAAAAACTGACAAGCCAAAAAGAGCTATAGAGATGACAAAGCAGACATGAGGATAACAAAGAAAATATGTATTGTTACTGTTATGCAAGAAGCCCGAGTTTCAGATAGAAGATATTCAGAGAGATTAAGAGAGCAATTAAAGGAAATAAAAATACTTTCACCAAAAAATGTGAAAAGCTTCAAATAAAAATTTGCATTCATTCATTAGTACAACAGATTCATGAAAACTATCACATTGACAAAAAAACTTTGTGACAACTGGCCTGAGACCCAGCAAACATCTATTTCCTACAAATTAAAGTGCATTCAGTTTTTTTCAGGGTAGTTATTCTAACAGTGGGTTTTCCTCACAGACGTGGATGCCTAAAACAATTACTATCTGTGCTACAAGCCTGAGACCCAGCAAACACCTATTTCCTACAAATTAAAGTGCATTCAGTGTATGTGATTTTAAACTTTATTGTATAATAGAACCTGTGTATTGTATACTTTCTAAACTGGATGGATATTGGCTCGCACACCAACTAGAATGCTACTGAGTACCCTGCCCCCTTTCTTCTTACAAACAACTAGGGATTAGGTTAGTGTATAACCTAGAATCTGTTGTATTTACTTAGAAAGTGATACTTTCTGCAGATTTAAGTACTTGCATACAAGGGAATAACTTGAAAAATAACATTAGATACTGCAGTGTGTTAACTATTGCAAGCACTGATCTGTTGTTTGGTGCAATAGCTGATTGCTTTTTCTACTGCTCACTGCTCAACCTGCAAGGTTCAACCCACTTGGGTCACTCTGCTGATGATCAAAAAACTGCTTAAAAAGCTAAAACCTACCACATTAGCTGCAGACAACTCACCTGCCAATATCCTAAAACTAACAGCAGATGGAATAATCTATCCTATATCAATTCTTATCAATAGATCCATAGCAGAATAAGCCTATATCAGTTTTTAGCAATAGATCCATAGCAGAAGAACAAACTTGTATCAATTCTTATCAATACATCCATAGCAGAACAACACATTTGTATCAATTCTTATCAATAAATCCATAGCAGAACAATAAGTCCCTCCCATTTACAAAACCTCTCATGTTATACCTCTACATAAAAGTGGCTCTTCAGCAGATCTCTCTAACTACTGCCCGATCACCATATTATCACCACGGTCTAAAATTCTAGTGAGGGTAATTCACATGAAAGCTACTTATTATCTACATACTAGCAAACGTCTAACCAACACCCAGCATGGCTTCCGATCATTTCATAGTACATTAACTGCTCTAATGTCATTCACCAATACTGTTAACACTCACAGGAACAACAGTAATTTTGTATCCTCTATCTACCTTCACCTATCAAAAGGCTTTGATATGGTTTCTCATAGTAAATTTCTAAATGTTCTGTTCAAACTAATCTTTTGTCAAGCTACCCTTGCCTGATTCTAGGATTACCTTACTTGATGCCAGCAAGCAGTTTCTTGGCGACAAACTTTATCACCCCTTCTATCAGTGACTCTAGGAGTCCCTCAAGGCTCAATCTTAGGTCCACTACTATTTTCAGTATTTACAAATAACCTCCACACCTCAACCTCACAAGCCCCTCTCATCCAATATGCAGACGATTTGATAATGATATGTGCTGATTCCTCAATTCAAGAACTTCAGCATTTAACACAACAATCCGTACTAGCAGTTGAGACCTGGCTTACAAACTCTCAACTAATTTTAACCCCTAAAAAAACAAACTTGTGATTTTTCAGCCCACTAAATCAACCTCACCCACTAACACTTTCAACATTGTATCACTAAATAACACCATCATCTCCCCATCACCACACACCAAACTTTGAGGAGTCGAAATTGATTGCAACTATAAATTTGATATTCACATTTCCCAAACAGTAAAAAAAATACACAAAAAACTCAGAACGTTGTATAGGAACAAACACTATTTAAATAAAAATACTAAAGCTATCATTACCCAATCTTACTTAATCTCCACACTGCTGTACACAGCTCCCATACTCAGAAATCTAAAAAAGTCAGAGATAGCAAAACTTGAATCTTGTTGCAACAAAATTGCCAGGTATGCTACAAACGTACCAGCTAGAGCTCACCATTGTATAGCGCTCAAGCAACTCAACTGGCTAGAGCTCCCCCTTCTCCTTCACTACATCCAGTTAACCATGGCCCATAAAATACTCTAGGAACCTGAGAAAACACCTGCTCTATGAATATTACTTCAGTCATATGCCACTAACAGAATCCTACGCTCCACTAACAAACACCACATAAAAATCAATACAACCAAAAATCAAGTAGAAGATTCCCTCCTCTCAAATTATATAGCAAAAGTCTGGACTGCACTACCAGAAAACATTACACCTATTACATCACTAGCCCATTTTAAAACAACGCTAAAACCCGCTTACTCAATAAATGGCTGTGTCCTTGCTTTGCTCCAGACTAACCTCTCCCTCTAACTTTGCTACTGCCCTTGCTTCACTTACTGACTAAATCATCTCCCTTTGTCTAATCTTTTACCTATGCTCTTTGCATAACATTTCACAGTACTATACCACTGTAGACCTGATGACATATTAAGATTTGAAATTTCAGTTTCTTTGTAAACTATATTCAGAAACTGTGTAATGTCATATTGGTCTCTCTACTTATTTACACAGGAATATATAATGATATGTCTCTCTAGTTATTGTTTAATGTTTTGATTCTTATTAATTTTTTATTTATTTATTTAACATTTGTTGACCGGGAAAGTCCGAATAGGTTCCACAGAGCCTGTTTTCAGCGGAGGCCCGGGGAGAGATGATCCAGACGCATGTCTTTAGAATGTGGAAGGAAACCGGAGTACCCGGAGGAAACCCATGCGAACGCAGGGAGAACATGCAAACTCCACACAGAAGGCACCTCAGCCAAGAATTGAACCAGAGAATCTCTTGCTGTGAGGTGACAACGTTAACCGCTGCACCACTGCGCCGCCCGGTTAAAACTTACCGTGTACTATCTAAACTTAGTAATCCATTAATTAGCCTTTATGTATAGCTGCTTGTCCAAACTGTGTCTAAGCTAGTATTTAACTTCTTGTCCTATATATAACTACTGATATATTGTATTTCTGTATGTTCACTGTGGAGCTTTTCAATACAAAAAGTAGCTCCAAAGATATTTGAAGAGGTATACAGGCAAAGGCATCCAGATATGGAAAATGTCACAATACAAATAATAAGAAAACAAAGAATAAATGTAGAACAGGAGATTAGTAAGGTAGAAGTTAAACAAATAGAACATTAAGTAATAGATTGTCAGTGAAGTGAAGGCTCTAGTGTAGAAAATGCAACACCAGCAATGTTATAGCGTGATGAAACAGTGAGTTCCCAATTAAGTAGCACCAAGTGGAGTGGGAGGTATCTGAGGAAAAAATATGGACATGGGAAAGAAAAAGAGATCTGGTACAATGCAAAATTTATGCCAAGGAGAAAATAAAATTAATCAATATAAAAAAGCAGCACCAAAGATATTTGAAGAGAAATACAGACAAAGGCACCTAGACATTGAAAAATTCACAATACAAGCAAATACATATATATATATATATATATATATATATATATATATATATATATATATATATATATATATATATATATATATGGGTCTAGGTTAGAAGATCGACAGCCGACATCACCGACAACGGATTAGCGGGCGCCAGATGATCGACATTCGGAAGACCGACGCTACGGATGAAAACGCCGACGCCAGGGATAGTGACTTGGAAAGAAGGCTGTGTGAGTATGCGGTGGTGACGGACGTTAGGGTGCGAGTAAGGTAAGTGTGGATAGTGACAGTCTGTGGGGATAGGGGTGGGTTAAGTGAGTTAGGGTTAGAAGCCGGTTAGGTAAGTGTCTGTGTAGTGGTATTTTGGGTTGGGGTGGGTTAAGTGAGTTAGGGTTAGGCTGGTTAGGTAAGTGCGGTAGTGGTATTTTTGGGTTAGGGGCGGTTAAGTGAGTTAGGGTTAGGGCGCAGGTTAGGTAAGTGTGCGATAGTGACGAACCTTAGGGTAAGGGTTTGGGTTAGGGTTGTACATAGTTGTGTGTGTGAGGTTTAGTGTGGGTTTGTGAGGATTTTGGTGTGCTTGTGTTCTGTGTGTGGTTTTTGGATAGGGGATGTGTTTTGTTAGTTGATTGTTGTTATTGTGGTGTGTGCACTGTATGGGGTTTCGTGTTTGTGGACTGTCGGTTACTTGTTTGTCGGGCATGTGAGGTGTCGTGGTTATGGTTTGTCGATTATGTGGTGTCGATGTTTCTGTTGTCGGTGAAAGTAGCTGTCGATGTTATAACCTAGAACCATATATATATATATATATATATATATATATATATATATATATATATATATAAAAGAAAATAAAGTGGGGGAAGTAGAAAAGATGAAGGAAGAAGTTAAGCAAATACATTTGTGAAGTGAAGGATTTAGTGTAGAAGATCCAGCACAGGTAATTCCACAGTATGATAGAACAGTGAGTTCCCAGATTAAGGAGAAAGAGGTGAAGTGGGAGGCATCTGAAGAATTACCACATGGTGATGCTCTGGAGCCTTCTGTAGGAGACTGCTACAAAAATTCAGTTGAAGCTGCACAGCAAGGGAACAAACAGGAAACAGTGGCAACTCTGACACAAGCAATATTGCAAAGCGATGGGCTAATGTGTTTTCATATGAAGAAGCAGCAGATGAAGCAGGACGCAGCTGAAGAGAATATGCTACAGGAAGATGTTCTGAAACTTCCTGTAGAATACTTACAGGAAGTAGGGAACACAGAAGGTAGTCTCAGTTAAGAAGAAAATGACCTAAGGGAAGAGCTGCTTGATTTAATAGAGATGAAAGACATATTAAGATTGATGAAAGAAATAGATTAAAAAAAGTAAATAAGACCCAAAAATGTTAGAGGTTTTACAGATTAACATGATAATTAGGACTATTAAGAGAAATTCTTGTGATACAACAGAAATAAATGTGAAGGTAAATTAATAGCAGATAAAGTCTTACCACAAAAACATAGAGCAATAAGGGAAAGGAAGGGAAGAAGAAAGATGCCATCATGGAAGCACCAAAGAGAGAAAACTATAAGGCAGTTAAGACAAAACGTATCACTATTACAAGAATATAAACAAGGGAACAGATCATCAAAACTACTCAGAAAGATAGATGTGGTAAATGCAATTGACAGTATCAAAACAAACCAAGATCTAGCATACACTACTGCAAATAAACTAAAAACAGCACAGGTAGAAAAACTTAGAAGATATGCAGATAAATATAAAGGAAAAGTACAAAATAAGCAATTCATTGATGACCCAAAATAATTTATAGAGAATGGGGAAACAAAGCAAAAGGAATAGAAACACCACCAAAAAAAAGAAGAAACAGACACATGTTGAAGAAGTATTTATGAAGATGCTGTGGAATTTAACAAAGATGCTGAATGAATAGAAAAATTAAAAGAAATGGTAAGGAGCTTTAATGTAGAGGATATGAGCAGAGAAATTGAAAGAAAATTAAGAAAAGCTCCTAATTTAAAAAACCCTGGGCTCAGATGCAATACCTAACCTTTGGCTAAAAGTATTAACGGGCCAGAATCAGGAAGCCTCCGTGTAAGAGTTATAACTCTTACACGGAGGCTGCAGTTAAACTGTGTGATGTCAGCATGTCATGCATATGCATGAGGTGCATGAGGCATGCTGAATCACACTAGTAACTCTTACACGGTCCGTGTAAGAGAGTAGGGGGCGTGTCTGTAGGCTAAGCCCTGCAAGCGGACACGCCCTCGGAAGACTATAATGGCTGAAAGTAAACAGCCACGAGAAAGGCCATGAAAATGTGAATAAACACACTACACAACACATGCCCCGATAGACCATCACTGTATAAAGTGAAGAGATGTAATAAAATTAAATTAAAACCTTTTATTTTTTTTAAAACCCTCAGAATGTTTGCTACTGTGTGCCGGTGCTACTAGCGCAATCACAGTTAGCAGTCAGTGGAAAAGGATATAAGAACTAAATATGCAAAGTAAGCCAAGAAATAATAGCTTAGCGGTAGAGTTGCCGCCTAAGAGTAGGCAGGCAGGGTTCGAGCCCCTACAACAACCTTTTTTTTTTGTAAATAAGCACTAAAAGCCCCTGACAGTATTGTACAAATATAAATGTATTCCCTTTTGTAAAATGGAATGAAATAGAGCATGTATTTTGAAGTAACATAATAATAAAAATAGTCAGAAATGTACTGATAGCTAAGCTGCTGTGAGACAGAGTGCCCGTAGCTGAGTAGTGTTTCAAAAGCTGCAAACTGCGTGCCCGTTGCCAAGCTGCAGTTAGACAGGCTGAAACTGTGTGCAATTAGCTTAACATGTGTGTCAGTAGCCAATTAGGATTTATCCCAGCGCACACCGTTTGCGCGACGCTCCCACAAGCTAACTGCCAGTGCGCATGCGTTACCTCCGCGCAAACGAGCGCAGACCAGGTTTAAAGTGCTTAAAAGTGCTTTTGGCATGTTTGATTGACAGGTCCTCAACTCATTCCTGTCAGGAAAATGAAAAATCAGTTGCCAGATTCGAACCCAGGATACCATGCACTAGAGTCAAGGAACTAAACCACCAAGCCATGACAGCAATACCTAGAAATGCAGAAATAGCATATATATGGGATAAAACCCAGAATGGAGCATGAGAAAGCATTTTCAGTGAAGTACATACAATTCCAAAACGGCCAATCAGAGAAATGTGTGGGAAAAGCGGCATATATAAGCCCCATAGGCGGGAATAAACAGCATAACTGATTGTAGAACAGACTTGCAGTCAGCATGAGTGGAGTAGGTGAGGGACGTTGCTTTCGAGCACAGCGTTAGCGTTGAGGAGTCCAGATACATGGTCTGGCTCCTTGTCCATAATCACGAGGCCCAACTCATGCAGGGCCAGGTCTCATGGGGAGTATATAGGGCAGAGGCGTGGGACCAGTTGGCTCGTGATCTGACCAGTGCTACTGGCATTCCACGCACTGGTGAGCAGGTCCGTCACCACCATGCGGACCTGAAGAGACGCAAGCAGGACCAAATGAACCGTTGGATCCAGGAGGCCCGCAAATGCCCAACGCCCCACTACTGAGTAAGTCACATTTTACTCATGTATGTAAGGATTTCAACCAGCTGATACCATGGAGATGTGTAGTCCAATATTATTCCCTTTGTATTACAGCTGCAGGTGTCCGCTCTGCGAATCGTGAGATGCACGCCAGAAGGTTGGTGCGGCTGCCACCATGCAGGTTAGTAACCCCACCCAGTACTTGTAAATAAATATTATTATGTACCATGTATCAGAACAGTGCAGTGTATTGATTAAAAGTAATATAATGTGCAAGCAGGAATTGAAAGTCTGCAGGTATGGCTGCAACAAGTTCATCAGTATGCAAGTGTAACTGGAAATATAATTGATAGAATTAAACAGTGCTGTAATACAGATGTCCCATCATTAATTAAATATACTGTAACCTGCAGTAGTCTCAAGAGTACAGCTTCAGAATCTGAGGTAGTCACATGTGAGATATATCCCCTGTTCAAATGCTGAATCATGACAGAAGTGAGGCTGTTGGAAAGTGTTTGAATCACCACAGGTCTAATATGTGAACAAAGCCTAGAAGTACCAACCTGAACTGTGAAGTTGCAGAATGTGTGAGAGTGACAGAAAGGCTCATGTATGAATAAATAAAGTAGTAATAACCCCTGAATATATAAGCCTCAGTGTGTTTTTACAGAACTAAATGCATGTGGGAAGTACAAATTAACATCCCAAACTGATTTCAGTGTGTCTGAATCTGAATGTCTAGCTCAAAATCTGTATATGGTGATAACAGTAAACAATTTGCAGATAGAATGAATGATTATCTGACAGACTAAACAGCCATAGTTGTCCCCTGTCCTGTCATCAAAGTGTAGCAGGATGATGTATCTGATCAAATTCAAAATAAGTAGGATAGTGATGTATGTGTAACAGGTGTAGCATGACAGTCAAATAAAGATTATTTTGAAACATCAGCCTCAACTTAATTGTGTACCTATGATAAATGTGAATCAATGTGTAACATATGAATGTGTCATCACTTTCTATCCCCACCCAACCCTATAATTCCATATAACAACATCCACTAAATAATGGTATTTGAACATTTCATTAATCATGGACATTTGTCCGTTTCAAACATATATGCATGTCTGTTCGTGCATGTGCCCTGTTCATACCTGCAAATCTGATGGCCTGTTGCCATTAATCAACCCTGCATGTCGTTTGACTGTGTTTTGCTGTTCAAATAATGCATGTGATATTGATATGCCCCTTGTTCAATGGTGTTCATATCTGGGTGTTTGTTTGATGGGAATACCAATGCATGCTGTTACAACTAATCTGAATGGAATAAAATGCCACTAACCCAAACTAACATAACTACTCACAAACCTAGAACGCTTGGGAAGGCAGGTCCCAGCGGACCCACCTCTCCCACCTCAGCTGGCGACTGCACCTGGCACTAGTGCCCAGGCGGACCCTCCGGTGGCCCTGTGCCACCTTCGGGTGGAAGCTGCAGGGGATGGGGCCCGTCCCCCCTCTGCAAGTGTGGCCGGAGGGGTTCGTCCACTCACCCTCCACGGTGTCCGGTCTGTGGTGCGTAGGGAGATCCAAGACACTGTTCTTGGACCCCTACGCCAGCTTGAGGCTCGTGTGGCACAGCTAACGGCCCCGGCCATTGCCCCGCCTACACAGCCCCCAGCACAGCCCCGTCCTGGGCTGTGAAGGAACAGTGGCAACTGCCTATGGGTGGGGATATCAGTTCCACTGTTGCCATCTGTGGGCTCGTGCATCTCGGATATCCCAACCTCCGTCCCCGTCAATTGTGTAACCCCCCCACGTGTGTCATACACCGTCCCTGTATGCGTCTTGTCTGTCTTGTCTGTTAACCTACCCAACCTACCTCCCCAGCTTTACCGACTTCCTTCACCTGTCATACCACTCTCACCTGTAAAAAAAAGGGCACTCTGTCCCACAAAAAAATTACGCCCCATACATAGCTGTCCATGTCGCACACATGTCCGCTGGACATCTAAACTATTAATTACAATTGGCTGTACAACAAATATTAATGTTGTCCTGACACCTCTCTTAGAGGTGGAAGGTTTCAAATGTCTCACCAAAATACATAGAAATATACAGCTGTTGCTGCAAAGACATGGGCATCTATGGGCCTTACCTACACCCTTCCTGCAAATCCCACGCTTCTTTCCCTACTGTCTTACCCTCTTTGTGACCCTTTTC